>NC_090437.1:299933568-300267397 GCF_031143425.1 Pleurodeles waltl | reverse complement strand
TTCAACTCCTGCATCTTGCACATTTAGCATGATATCTCTCTCGATATGTGAAAGAATTAGACAGAAAGGGAAAAAACATGCTTGATTGATGTTTAAACTAAATTGTACATTTTGTCATTAAAAACAGTTCTGTTCATTGAAATTGCAGTCTCATAAAATGACCTGTCTGGGACATGTAAGGGGGTCTAGGGTGGATTGACATGTTGGGGGTGAAATTTTTCTTCTACCTGCCATGATCAAGGGTGGGGCTATTGTGTGTCCCCTCCCCTTTCTGTGCCGAAGTGTGGGTGGTACATTTCTTCGCTCCACACTGTGCCTGAGCGTAGGGAAGGAGCTGTCTCTTTGCCTCCACGACCCTAAGAATGAGGTTAGTGAGTCTCCTTTCCCTCGCCTTAGTCATGGTTGATGAGAGTTAGAAAAACAGGTCATAGTGCAACTACCACACTTGAGCAGGAGCTATGGATTTCACTTTCCATTCTCCAGCTTCTGAGCCTTTTTCGGCTGCCTGACTTCCAACCATGATAAGTGGTCTTCTGCATCAGAAAATGATAAGTGGTCTTCTACATAGAATCCACTGATGACAGACCTTACTACTCCCTACGATCTTATAATGAGGACCATGGTATTAAACTGTGAAATAGGGTCTCAGTCTCCATCCGTGGGTCAGCAACAGTTCTCTATGCCCCTGAAGATCTTAATCAGAATGGTCCTTAACCTCTCGGGTGGCCGTGGACGAGGTGGTTATCTCCGCTGCCGTGGCGCTCAGGTGCCAGGGACATAACCACCTCGTCAAGCAATGGGCCCCGAGAGGAAGTGCTAGCCCTCCCCCGAGGGCCTCGCACCCCCCTCCCATGGGCAGGGATGGAAGGGGAATTGCTTCCTCTTCCAACACAGCCCCCGACTCCCGTGACATCTGATGACGTCAGCACGCGATCGCGTGCTGACCTCATCAGAGGTCGCCTCACATCGCGATTCGTTTCTCTTTGGTACAGGGGCAGGGGGGCTCAGGGAGGCATGAAAAGGGAAGGAAAGGCTTTTACTTTCCTTTTCATGTCTCTCTGAGCATTCCTGCAGCACGATCTCATAGACACCAGGGATGGGTTTTTTTGTTGTTTTTTTTTGTTCATGTGTATAAGGGGAGCGACCACTTAGGCAAGGGTCGCTGCCCAGGGGGCAGTTATGTAATTAGCCCTTTTCTGCCCCTCCCGATCCCGGGGGCAGATCGGCCTAAGTTAATTAGGCCGATCTGCCCTCAGGGGGGGTAGAGGCCACTAGACACCAGGGATTTTTTGTTGTCTATACTCATAAGGGGAGCGACCCCTTAGGCAAGGGTTGCTCCCCGGGGAGCAATTATTTTATTAGCCCTTTTCTGCCCCATCCTCCCCAGGGCAGATCAGCCTATAATAATTAGGCCGATTTGCCCCCGGGGGGCAGAAGCCACTAGACACCAGGCACGGGTCGCTCCCCAGGGGGGCAATTATTTTATTAGGCATTTTCTGCCCCCCCCTCCCCTTTGGGGGCAGATCGGCTTGGGGCAGAAATCACTAAACACCAGGATTTTTTTTTTGCTCCAATTTCACGCAAGGGTCGCTCCCCAGGGGGGGGAAATTTATTTTAGGCCATTTTCCTTGGGGGCAAATCAGCCTATTTTATTTAGGTTGATCTGCCCCCATGGGGTGCAGAAACCACTAGGCCCCAGGGATTTTTTTTTTTTTTTTATAGATGGGGAGCACCCTCTTAGGCAAGGGTAGCTCCCCTGGGGAGCAAATGTATTTTAGGTCATTTCTGCTCCCTTGGGGGCAGATTGGCCTATTTCTATTCAGCCGTTCTGCCGCCGGGGGGGGCAGAAACCACTTAGGCACCAGGAATTGGTGTGTGCGTGTTTGGGGGTCAGCCCCGTGGGCAAGGGTCACTCCCGATTGGGGCACCTTGCTGTTTCTGCCCCCTCTTGGGGGCAGATCGGCCTATTTTTGTAAGGCCCATCTGCCCCCAAGGGGGGCAGAAAGCCCAGCAGAGACCAGGGAAGATTTTTTTTTTTTTTTAAAAGAGGGTTGGGGGTATGGCCAAATAAAATGAGGACAAAGTTGTTTTGCCCACCAGTGGGCAGATGGGGCAATTACCCCTGATTCACTCCCCAGGGGGGGCAGAAATAGTGGGGTGGTGGCTACCAACTAGTATGGGCATGGTTATGCCTCCACCCCAAACTGAAGGGGGTAACAGTCTTTCATCTCTCCCCCTGCACACCAAAACATCTTATCCCACGGCAAGCAAGAGGCCATTTGATTATTTTAGGTCTTGGTTTTACATTTGGGCTATGAGAGCTTGTCTAACTCGCAAAATCGTCCCACTTGGAATGGTGAGGGCTACAATTTTTCGACTGTGGGACAATGCCCTGTAGAAAAATCTACTAGACCTAGACACATCTGAAAACTAAACATCTGGGTGAGTCCAGGGTGGTGTGCTTTACGTACACCCCCACCACTTTCTTACCCACAAGTCCCTGCAAACCTCCAACTTTGCTGGAAATCACAAATTTTTCCCACATTTTTGTGATGGAACCTTCCGGAATCTGCAGGAATCCACAAAATTCCTACCACCCAGCGTTGTCGCATCTATACTGATATAAATTCTGCCCCACTTGTCAGCCTAAAAACGTTTTTTTTTCCAAACTGCCCTTTTGGACCCGCTTTGGTTCACTCTCATTTTTAGCATGTTTTTGGCTCTTCCCTGTCACAGGCACTTGGCCCACCTACAAAAGTTAGGTACTATTATTACCGGGAGACGGAGGGGAACGTTGGGTGGCAGAAAATTTGTGCCGGTGCTGTGATCCTACACAGAAATGGGGAAAATGTTATTTTTTTAGCTAAGTTTGAGGTTTGCTGACGATTCTGGGTAAGAAAACGCTAGGGTATCCACGCAAGTCACACCTCCCTGGACTCCCTCGGGTGTCTAGTTTTCAGAAGTGTTTGGGGTGGACAGGTTTTCCTATAGGGCTGCTGAGCCCAGGACTAAAACCACAGACCCCCTGTAAGATCATTTTGACGTGTCCACGTTGTATTTTGGGGCATTTTCTGTCACAGGCACTAGGCCTACCCACACCATTGAGGTACCATTTTTATCAGGAGATGTCGGGGAATGCTGGGTCGGAGGAAATTTGTGGCTCCTCTCAGATTCCAGAACTTTCTGTCACCGAAATGTGAGCAAAAAGTGTTTTTTTTTTTTTTTTACCAAATTCAGAGGTTTGCAAAGGATTCTGGATAACAGAACCTGGAGAGAACCCCACAAGTAACCCCATCTTGGCTTCCCTTAGGTGTCTAGTTTTAAAAAATGCACAGGTTTGGTAGGTTTCCCTAGGTGCCGGCTGAGCTAGAGATCAAAATCGACAGCTAGGCACTTTCCAAAAAACACAAGTTTTCAATGTAAAAATGTGATGTGTCCCTGTCACGTTTCCTGTCGCAGGTATTAGCCCTACCCACACAAGTGAGGTACCATTTTTATTGGGAGACTTGGGGGAACACAGAATAGCAGAACAAGTGTTCTTGCCCCTTGTCTTTTTCTACATTTTTTCCTTCCAAATGTAAGACAGTGTGTAAAAAAGGACGTCTATTTGAGAAATGCCCTGTAATTCACATGCTAGTATGGGCACCCCGGAATTCAGAGATGTGCAAATAACCACTGCTTCTCAACACTTTATCTTGTGCCCATTTTGGAAGTACAAAGGTTTCCTTGATACCTATTTTTCACTCTTTATATTTCACCAAATGAATTGCTGAATACCAGGTATACAGTTAAATCCCATTGAAAGGTGCAGCTCCTTTATTGGCTCTGGGTACCTAAGGTTCTTTATGAACCTACAAGCCGAATATATCCCCACTACCAGAAGAGTCCAGCAGACGTAACGGTATATTAGTTCTGAAAATCTGACATTGCAGGAAAAAGTTACAGAGTAGAACATGGAAAAAATGTTTTTTTTCACCTCAATTTCAATATGTTTTTATTTCAGCTGTTATTTTCTGTAGGAAACCCCTGAAGGATTTACACAAATAGCCCCTTGGTGACTTCAAAATTGTGTCTACCTCTCAGAAATGTTTAGCGTTCCGGGATCCAGCATTGGTTTCTCACCCATTTCTGTCACTAACTGGAAGGAGGCTAAAAGCACAAAAAATAGTAAAAATAGGGGATGTCCCAGTGAAATGACAAAATTGTGTTGAAAATGTGGTTTTCAGATTGAAGTCCGCCTGTTCCTGCAAGCTGGGAAGATGGTGATTTTAGCACCACAAATGCTTTGTTGATGCCATTTTCAGGGGAAAAAAACACAAGCCGCCTTCTGCAGCCCTTTTTTTTTTTAACGCAGTTTTTGCTGTATTTTGGCTAACTTCTTGGTCTCCTCCAGGGGAACCCACACACTCTGGGTACTCCTAGAATCCCTAGGATGTTGGAAAAAAAGATGCAAATTTGGCATGGGTAGCTTATGTGGACAAAAAGTTATTAGGACCTAAGCGCAAACTGCTCCAAATAGCCAAAAAAGGCCTGGCACCTGAGGGGGAAAAGGCCTGGCAGTGAAGGGGTTAAGGCAGTCCAGTTCTGGGGGTTTAAAAAAGGTATAATCAAGAATCTGTTTTCAATGTACCATAAAGACATCCACATGATTGACTGACAAGGTATTTTTCCTAGCGCATCATTTACCATTTAGAGAATAGGACATCCACCCAAAAACTTATTTGACTTTCACTTTTTTGGGCACTAAAACTACTTCCACTACATTACTTCTATGCCATCACTTCCACCAAAACTATTCCTTTAACTGTCTTTACTGAGAGCTACCATTACTTGACTTTAGGTTTCGTCAATAATTTACATTGGTATGAACTCTCTCTCCTTTCTGCTTGTGTAGTAACCTAATTAAGGGCCTGATTTAGAGTTTGAAGGACCATTGTATGTCCACGAGGGTGACAGAATAACTGATTCTGTCGCCCTGACAAACATCCTGTCCTCCTGTCCCCCAAACCTAGAAATGTCCATCTACCCCACAGGCATTCCTTAACATGAGCAGTAACTGCTGTCATAGCACTTCCTGTCAACACTGTAAACGTCTGATGGACGACTCTGTCAAAAAGGATGGTCATTCGTCAAAACTTTACAGTCCGGTGTAGGGAAGTGGCCTGTGCCCACAGGATGTGGTTACTTAGTGAGTGTACCCACCCTAAGGTAGATGACCCATTGGTCACTACTAGGTATCCTGTAAAATATCCACTAAATAAAGTATTTAGTGGGCATCCCTATACCAACAAATCAGATTCCAAGGACAAAACAACCAACAACAAAGAAGACCCAAGGCTCGAGAACTGAAGTCCTGCTGCACCAAGAAAAAGTGCCAAACCCTGAATGCTGCACCCAGGACTCGACAATTGCAGCTGAGTAGTTTCTTTGACATTGGACGGACTCTACAAATCTCCAGAGGACCTCCACTCTTCACAAATCACCAAAGATCTCCCTCTAGATTGAAGGCATCACTGTACAACACCAAGGAACCAAAGACCCAGTGAAGGCCGGCTGCTGCCCAAGAAACCGGTCGCCGTAGCTGAACCAAACATTGCCTGTCGGATCATGAGGACAAACCCTGCCAGTGTGCCAAGTTTGGTGGCACAGCCCCCTCCAGTGGCCAGACGTGCAACAACCCAAGGTACAGGTCACCTAACATCGGGCACCCAGAAGAACAGTCCATTCTGGACTGAAAAAGGACTTGGAGGAAGTACCAGCTGAGGGACTTCAGGAACCACTCGGACCTCCCACCAGAGTGCCCCTGCTGGCCTGCACGCGACCCTCAAAGAGACCGGCGAAACCGGGAGCTGTCCAAACTTCTCTAGCTGGTCTATAGGGCCCAGTGACAACCTCGACTTGCCTGCAAATGGAGAACTTGGTTGATTTTATATGAATTTTTTAAATATTTTCTCCAATGATTCCTATGGTGTGTAATTGCGTACAAAAAACTCATTTTAATTAAACATAAAAAATGTATAACTTAAAAGTACTTACCCAATTTTGATGATCATGGTCTTGAATATGTTATACAAATCTAAAGTATATTTGTACATTGGTCTCAAGTTATTCTTTTAAGTGTTTGATCTCATTTATTGATACTGTGAGTGCAGCAAATGCTTTGCACTTCACCAAGATTATCCTAAATGCTGGACCAAGCTACCATAAAAAAATAGAGCATCAGGTGGTCTAGTTGTTACCACTGTAAATCAACATGTGGTTGCCTGGACCCCTGCACAGTGTGCCCAGCTTTGCACATTATATAGAGGGCCAGTCTGCTACACATGCTATCTGTGAAAACCGAAATTTACGCAAGTAAAAGATAGGAGTAAACATTTTTCTGGGTGAGAATGGAGATGAACCCTCTCAAAATAGGTGCAGTAATGGAGGGAAAGGGTTTTCCACTCAGAGTGCAGTTCCATTTGTATCATTTGTTTCCCATGCTCATTTGTAGAGTATGTACAATTGTGAATGTGTATTGGGCTTTCCATGTGCAGAAAATGATTTACCAAAACATTACTTGCAGTAATCCTGTAAGGCTGCACTGTTAATGAAGCATTTATAAAGTGCAGCAACTCACTCGTGAGGGTCTTGAGGCGCTGGAGAAGTTTGGCAACTGCATGGAGGTTTGATCAGTCAAACATCCTGGTCTTTAGTTCTTTCCTGAATTGCTGCAGCGATGGTGCGGTCCTGAGGTGCGGAGGGAGGTCATTTCAAGCCTTGGCTGCCAGGGGTGAGAAGGCGCATCCTCTGCTGTTGGTGGATCCATGGGGTGCCTGCAAGGGAGAGGGAAGCAGATCAAAGGTCTGGTTGGTTGGTAGAAGGTCAGGCATTTGTTGATGTATGCTGGTCCTTCATTGTGCAAGGCTTTGTAAGCGTGGGTCAGCATCTTGAATTGGCATCTCTTCTGAATCAGGAGCCAGAGTCATTTCTTGAGATGGGGTATGATGTGGATCCTACTGTGGAGGTTAAGTATGAGTCTTGCAGCTGACTTTTCTATTGTCTGGAGTCTCTTCAGGAGGCGTACAGTGATTTCTACGTAGCATGTGTTGCCGTAATCCAGTCTGCTGGTGACGAGGGCCTACGTGACAGTAAAATAGTTAAAGAGTATTGTTGGATATGTTTATGAATTCCTGATATTCATAAATCTACCTGCATGCAAGGGTGTAACCCAGTAGGTGTACATTTATGGATATTCATCAGAATGGGGACTTCTTTGCTTAGTTCTCTTCTTTTACCTCTTGTGAGGGTCAAAGGAGACTGGAAAGTAGGGAGTGTGCAAGTACAATTGATACAAACCCTAAAACAAAACTAAAATAAGGCCAATGGTATATCCAGTGTGCCAGGGAGGCAGAGAGCAGGCATCTAGAACGATTTGGCTTGGCATGGGAAAGAAAAATGCTGGTGGTGCTGATAAACATGAGATTTAAACTGGCCCACTGAATGGACAAGGAAATTCCTCAAGGCTTCCTGATGGAGTCATGTGACTTACAAGCTGATAGCGGGAAGACATGTCAGCAGCCTTGCAAACCTAACAGAACTCTTAAGCTAATGCATACATTGTCCATAAACAAGAAATGTATAGGTAAAAAGTTTTCAGTATTCACTCTACACCCTGCAACACCAGTAAAGGCAGGAAACACCAGCTTCACCATGTTTGGGGCAACCCAGAGTTCAGCTCTTTCAAAAGAAAGCCTCTCAGCCCCAGGCTGCAATCCAGAAGCCTCTTGCTGCTTTATTGGCACATCAGTGTCCTCCTCTAAAACAGGCACTTTATTCACTGAGAGCGGTTCATCATCAGCTGATTCTTCTCTGACAGAAAATTCACCGCCAGAATCTTGCACTTCCTCCTCTGCCTCAGATGCAGAGTCAGTCTCTTAATCGTGGTCGGAGGAATATTCAAAAAGCATACAAACAACCTGCTGAACGGTCATCTTGTGGCTAGCCATAATCCTTACTAATGAAAGTGACTTGAGAAATAAGTTAACAACAACCAACCCTTGTAAAATCAGTAATAAACAAAGTGTGGCTTTATCACAAAGACCCATACACTCAAAAACAATACCACTCACTTGCCAGAGAGCTAGACTCACCAGCACCTACTCTGTACAGCCACAGCAAGCCCTAATGATAGCCCACCAAAAAGGAAAAACAAAATACAATTACACATAAGACAACACAATATACGTAGTGCACAAATCCAAGGAGGATTTCACACACAATAAAACATAAGCTGAATATATTCTGCTGTTATTAAACCATTTGCAAAAAACTAATTCAGGCATGGCAATGATACTCATTTGGCATAAACAATACAAAAACGTTTTTCTTACCAAACACATGCAACTACGCAAACTACAGATCTACCACTGCCGGACCCGTAAGCAGGAGTCACAGCAAAGGAATAAAAAGCGTTGCACTACAATACAAAGGAGAAATAAAACATTATGACCACACACACACCCCCACCAAACATTCAGAAACTTTACCTTGTGTCTAGTGGTTTTCTGCTCCCGTTGGAGGCAGATGGGCCTAAATAAAAGGCTGTTCTGTCTCAAGGGGATGGGGCGGCATGAACAGCCAAAATACATGCTCCCCAGAGGGAAGCGGCCTTTTCCCAAGGGGCCGCTTCCCAAATATTTTCACAATAAATACCCTTTGTGCCCTTGTGGTTTCTGCTCTCCTTGGATGCAGATCGGCCAAGGGGTGCAGAAATGTCCAAAATACATGCTTCTCAAAGAGGAGTGACCTGTCCCCAAAGGGGCCACTCCGCAAATATTGCCACAATAAATATCCCTTGTGGCCTAGTGGTTTCTGACCCCCTTGGGGGCAGATGGGCCTAAAAAGAAGCCTGACCTACCCACAAGGTGGGCAGAAACTGTCAAACTTTATGCTCTCATGTAGTTACATTTGTGTTTTGACCACTGACTTCGTGTTGCACCTGGATTAGCTGTCCAGTGTTCACCAGTTACAGATTACATTTTGTATTCAGATTCATTCTGCCTGTTGACTTTATCATAGCGTTAGACACTGCCATGTTAAAGGCTGCCTGTAATTTTCCACATTGTAAACTGTGCATTCTGTCTTGTTTTCATGCTTTTTCTCACCAAGGGCTTTGGTTGATAAGGATGTACTCAGACGGCAGGGAACGGCCTTGTTTTGATTTGACATCTTCGGATTGTGGCCAAACCCCATTGTGTTATTTTCAAAGCATACCTAAACTAGCCGGCATGTTTGAATTGCGAAATGAGGGGGGTTTTCCAGAAAGCTCCTTTTGTTTTTTTAAGATATAAAAAAGACCCAGTGCGTCAGTGAGAGGGTCAGTGGCCTCAATCAGGATTCTAGACCTCGGATGCTTGATATCTTTCCCGTGAGGGTAGAGATCTCTTTTTTTTCGTAGTCAAACAGGGTCATCATCTTGCTGGCATGAGAAAGATGAAGAACCTGGCAGGCCCTACGGTGATGCATTTTTAATTCATTATTTGCTTTGCATTATAATAAAAATACATATATTTGCTGTGTATATTGCAGTGGATAATCATTTTGGTATATTTTCCTTTCATTGCTGTGACTATTTTTAAACGTGTGCTTTCAACATGCTGATCTCCTTTTAGGAACCTCATGGTGAAATAATAAATGTCTTCTTTGAACTAAGAAGTGCATTCCAGAGATTTGTGTCAGCTCGTCATTAGTGAAAAGCAAAACATCCCCAAAGGGGAGCGACCCTTCCCCGAAGGGCCACTCCCCAAATCTTTTTACAATAAATATCCCCGGTGACCCTACTGGTTTCTGCCCCCCTTCGGAGCAGATGGGCCTAAAAAAAGAAAGACCAATCAGCACTGAAGGGGGGCAGAAACTGACAAAATACATGGTCCCCAAAGGGGAGTGACCCTTCCCCAAGGGGCCGCTCCCCCACAATCCATAAATATTGTCTAAACAAAAAACACAAATCCCTGGGGTCTGGTAGTCATTCCTGCTGCATGATCGCTGCCTGAAACACGATCTTGAAGCAGGAATGCACACTAAGGAGACATCAGGATAAAGGAAAACCCTTTCCTTTCCCCGATGCCTCTTTGTTCTCTCAATCCCCCTCCCCAACTGCAAACTTGCCTCTTAACCCCTGGAAAGTAAATGGCTTCCTGCCTCTTCCAACATCTTTTTATGACATTGGCGCACTGATATCATCAGATGCCATGGAATTGTTCGGGGTGGCAGCGGAAGAGTTTCCACTGGCATCCCTGGTTGTGGGGGATGCACAAGGGCATCCCACAGGGGGAGTGCCAGTGCTTCCCCCATGTGTGAGTCCCGAGCTGGCTGTCATTGGATAGCTCCTGGCTGGCTGACACACAGAAGAGGTTAATGTATTAATATATATTAAAATTAATAGTCTTAATATAGAAATGTGTGGATTCCATCACTGATATCTAATTAATTAAATAAATGGATGGATGATGTAGACCCAAACAATCTACCGATTTTATGTTTCCATGGATCTGCAGAATGATTTTTTTTTTTTTTTTATTTGAACATTTTTGTTGCCTCTTTAAATTGTTAGATTTTAAAAACACAGTTTTATGTCCAGTGTTTAGAAATAAAAATCTGCTGATATCATAGAGATGGCTTTTGAAAAAGAGGTTCAGGTTTGGTGTGTTAATTCAGTCAAAGGGGATATCCTGTGTGTCATGCCCAAAAGTTCAGACAGGGGAGATAAAGCATACTGATCATTGGTTTTGTTTGTGAAATGTTCTTTTGTGGTTCCTTTACGGTAGGTGGGCACCGAGTTCATCCGAGGTGTGTCTGGTGGAGAGAGAAAACGGACCAACATTGGTATGGAGCTCATCACAGATCCCTCCATCTTGTTCCTGGATGAGCCAACCACGGGATTGGACGCCAGCACTGCCAACGCCGTCCTTTTGCTACTGAAAAGGTAACTGGAATATAGAAAAACATTGGCTCACTAATCATATTGATCATGAAGCTAAACACTGCTTAAAAAAAAACACCCTATCTAAATGCAGTAATAACATTGGGGCCAGGCTTTTCTAAAAAAAAAAAAAATCCTTAACAATTTTTCACGATTTTCCTAAGACTCATCTTTCATTTAGGAACTTCATTGGAATGTCCCATACATTATTTTTATGGACAGTGCCATTTTGTTATTACCCAAAATGTAGGCAAGTGATTACTAAATGTTCCCAGAAAATATCTTATATTCTCAACGCATTATACATTATTTTCACCCACCAAGACATAATCTAGACTCATTTAGTGGCAAGACGGATAATACGAAATTACGAAATCCCAGTATTCTTTATTGCCCATTTCTATGCACTACTGAATTTCCAGACAAGTCAACACAACCACTGCCTAATTTTGTTAAAGATTACAGATTTCAAATAATGTAACTTGAAACCACAATCCATAAATTAGTATAATACGGAGGTTTAATATCAAGGTGTCAGATTAGTACAGTATGAGGAATTATGCCTTTTTAACCCAAATTATGCAGGCAGATAGCCATTATATAGAGCTGTAAAGTACAGCTGATATTTGCCAGAAATAACAATATGGTTCCAGAATATAATAACCAGAATTTGAGCACAGAAAAATATTGTGTCCTGAACATTGTTTACAAAAATCACCCGTTGGAGCTAATAATAGAAACTGTACACCAAAATGGGACGATCTTTTTTTTATTTTTTATAAAATATATTTAGGACATAATATTTCTGTCAGATTATACGTTTTCTAACAATTTTCTGACACACATCCAGAAATGATTGTATCCTGTTTCTTTCTTGTTCCATACCACCTAAAGATATTGAGGTTCTGAGTGCTGAACTATTACTGGGGAAAATTGAAGGCAAAGTGTTAGTGCTTGTGTTAGTTCTGCATTCCATCTTTAAACTTCATAAGGTGATGCATTAAATATACCTACTGCCTATAGGGGATCAGTTCAGTTGTCCAGCAACAAACCTACCCTTGTTAAAGAGGGGGCGTTTCTCATGGCTAAGGCCCCGTTGATGTATGGCTAATACTCAAACATTACCCATCCAGTTGGTTGGGCTCATTCACTCTTGACTCCCACCTTTGCCCTATTACAGGGCTCAAGGAAGGTGTCTGACAAAATCAGCAGGCCATCATAATTGCACATGACTTTATTCTTTCAAGCTCAGATTTACAAAATGTGTCCCTCCAGCATTCTACTACTCAGTTAATTAGGGATATGGTTTCCTTTTTTTTTTTTACTAAGATATCTTTTATTGCTTTTATGGTAGTTCAGTAACGTACACTCAATAATAATATACTGTTCAGAAACCCCCCCCAACATTGTACTGAATCCCTCCTCCCCCCATTCGGCACAAGATTCATTTGTAAAGGATCATAGGTTGGCAATTCTCGTAACCAAGCCATACTTCGCAAACGTGCAACGCTCTAGGTTATGGGTGTAGAGGACTGTTCGGTTTCAGATTCCGAGGTGGTATTCTCTTCTTCTGATAAGGGGGCGTCTATAGTCCTCAAATTCTCTAGGATCATGTTCCATTGTGTAACATTTTCTCTGGGTCTTTGTCCTTGTATAGTTTCTTTCAACCGCACCGCTCACTCGACCTCTGCCCGTTTCTCCAATGCATTTTGCCATCTAGTCACTTGTGGGCCCACTGCGTTCTTCCAATGTGAGGTTATCTCTCTTCTAGCTAGAATCAAAGCAAGGTCAATGAACTTGTTGGATATTTTGTGAGCTGAGGGACGAGTAAAATCCCCCAATACTGCCACTATTGAGGAGGGGGGTAACATTCTCCCAGTGCAAGAGGAAATCTTCCTAAAGATCGCTGCCCAGTACTCCCCCAGCAGAGGACAGTTCCACAACATGTGTAATAGACCTACTGCAGGCTCAGTACATCAAGGGCAGAAGGAGTTGATCGCACCATAAATTTTAGTTATCATTTGAGGAGTTAGGTAGGCTCTATGATATATATACAAATGTATTAATTTAAATCTTGCGTTTCTCGACACTGTGTAGATGTGGGAGGTTATCCTGGTCCACTGTACATCATCTATAGTAGTTTCCAACTCTGTCTGCCATTTGGTTTTAAGTTTGCTTAGGGGTAAAAATGTGCTGTTCAGTAGAGATTTATATATACCAGAAATCACTCCTTTCCGTTCCCCAATTGAGCAGATAAGGTTACAACCCTTGTGAGTAGATGGTTCAAGTAAACCCGCTCCCCATCTCTTATTAATAGCTCTAGTTATGGCGTTATGGGTAAGGAACATTCCTGATGGAAGAGAAAACTGTTCTTGTAATTCTGCGTAGGTGCGTAGCCTCCCATTGTTAAGCAGATCACCCAGTTTTGTAATATTTTATGTCTTTAATTTAGTAATGCCTATTATCATATGGTCTCCTATAGTGTGCTTCAGGCAGGTTATGGGGGCCTCAGGTGCGTATGGTGCCGTAGTGCAGGTGTGTTTTAGATATTGCTCCCAGCAATATCTGGTTGGCTCCCACTCCAAAGGAAGGGGTAATTTCTGCTTTTTGGGGTTCAGTAATATACCCAGGATTTGTGCTAGTGGGCCGTTCAGTGGAATCTGTAAGTTCCTGGGCGCTGGGGGCTCTGTAAGCAATTTTGCCAACCATTGCAATTGTCCTGCCCAGTAGTAAATCTCTAGGTCTGGGACAGCTAGGCCCCCTTCAGTGGTAGGTCTCGGGAGAGTATGTAACGCAATTCTGTGTCTACTCGATCCCCATATGAAGCTCGTGACCATGGATTCTATGTTTTTGAATACCGCTTTTGGAATTAAAAGTGGAATTTTAGAGAAGTAGTAGAGCAATCTGGGCAGTACTATCATTTTAAGCAGGGCGACTCTTCCAGAAACAGTCAGGGGGAGTGTCTTCCCGAACTGCATACTTGCTCGGATCCCTCTAAGTGTTCTATGTATGTTCCCATCTAACAGGTCATCCGTGGTATGGTATATATTAACCCCCAAATATTTAAACATGTTTGGGGTCCAGGGCAGACCTTTGGTGTCTAAAGGTTCTGCGGTGCCTTTAGTTGACGGGAAGATGGAAGATTTTCTCCAATTAATGCGGAGACCAGATGCTACTCCGTACGTTTGCAACATGTCCATTGCTCCTGATAGTCCTACTTCTAGGTTCTTAAGAAAAAGTAGCATGTCATCCTCGTAAAGAGCAATATGATGTGTCCAGTGATTAATCAAAATACCCTCATAGTATCCTTGGACTCTGGCCATTTGGGCAAGTGGTTCTACTGCCACTGCAAAAAGAAGGGGTGATAATGGGCAGCCCTGCCTGGTACATCTTCCTATGGGGAAAGAATCAGACACAGTGCAACCCATTCGCACTCGTGCTGTGGGGTTGGTGTATAGAAGTCTTGTCCAACGGACGAAGCCCTCTCCAAGTCCCATCTGTAGCATGACCTGCTCCAGATAGGCCCATCTCAAGCTATCAAAGGCTTTCTCGATGTCCACCGATATGATCGCTGCATGTGGTGTTGTTAGCGGTATGTTGTGGAGGACTGAGAGCAGCCGTCTGATATTTTGAGCAGTGCTACGTGATGGGATAAAACCCAACTGATCCCGATGGATCAGCAAGGTCATATGAGGTAACAGCCTGTCCGCCAGTACCCTGCTAAGTATTTTATAATCAAGGTTGAGCATGGATAACGGACGGTACGATCGGACATCATTGGGGGGTTTATCGGGATTCCAATAATGGAATCATTATGGCTTCAGAGGTCGATTGGGGTAGGCTATTATTATTCTATGCTTCTGCGTATAGAATGCAAAGTTGTGGAGCTAGTAAATCCTGGAATCTGAGATAAAACTCCACTGGAAGTCCGTCCGCCCCCTGCACTTTGCCTCTTGCCATGCTTTGAATTGCCGATTTGATTTCTGCGACCGAGATGGGCGTCGCCAGAGTCGAACAGTCCTCAGCCCCCAATTTAGGGAGGGCGAGGGCTTCTAACTCTTGTATCTGGGCCTAAGTTATTATATCAACAGGGGGTGCATACAATGCTGAGTAGTAGTTAAAGAAGCTCGTATTTATCTCCCTCTTCCCGTAGACACTATGACCTGGGGTGTCTTAAATCTCCACCACGACCATTTGTTGCGTATGGGGCCTGACAAGCCAGGCTAATAGGGCTCCTGACTTATCCCCCTCTGCGTGTTGTCTGCTTAAATAAAGTTTATAATCGAAGCAAGACAGCCTGATATTCTCCTCAGCTACTTATTTCTAGTTTCGAGCAGTAAAGGAGACAGATCAGGTTGCGTAGGGTGATTACGCTCGAGATCTCTGAGGGAGCCCTCGCGCCGTTTGAGTTCCATTTCCAATACTTTCCGGACTCCCATATTTTCGCTAATACATTGACCCCTGGTGACTACTTTGAACGTTTCCCACTCAGTGGATCTGGAGGAGGCAGTCCCTGCGTTTTGTTTAAAGAAGTTATCAATGTTTTTATGCAAGAATTGTTGAAATGCTTCGTCTTCCAGAGTATCCGCCCTCAAACGCCAAGTTGGTATTGAGGGTCTCTCCCCACTCCAAGCTAATGAGAGCATCAGGGGGTTGTGGTCCGATATGGTGCGACTAAGATATTCAGCTGTCAATACCGCATTGTGCACTTCTGGTGATACCAAGAAGGTGTCAAGCCTAACATGTAAAGCATGTACAGTTGAATAATATGAGTAATCTCGAATGTATGGGTTGAGTTGTCTCCAGCAGTCTTTGAGGTGCCAGTGTAGTTGCCAACTTTTGAATAGTAGGGCAGTTTTACAGATCGGGGATTGTGAGAGAGGTGGATGTGATCTATCCAGATCAATGTTAGCTATGCAATTAAAGTCACCCCCGATTATTTTTGGGCCTGTCATGAGTGGGTCTATATCACGTGATATCCTGTCGAAGAATTTCCCTTGATCTTGATTCGGAGCGTATATTCCAATGAGGGCTATCTCTCTTCCTTCCTTCCAATCTCCCTGTGATTATTACATACTTCCCATCCTTGTCTATGATCTTGTGTAGCACCTGTAAGGGCACCCCGGGACGGATCCACAATAACACTCCCCTTGCAAACGCTGAGTAAGTAGTGGCAAAGATTTGGCCTCTTCCTCTTTTTTTCAGGGCATTAACTTCTTGTTCTACTAGGTGTGTTTCCTGTAAGATAGCAATGTGAATACCCCTTCATTTAAGGTAATTGTGCACTTTGTACCATTTGGACATATTATTTAGGCCTCTAACATTCCAGGTTATCATTTTATATTGTGTGGTCATGATCTATATTGGTGGTGTGATGTGGACAGAAGTCAAACTTTAAAAAAAATCGAGAATTGCTTGGATCATTGCCTATTTGTGCATTTAGTACCCCCAAAACTAAACTAACTAACTCAATTCCCAACTCCCACTCCCCAGGACCGGTATCTATAACTCTCCCCGTCCAAACCATATTAACAGTCTTAGTTAGTGTCCTATAGGTGGGTGGCGTGCCAAGGGCCGAGAGCCGTCGCTCCAGGCCGTTCCCCGGGCCCATCTGTGTTACTTCTGCTGCCCAGTGAAGTGTATTTGAGAGGCTTCATTGAGATCAGGTTCGGAGTCTCCTTCATCTGATTCATGTAATAGTATCGCAAAACTCAAATCAGTGTTCATTAAGTTTTTCGTTCATTCAGGGAAAATTTAGATAATCTCATCTGCTGTTCTCGGGGTCACTGGGTGTAGGCTGACGAGGGTGTCCCGCGAAGACCCCGAGGAACCCCCGCTGCACAAGTCAATTTCTGAGACATTACTAGAGGCTGGGGATAGTGGAGGGATCCCTCCGCTCAGTGTCGCCGCAGTGTTTATGGCCTCCCTCATCTCCTGTAGCGATTGATGTCTTGGAGGGGCTGCCTCAGTAATCTATTTCCTAGATCTACTGCGCTTCCTTCCGGGCGTGCGGAAGGATCGAGGGTTGAGGGCCGGTTTGGTCAAGTTCAGGGATTCCAGCCAGTCTTCCACTGATTGCGGAGATAGAAAGAAGTGTGTTGTATTGTTATACTCTACTCTGAGCTTGGCCGGGAAGAGCATCGCGTATTTTATACCATTCTCGCGCAAGACCCGCTTAGGTTTATTGAAGGAGGCCCTTTGCGCATGCGTTTCCCTGGTGAAGTCAGGAAATATCATGATTTTCCGGTTCTCATATAAGACCTCACCTCGTAAGCGAGATTGAGTTAGTATGTGGTCTCTGTCTTTATAGTGTAACAGTTTTGCCACTATTATTCTCGGTCTGGTTCCGGGAGGGGGGGGCTCTCTCCACCGCAAAGAACGCCGAGAGGCCCTCAGGTGCCACCGCACCTCAAAGCCACTGCTCCAGGAAAGATTCCATGTTGATTGCTGGTGATTCCGCTCTTTCTGGTATGCCAACTAGCCTAAGGTTACTCCGACGGGCCCGGTTTTCAGCATCTTCTGCCCTTCTTTCCAGTGTTTTGACCCTTGATGTGAGTTCCTTTAGCTCTGAAGATGTGGATTTCAGCGTTGCGGTCATCAGGGTAATATTTTTTTAGTTCGTTCCCACTCTTTCAGCTAATTTCCGATGGTCGTCCCGCAACAGTGAAAGGTCTATTGTTAGGTTGTCTATTTTGCGTTCAAGCGCTTCGTGGGACTCTTTAATGGTGGGGAGAACGGTGTCTAAAGTCGCCACCTGTGGTTCCTGGCCCTCTTGTGGGCCCACAGATTGGGATTGCTCAAGCGGTCTGGTAGAAGAGGTGCCATCTTGATGGTGTTCTCGTTTTTTGGGCTTCCCCATTGTTGGACTAGGGAAGCAGGACGGAGATGAAAAAAGTTTGCTCGCGCAATTTGATTGGTCCACCTCGAAGTAGAATCGTCCGACAGTTCCTTCGGCTGGCTCTGGTGATCACCACCACCTACAGATGACGCAAACTTCAAGTCACTGTAGAAGTTGGTCACAACTCACTGCCTCCTCCGGCATGTTGTGGCTCTGTGGGCGGCAGGGCAGCAAAGAAGTAGACAATGGGTTCAGGCGGACGGGGGGAGGGACCAGCAAGTACGTCGCCTTCGCCGCACCAGTGAACCCTCTAGTGCTGGTTAATCAGCCTGTGTTACCCCCCCTCCAGGGGTGCAGAGAATCTTCTGATTGCTCCTCTCCAAGTGGAGCGAATCAGTATGGGTGATTGTGTGCCGGTTCCCTGGTGTATTCCTCTCGAGTCGCTGCCAGTACGCACTTCACTGGATGGGGCACCCCCCCTGCTCGTGACCCACCACTGCCCTGGAGCCTCCTGTTGGGGAGTAAATCGCCCTCCGCTGATACTATCAGTTAGTAGGCCCCCTCCGTTCCTCGTTCGCACCCTTAAGTCCCTCGGCTTGCGCTCTCACCGTGACTTGTTGCCGCCGTCCGCAACAGGCAAGAGGTCCGCTATTAACTGGGGGGGCAGTTCCTGAGATCGGCGCTGGATCACCGCCCAAGCGGGGGGCTTGGTCCCCCCTCTTCACCTCACCGCCCCAGCCGAAACATCATTCGGGCGCTGCCGCCATCTTGAGACTCGACGGCCGCGAAGAGATCGGAACAAATTCTCCCGATTTCCCCAGCAGTTCAGGTCTGCAGCGGTTCCGCCATATGCTGCTGGCGCTCCGACAGCAGAACCGTTTGTTCCATTTGCGACTGGGCTTTATTTGTTGGTGATATACTGTTCGGGCCCGGTTCGCGGCCCCAGAGCTCCACACTAGACGTGCTGCTGCATCAGCTGCTGGCCATGCCCCCCAGGGATATGGGTTCCTCATAATAATAAATTATGCTACAGATGATGTTGATAAAAGTGGGAAAGAGGGATGCAGCTCCAAAATTCAGCATACTATTAGAAAAGTGACAAATTATTAAACAGATTTCCAAAACATCAACATTTTCGTACGCATAAGAGTGAAGGGGGACCTGTAAAACATTTTTCTTGATAATAGGGTTATCTTCTTTAATCTCTTTCAAATCGTGAGTCATTTTTGTGCTTAATTTGTTTGGGATTTCCTTTCTTGTAGTGTTACAAGAGGAAAGCAACAAGTGGGAAGTTAATTTTAAGATAGTCGGAAAAGAAGGCAAGCAAATAAAAAACAAAAACCAGAAGGGGCAAGACAGATAGTGCCTTTGGGAGGGAATAGGCTTCAACGTGTTCCAAGAGACAGAGGAGCAGATGGATGTGATACCTGGGAAGAGAATTGTAAATTCTAGTCACATTGTCCAAAAAGGATCCCGCCGTGCTGTGCTCATCTTTTGAAACTGAGAGCTGTAAGCGAAGAGTTTTAAAATTTCTTACCGATCTGAGCCCTCCAAACGCTTTCAGTTTCAATTCATTGGTTCAGTGAGTGGAGGTAAATAAAAGATTGTAGGTGAAACAGTTCATCTTGGGAAGTGCCCTTGATTCCAAGGGAGCCATTGGAGCAGTATTAGCAAGAATTAAAATTGCTAGGTACTTAGTTCCAGTGACAAAGCGTGCCACTGCATTTAACACTGCCATCAAGTAATTGAGATGCACTTTAGGAAGCCCAGTCATAGTTACCATAATCACTCCATGGCAACACAAGATAATGAATAAGAGTTTTGAGGTCATGTTCTGAGATAAACAGACAAGGAAATTGTTGTTCAAAAAAAGTGAACTCCTGTCAATTACATTACTTTGTGCTTAAAGATGGTGTATTTTACCAAGGATGACGCATAAGGAGTTTGCACTGTCACAGATGGCAGGTTTAATTAAAGACACCACTCAAGTGAATCTAGACTCAAAATGGTACAATCAATGTGATGATAAGGAAATACACAGGTTTCAAGGGATTGAGTTTCAGGTGGTGTAACTAATCCAGTCTTCAACCATTGTAGAGTTTGACTACTTTTAGAGAGTTATTTTCAGATCCAGATGGTTTGCTGTATCAGATGCAGGAGTAGTCAGGAAGGACAAAAACGCTAAAATGTTCAGTGTGACATCGACTGACGGAAGAAGGGCAGTAGTGTCCTGTTGGAAATCCAGTTTAATCTCATCAAATAGATCACTATCAGTGATATGTTGTGTAAATTATTGTGATACACAGATTTGTATAACTTCACCAAGACCTGAGTCAAGATGAAATTTTTTGAGATCCCCACCATATCAATTGCAGGTTTCTTCAGTAGGGGACTGACATGACCAACTCTTCGTGTGCAAGAATGCAATTCACTAATAAGCTAGAAAATCGGGTCCTAAGCAGTACCCAGCCAAAATTGGGTCCATTACATAATTAAAAGGTATAACATTAGAAGGTCTAACTATAGACCATTAACCTTTCCTCCTATACCCCGACCACTGTGTAGCTTTAGACTCTGTTGATTAGCTCGCTCCGTCACATTGCTGGAGGCTTGAAAAGGATTCACTGTCAATGTCCTTTACTGGTTCTCCTCCTACCTATTCAATTCACTGTTTCATACATGTGTGTAATTTCAGAGTCCACTGCTAGCCAGTGCTAAAGTGCATAGAGTTCTAAGATCAACGAAAGCAAAATTGGAGGTAAGTAGACAAAAAGTTTCAGGGAAGACCATCCAAGGATGTTCGGGCTAACAGCAGGTTTTTTACTTTTGACAAATTGTAGGTTTTACCAGTTCATCTCAAGTTCATGGAATTGCTCTGCTTCTTCCATATGAATTTAGTGGAGAGTTGGAAGTTAGCTTTTATTTTGCTATTACTGTGATAGAAGCACACACTTATTTAAACTACATCGGTCTAGAAAACTACAGACTAAAAATACACCACCCAAACAAATTACAGGATAACAATGGTGTAAAGGTGGGAGCTGAAAAGGGCTATAATTCTGTAGGAAGTTTAAATCATTTACAAAGGCCCTCATTATATCCACAGGGAATACACAGTAGTTTCAATCACGGAGTAACAGATAGCGAGCCAAGACTCTTATTAGTAAAATCTTTTATAACATGTATCTGTTTGCAATGCAGGTTATATGTTCCTAGTTTTAAAGTCTGGCATTTGCAGACTATTATGTTGTCTAAGAAACTACGTAGGTCCTCTTTCTATTACTTGACATATTTAGCTCATTACTGAAGATGAAAAGTGAATTTTTTTCTATGCTGGAATCAACCTTGCATTTTATTCATTTCTGCTTTTTGCAAGAAATTATGGCACATATATATTATCCCCATTTTTAAAGCATTCCATATTAGACCTTGTACTGTAGAGGAGTGTGAATGATGAGTTTAGAGCTTTATTATTCACCTTGTGTGACTGATTTATTTTGTTGCAAAGTTTTTCAACTTTTGACAAACATTTCTGAATTGTACAATCTGTCTTTCTTTTTCTTTGATTCAGTATTATGTCGCTGTTTTATTGATATTTGCCAAGAATGTGGATTCAACCCTCAGTACTACACTATCATGCTTTTAATGTTTTGAAATCATGCAGCTCAGCTCATTGGCGTTTTTAAAGCACAATCACTGCATCACACTTACCCTGAGATCGGGCCATTGAGCTGTTGATTAAATAGAGATTGCATTGTTTCTTAATAGAGAAGTTGCAGGTCACTTAACTATATTCACAGTCCTACCGTCCATCTTAGATCGCTTGCTGCAACCTTAGCTATTTGATCTCCAAATGTAAAAATATGTTTCCATCTTCAGGGCACCATGCTTTGAAGAATACATGTGTTTCTCCTGAGTCTAGAAAAAGACCAAGAGCCCGATTTAGTTTTTGGCAGATAGGTTACTAAATCACAATGTGAGAGATATTTTGTCCACTTTATACAAGTGCATTTTATCCTATGGTATTTGTAAAAAGGCGAGTAGGATTCCTTGTAATTTGTGACTAAGCAACCCGACCGCCAACTTCTAAATAAGTTCCCTAGTGTTCAGAATCACCCTGATAACCTTCTGCTCAGTATACGTTTTGGCCTCTACTAAAGTCTAAGCCCATTATTCCATTGTTCTGTATGGATCACCTCAATCTACTTCCTACACATCCCTGCCAGCATGCACCGAAGGCTGTATCCTGTTGTCTTACTCAAAGGTTTTCACATTTTTGGAGCCACTCAGGGTGCCACTGCCTCTGGCACACCTCTGTGAGTGACACATTATATTACATACCATCTTCATTTCCTGAAGCCCAACAGATTGGTTTCTTATATGAAACCAAAGTCCTTTGAGATAGCAATTTGTAATGTATAGTGCTTAATAAAGACTACTTATTAAACAGTAAAGCAAATAAATGAATGATAATTATTTCTTTATTATGTCAATAATTATTTAAAGTGGAAGGTTGCTGATAGTAGTTTAGGAGCTTTTTATCTACAGCAGAGATTAAAGTGACACGACACGTTAACAATTAAAGATAATTCAAGGGGATTTGATTGCACTGATCAAACATTAACAACAACCTTTATTTCATTTAATTAGTTTTAGGGAATCACTCTGCTTATAAACATAATCAGTGGTGCTACAACACAATATCTTCAGTGATGTCTGTTTGTTATCCTAAGTGTTACAAATGGGGTCTCTAGTTGGCAGTCAGTTTGCACCTTGTCCAAGTAGGGACCCTCGCTCTAGTCAGGATAAGGGAGATACCCGCTCAGATAACCCCTGCTCAGCCCCTTGGTAGCTTGGCACGAGCAGTCAGGCTTATCTCAGAAGCAATGTGTAAAACATTTGCACATAACACACACTAATAAGTGAAAATACTACAAACGGACACCACACCAGTTTTAGAAAAATAGCCAATATTTATCTATATAAAACAAGACCGAATGCGATAAAAATCCAACATACAGTAAGAAAAATATAAATAAGATTTACTCAAAACTACAGTTCCTTGAAGTTGATAGGTCCACCTGGGGCTATCACGGCGTCGTGATCAACAAAACCAACAGTTCAGGCCGGCTGCAGCGTTGCGGGCCAGCTACGGTGTCGGGAAGACCCGCAAACAGTACCTTGGATTTGCAGGGTGTCGTGATCCTTGCGGTGAGCTCCAGAGAACGGGGTCACTGATGTTGCGGTGTCGGTTCCGGAGTCGGTGCAGGAGTCGTCAGGCCCTTAAGGTCACACGCATTGCAGATCGAACTCCAGGCTGATGAAGTCAGGTGCGCCAGTGTGGATGGCGTCGGGGCTGCACTGCGAAGCGGGACGATGCGACGTGCGGTGTCCACAGGTCACGGTGCAGGCAGTGGCTTGGTGACGGCGTCCAGCAGCGTCGGTGAGACCAGGGCTGCGGTGTGAAGTGGGGCGGTGTGATGTGCGGTGTCCACAGGTCACGTGCAGGCAGCGGCGGAGTCATTGCTGAAGCGCTGTCGTCGGTAGGTCCAAGCCATCGGTGCGGGACGTGACGGTGCTTTGTGACCCTCACGAGCGGTGTCCACAGGCCACGGTGCAGGCAGGATGGTTGGTGATGACACAGGGGTCAATGGTGCTGGCATCAGTGAACCGGGGCTGCGGCGCGGGACAGTGCTTTGTTTACCTCACGAGCGGTGTCCACAGGCCACGGTGCAGGAAGCAGCGCCGGTGTCAGCAGGAGCGGCGGCGTCGGGGATGCCCAGGCTGCGGTGTGAGCAGACGATGCCGGAGTGCGGGACCCACAGGTCGTGGTGCAAGCAGCAGCTCAGTGAAGTCGTCTGATGACTGTGTTGGTGAGACCAGGGTCGCGGTGCGAAGCAGGGCAATGCGGTCCGTGTGGCGTCGGCAGGTCACGGTGCAGGCCAGCGGCGTCGCTGGCGCGTTACTGTGGGTTCTCCTCTTGAACAGCACAAAACACACAATTCCCAGTGCTGCAGGTCGAGGAAACTGAAGTCTTTGGTGTCCCTGAGACTTCCAACAGGAGGCAAGCCCTACTCCAAGCCCTTGGAGAATTTTCTCAAGCAGGACACACAGCAAAGTTCACACTTTGCACTCTTTTCAGGCAGAAGCAGCAACTGCAGGCCAGTCCAGCAAAGCAACACAGCAAAGGGACAGTACTCCTCCTTCAGCTCTTAAGCTCTTCTCCTGGGCAGAGGTTCCTCTTGATTCCAGAAAGATTCTAAACGTCTGGGGTTTTGGATCTTCTTCTTATACCCAGTTCTGCCTTTGAAGTTGGCAAACTTCAAAGCAAAGTCTCAAGCGTTTGCAAGATCCTTCCTTGTCCAGGCCAGGCCCCAGACACTCACCAGGGGGTCAGAGACAGCATTGTGTGAGGGCAGGCACAGTCCTTTCAGGTGTGAGTGACCACTCCTCCCCTCGCCTCCAGCACAGATGGCTAATCAAGATATGCAGGCTACACCCAAGCCCCCTTTGTGTCACTGTCTAGAGGAGAGGTGTGAACAGCCCAACTGTCAAACTGACCCAGACGGGGAATCCACAAACAGGCAGAGTCACAGAATGGATTAAGCAAGAAAATGCCTACTTTCTAAAAGTGGCATTTTCAAACTAACAATCCAGAAACCATCTTCACTAAAAGATGTATTTTTAAATTGTGAGTTCAGAGACCCTAAACTCCACATTTTTATCTGCTGTCAAAGAGAATCGGCGCTTTAAGGATATTTAAAGGCAGCCCCCATGTTAACCTATGAGAGAGATAGGCCTTGCACAGTGAAAACCGAATTTGGCAGTGTTTCACTGTTAGGACGTATAAAACACATAAATATATGTCCTACCTACATACACTACACCCTGCCCATGGGGCTACCTAGGGCCTAACTTAGGGGTGCCTTACATGTAGTAAAAGGGAAGGTTGAGCCTGGCAAGTGGGTACACTTGCCAAGTCTAATTGGCAGTTTAAAACTGCACACACAGACACTGCAATGGCAGGTTTGAGTCATGATTACAGGGCTACTAATGTGGGTGGCACAACCAGTGCAGCAGCTCCACTAGTAGCATTTGATTTACAGGCCCTGGGCACCTCTAGTGCACTTTACTAGTAAATCAAATATGCCAATCATGGATAAACCAATCAACAGTACAATTTCTATAGGGAGCACTTGCACTTAGCACTGATTAGCAGTGGTAAAGTGCGCAGAGACAATAAACCAGCAAAACAGACCTAAAAAAATAGGAGGAAGAAGGCAAAAAGTTTGGGGATAACCCTGCAAAAAGGGCCATTTCCAACACTAAGATAAATCTTTTTTCCGTTACGCTAGTAATATATATCTCCAGCAACGTTTTTCTTTAAAGACTATTTAAAAAGCCATGTTTTATGTATTCATCGTTTTTTTTTTAATCAGTCAGCTTTGTCTATGGGAGAACTCACTTATGGCTGACTGGTTTCAAATTTTAATTCTGTATGTATACCTGAATATATTGCTAAATGAAAGGGTGAGGTGTTGGTGAATACACATATCTCTACAAAGGGGGGAAACCAGCTCAAATTCCCATCATAGGGCCACTTTCCTTTTAAAGAGGAAATGGTAAAAAAGGTTTTGGCAAAAGAACAAGATCTTCTGAAACATACTTCAGAATAGCCAATGGTAGTGAGCCTTTATAATTAATAAGCAACATTTATATTTTGGTAAATAGAACTGAGATTGAGGCTACACAGATAAATTTGGGAAAATTGCCTTTTCCACATGGAGCAGAACCCACTTTGATAATCTGCACGAGGAATCCTGCTAATGTATGAATAATACGCCATCTCATAACACATTAACGTAATATCAATTATCCTGATAATCAAATAGACTAAGATTATTAATTAAAACAGAAAATAGGTGGCAAATTTGCATCATAAATAAAAGGTCTGTATTTTTTGTAACTTTTCTTGTCCTTGGGAATAGCAATAGGCCTCACAAAGTCATTTTTCTTGTTTCATCAAATCAGGAAAGGATGAATGTTTTAAATCATATTCCAATGTCTTGAATTGTGGGCAACTGTTCTCTGACCGTGTTTTTTGGTACATCGTCTCTGTATAATACTCTGAAGATGATTAGAGGGCTTGAGTACAGGTGAAAGGTGACACGAAGAGTCCTTACAAAGATAATCAAATTAATTACAGTATCACCTTAAGATGAATTAACTGTTTGTAGAAACTCCGTTGCTGTTAGTAATACGGAAAGTATAATTTTCCCTTTGAATGAACACTTTTACATTTAAGCCACTTCTGAAATCACTGATAGTGTGGATGAATCACATATATTCATAAATGAAACATGGGGAGACCAAATGGAAACCAAATAGATGGATGCTCTGACTTCGCTTCCCTTTGGAAAACCAAAGAAATCGGGGACACTTTGCAACGCTGCGGGAGCAAAGACTTATCCTGGACCTCAGTTTTCTCTTTAGTTAATTTCCACTTCAAATATATTTGGGAACTGTTTATCATAACTTAGAAAAAAATGTTAGTAAACAAAATAGATATTGGTAAAACTAATTATAGAGAAGGAACTCTAAAATCATATCCTCAATTATAAAAAAAAAGTGTTAACATCAATGTATGGAACTGCCTAAGTCTGGCCAAAAGGCGCAGATATCTGCCCCAACATGGCCAGCATTACCATTAAAGACACTCGTGGAAATCTCAGCATCAACAAACACTTCTACATTACACAGTTTGGGTTTCAGGAGAGCCTCTAGTAGAAAGCCGAGAGTGCAGCTGTGGAAAATCATAGAAACAGCGGATTGTTTTAAGTCGAAGCAGTCTGGTTCCGGAACCCTAGTTGTTAAATCTATCCGTCCTTCAGTTGTCTTTTGAAAAGTCTGAATTTAAAACAGTCCACTTACGGTGGTTGATCCAACATAGAAGCGAGGAAGCTGGGCATTAACCTTCCTTATTCTATGAATGCAAGTGAAAAAGATTAAACCATGTCTAGTTGTTGGTGTTTTATTTCTTTGTTTACTTTTAGAATGTCTCGCCAAGGAAAGAATATCATCTTCTCCATTCACCAGCCACGTTATTCCATCTTCAAATTGTTTGACAAGCTAACATTGCTCGCTAGTGGAAAAATGATGTACCATGGCCCGTCTAATGAAGCTTTATCATATTTTATGTCTATTGGTATGTACAATTTATTGATCTGTCTCAGGAGTCTCTGTATGTTATTTAATGAAAGATCACAAAGAACATTTTGCACATGATTCCAAAACCTAGTCTTACTTCAGTAAGCAAACATGCATTGACATTCATTAATTATACATACTGAATATCAAAAAGGTTATTTTTATTTCACTTGTTTCATCACATACAGTACTGCTATCAAGTGTAAACTCGGGCATAATATATGCATGCAGATTTTATTTATACCTCTCAAAGCATCCCCCAGGTTATTTTGCATCTTAAACATTTATTAATTTCTACTACCAAGTAGACCAAACAAATCTGTAAAACCTGTCTCAGATTTCACTTATGCTGAGTGCAGTGAGGATAAAAAGGAAGAAAAAGACAAACCTGACTCACTCTGTCATTACAAACATACTTCCTCTGTCGTCGCACATTCTGTAATATAATTTATTGAAAGCATCACAGATGTTATTATGACTTTTAAAACAAATGTTTGTTTTTAAAACATAAGTTATTCACTTGTTCATATTCACGGACCACTAGCTGACAACTTAATCTGTGCTTCAATTACCACTGTCTCGGGATTATTGCTTTGTATGCCATCAAGGCCTTGATCCCAAACTCTCTCATTTGCTTCAGAACCTCAACTGAGAAGGGAGAAGGCGTAAAACTGCTATAGATTTTTGGCTGTTCGAGATAACCCTTAATGACAGAATTATCTCTTTCAAATGTTTTTGTCCAAAATGTTAGCACTTCACCCACTAGAGTCATATGGACACTAGTGCTTTCACCACTGTTACAAGACCTGCTTCTGTCATTGTTTTGTAAGCCAAATAGGAATCGCTTTTACTGGAGTCTAATGATTTCTGTACTGTAATATTGCATGGAGTCAGGTGTTTTGGTCATTAGATCTCTTGGAGATTAGCTACCACTTTCTTCCATTTTTCTTCTGGAATAGCCTCCCACAAGTCTGTCAGCTAAGTGTCCAAATTTGATATGTTGTTGACCTTACAGGTTTCACAACCATGTTCTGCCTAGAAAAATGGGAGCCATCAATCCTGACAACTTGACTGCAATCATGGCTGCCCTAAAATCAGAGTCTCCACTGGATCCTCTGTCCCACCCCTCTCAATGGAAAGTGGCACATGATGCCCACAGTCCGTTACTACCCGAGAACTGTAATAACTTGCTGCAGAGTGGATGTGCTCCAGGGCGATGGAAAAACAGGGCTGGTGGTGTTCTTTATAACAAGGCTTACATGGATCCTGACATTCTTACAGATTATCAACCAATCTCTCTGTTGCTGTTTCTAGGACGATAATGGCGAAACATCTCCTGTCTAAGTAGCTGGCCAGTGAACAAGTACTTGATTCAGTTCAGTTAAGGTTAGGCCTTGGTATATTAGATCTGTCTGTGGCATTTGACATGGTATTTCATTCTATCCTTCAGACGAAGCTACAGAAATGCAGAGGAAAGGCATTGGAGGGGATCTAGATTCTACCTGACCGATAGGTCCCAGACAGTTTTCCTACTGGAACTTTCCCTGGCAAGACATATAAAACACTTGCATTAATGTGTTTTTCCTCCTTAAGCTGCTCAGGAAGATTGTACCCTTTCTGCATAAGTCAGCTCACCGTGTGATGATCTAGGGGACTATATTACGTTGCCTAGACTACTTCAATCTTTTATTTCTGGGGCTAGATAAAGGGGTTCTTAAAAAACTCTAGAGAATACAAAATGCAGCAGCCAAATTGGCTATGAACTCCCTCATTTTTCTCCAACCTCTAAGGCCTTACAATACCTGCATTGGCTACCAGTGAAAAATAGGGTAACCCCCTTTACCTTGTATTTAAAGCAGTTCGTCCCAGTGGTCCCGAGTACTTGATCCAGATGTTTTGCAATTGTACACCACCATGCTGTCTGAAGTTCTCTAGAGTGCAACTGCTGGTTGTGCACAGATTTAAACGGGCCTGCTCAGGTGGCAAAGCCTTTTTGATGAGGCAGCAAAGCTCATTGAATCAGCTGGCTGGTCCGTTACGTCTTGCCCTGTGTTTACTAAGGCTTAGGAAGCCTTTGAGGACCTGGATTTCTAATAATTACGACTTATCAAGCTGATCGCCAGTTGGTTGATATCTCTATCAATGTACTTTGATTCGGACTCTTAATTCTCTGTGTTTACTTAGCACAAGGACACCTTTCGGGGTATTTGTGGAGATTTAGAAATCTGGTAAACTATCTTGCAACAAAACACAGCACTTCTTTTTGAAGACTATTAACCCAACAAACTTTCAAGATGCAAAACACGAACACTTTTTCCTACAACTGTTTGTTGCAGTAGTCTATGCGTTCTCTGGCCCTTAATCTAAAACAGTGGTTCCCAACCTTTTGACTTCTGTGGACCCCCCACTTTTTCATTACTGGAATCCGGGGACCCCCACTGAATCATTACTGGAATCCAGGGACCCCCCAACTGAGTCCTTACTGAAAGCTAGGGACCATATATGTTAATATTGTTTAATTTTCTAAGCAGTCGCGGACACCCTGAAGTGGCTTCGCGGACCCCCAGGGGTCCCTGGACCACAGGTTGGGAACCACTGTTCTAAAATATCTTGTGAATCAGGCACTTGATTGAAACCTAATTGATTGTAATTGAGTGAATTAAAATAAGAACTCTCTCTTGAATGGAAAGTTACTTTATAAAACAATGCTAGGAGTCAAGCCCATCACAGCAGTCTGATGGTGTGGCCCTCATTAGGGGCGTACCAGTAGTCTTGATTCAGGAACAATTAGGACTTTGCACCATTTATGCATGGAAGCTGCAGTTTGTTTTGACTATTGCAGCTCTGAACTGAGTAAAGCATGCAGTATTAATACTTAGTCACCTTTAGGAGGACCCTGAAATGGGAGGTAGTACTGAACCTGCAAGATGTCGCACAAAGCTGTAACAGAACTTTTCTTGTGTAGCTGTACCATTCCACTACTGTGACCCACGGAATGATGCACAATATGTGTCCACAGTTATTGTCCAAGGCTTCTTGATTAGCTTAATTTGTATTATTAATCATTGCAAGAACAAGTATTCACTTAAGTCCAGATGATTCGTTTCAGACATTTTCTGCATATATGTGTTTTCTTTGAAGAATTTATACATTGTGCAAACATTTTCTTTCCTCCAGGGTATGAATGTGAGCCATACAACAATCCAGCAGACTTTTTTCTGGATATCATCAATGGGGACTCAACGGCTGTGGCATTAAATAATGCAGAGTATGAAGAGTTAGGTGTGTTTTTGTTGTTTATATTTTATTTGCATATATAGGTTAGTCTTAGTCACTTTGTGGCATTGCATACATCAGTTACCTTCAGTTAGTATCGTGGAAGAAATATAGTTGGTTTGCTTGATTTTAAATACATGAAAATATTGTTTTCATACCTTTACGAATAAAGTAGAAATTTAATTTGATGTTTAAATTTTTTGTTGAAAAAAATGTTTGCAGTATTCAGAATTGTATTTTGACAAAAAATATATAGCTTTCCGCTTTCCTTAGCAGACAAATATTCTACACAACATTTTAATTACGTAGATTTCCACACACACACACACACACATCCTGCTCTCTCCACTCTAAGCACTTGCGGAATAAAAGACCACAAAATGTGTAGCTGGAAATAAAGAATGTGTTGTGTGGTCAGACCAGCCTGTCATATAACTATACGTCCTGTTTTCCATAAGGATTTGAACGAGAGGAAACAACATAGGATCTGATATCCTAGCTGATCTTCACAGAAGGTGTTTCCATGAATTGCATATTTTGCCAGTAATCCATCAACGCTTTCTATTACTTTCTTGTTGTTGGATATTGTACGTCGTCATGTAGATACCCACTCGGTGACCCATCTGCCCTTTCCTGCACCCTAGTATGCTCTTCTTGTATGTTTGAGTTAGAAAGATAACTCCACATGTAAACATGACCTACCTTAAATAAAAGGAACTGAAGCTGTTACCAAAGTCACGGTCAGACTGGAAAGTCACTTTTAAAGCTGCACTAAAGTTGCAGAATGATATTTTAGAAAGCATGTTTGGTTCAGTATGAAGTATGATGCTGTTTCAAGCCTTCATTGAGTAATTTGAATGTGGGGATGTCCATAAAAAGAACAGTTAATTCTGAAATCCCCACTAAATTCTGGTATTCGAATGTGACGGTGATTAGGTTTCTTCATGCATTAAGGATAAGTTTTATTACAGAAACTATCTTGTCTCAGTTACAAAAGTGCCCAAGGAGCCTAAATATTTTATAGATAACTATTATATTATTTGCACACTAATAGCTTAATTAAGTTCCACTGCCTGCCTTCAGTGTTCTAGCTAACCAGGCCCAGTCAGTTTCTAAAACAGGTGCAGTTCCGAGCACGCAGGAGACTTTCCTCTCACCAGTACACACACTAACTTCATGTCCTTCGTAAAGATTACAGAGAATAACTTCTTTCTCTCCCCTTTTCTTTCATATGATGACCTTTCCTTTGTCAAAATGTATCAGCTGTATGGCAACACTTCCCCATCCCTTAGATATCTAGGGAACTGAGGGTGTTGCAGTTAATGAAGTAGGACTGTCTGGTTACCTTTGATGAGACAATGATCAATATGATCTAAAAGAAATACTAATTTCTCAGAGGTACCCTTTAAAAGGAACCTAAAGGAGAGAGCACTTACCCCTTACTGTTCAATCCTAAGGGCCCAATTCCACAATTGTTTTTTGTAGTATGTATAGTAGTTCTTCAGTAGTAGTACTTACTACAAAATGAAATTCACAAACCTACGAGTGTAAATCTTCACCACGACCTCTCCTATCTATTCTGTGGGGAGATTGCCACGCATGTTTGTATACTACTTCGTAGTCAAGGAGGGAGGAACCTGAGGGAGTGGCTGGAAAAAGTGGTGCCCCCTACTACTAAATGGGAGAGGTTTCAGGGAGAACCAAGTATGGGTTTAGAAAGGGCTAGGAAGGGGCTTCGGGAGGGAAGTGACCAATTTGCAAAAGAGTAAGCCCATTGATATTTACAAACGGCACTTTTAATGTTACTACATCCAACAACAACCCTACCCAAATAGTACTTAGGGGCATATTTATACTCTGTTTGCGCTGAATGTGCGTCAAACATTTTGACGCACATTCAGTGCAAACCGTGCACCATATTTAAACTTTGACGCCGGAGCCCGTGGACGTCAAAATTCCTCAGTGTGAGTCATTTTTTGGATGCGGGAAACTGCCTTGCGTTAATGACAAGCAAGGTAGTTGTTCCCGCCCAAAAAATGACTTTAAGGCCTGTGCGCCTTATTTATACTCTTGCGTCATTTTGACGCACAGGAGAGGGCAGGCCTTAAAAAACGGCGCACAGCCTGATGTGCGCCATTTTTTTAACGCCTGGGTCAGGGCAGGCGTTAAGGTACCTGTGGGATCACTTCCATGGTCTCTGACCATGGAAGGAGTCCAGAGGTGCCCTCCCCTGCCCCCCAGGGACAACCCCTGCCCCCTCGCCCACCCCTGGAGGACACCCATGGATGGGGGGACCCATCCCAGGTAAGTACCGGTAAGTTGAGGTAAGTATTTGTTTTTATTTTTTTAAAGTGGCATGGGGGGCCTAATTTGGGCCCCCCTACATGCCACTGTGCCCAATGACCATGACCAGGGGACAGAAGTCCCCTGGGCATGGCCATTCGGCAAGGGGGCATGACTCTCGTCTTTGCTAAGACAGGAGTCATTTCAATGGGAGTTGTGTGTCAAAAACATGGCGCAAGTCCGGTTTGAGGCATGATTTTTGCCACAAACCTGACTTGCACCATTTTTTGACGCACAACCCCCGTTTTCCCCTACGCCGGCGCTGCCTGGTTTGAGTCATTTTTTTTTACTCTGACCAGTCTAAAGTCATTCCTTAAATAAGGCGCCCACATGGCGTGTAGGAATGGCGTTAGCCGACGGTAAAATTTTTGACTGTGTCAAAAAGTATAAATATGGGCCTTAGTGTTACCTAACCCAGGGCTGGAATAAGTCCAGCACCACAAATGATTAACTACTTGTACTGCAAAACCAGGGAGCTCCGCTCGACATCTCTTGCCCATGTCTCGAGAGTCCGACATAGCCCCTGCAGAGGGCGCTCCTTCTCCTACCTAGCTGGCAAGAATTGGAATGAATTCTCCACCCCCCACCTTCTCACCTCACACACCCTCCTCGACTATAGAAACAAAACGCAAGACATTGGCTCCTTGAGGAGCTCGGACACACGCCGACAACCTTAAGCTACTGGATACCCCCTGAGGTGATAAGCCGCACTTTACAAATACTATGATTGCTTGATTGATTGCAACATCCTGGCATAAAAAATAATTGAGTGAGGGACTTAAAATAAAACCCCATCGGAAATATTGTTAACGTACATTAAATTATTTGCCCTTGTTAAAATATAAATATATTCAATTTAGTATTAAAAACTAAAAAATATGTATTATTTTATTTTAAAATTAATTAATAGCCATTTTTTAAATTTAAAAATGGAAGTAAAATTCATTTTTATTAAAATATAATTAGATAACTTTTCATGAATCTTTACATCACTTTTAATAAATGTTGATAAAAAAATAAAAACTATATATATTTTCTTTAGGTGGTGATTACTTTTCCTTTTATTTTAAACTTTGAAAAATAATTGTCACTTAATTTAAAATATTCATAATAGTGACATTTTAAATTAACATTGTTAATAATACTGTAGCATTTTTTATTTTCTTCTACATTTAAAACATATAAAATTAGTTTACATTATTTTTAAACACAAAACTATTTTTACAAATTTTTTCAAGTGCAATAAACATTTGTACTTTTACCTATCCCTTACCATGGGGTGATCTCTGCCACCGATGCAAGCCTCCCACTATAGTAAGCCATAGGATAAATTTAAATTATATTCATTTATATTTTTCAGTTTTTCAAATCATTTAATTTGGCATTATTTCCTTTTGGGTTCTATTTTAAGTCTCTATCTCCATTATTTTCTATCAGAGGGCATTACTATATCAGTGGTTGGCTATGTATGGTGCGGGACACAGTATTCCTCTTTTTGGTAGTTTTAGCTTTGCACTGTACATTTTGCTCCATCCCCTGTTTCAGAGGGTGGAGACATCCAAGACCACGCATTTGAGTAACTTTACACTCTGATTTTATGAATAGCCAAAAGTAGTAAAATTACCTAAAAGTACAATAGTGCATTTATTAGTAGTAAATCTACATTTGTGAATAGGGCCCTAACTATTTTGATGGCAACCTATTAATTTCAAGTGGGTTGCTTCATGGAAAAGAATCTGTATATCACCCCACGTTTAAAAGCTTAGAATCCTAAACTAAGGATCCCATTAATAATAATTATCTATCGGTCTATTGATCTATTAATCGGTCTGTCTATTTGTTTTAATATAACTCCAGCAAAGAAAGCTCATTCTTAACAAATTAATTGCGTATTGTATGCTCTTATGGGCTAACCATGATAAAGGGGTAAATTGGGACACAGAAAAGTCAAAGGAATGTGTGGTGAGATTCAAATCTAGAATATTGTTGCTTTCTGGGAAAATCATCACATGATCTATCATACTCTCCCAGCGTTGCCAGCCTTGTACGCCCGACAGAGTACACTGGAATCCCTCAATTGTAGTTAAAGATGACTGAAATAAATGTGAACCAATTTCAGTTTGTATAGCAACCTTCTTATAATAACACTGTTTATAGACGCATCAATGAATGATTAAGTCTAATAACTAAAAATGTCAGGCCTCAGAAATGGCATTTCTTCACTCAGAGTAAGCCCATCTTAATGTGGGGCTACAAAAGATACACCTTCAGGAAGAACATACCTATGACATAGGAGAATGCACTTCCTACTCCCAAATTTATTTCCATCACCAGTTTCTTTTTCAAGGATCCTTATTCTTTTACAGTTTATTTTTTATATGCAACTCATTATTCATTAAAATGGATTGAAGAAAATAATCAGAATGACTCTCTCATCTGATGTCAAGAGATGTCTATGACCTATATTTCAGTTGTGTTTTCCTTCGTACTTCAGGCCTCATACGCCTGGAGTGAACAGTTCACCCTTGAGAACAGATAAACTGCTTAAGGTGAATTGTAAACCATTATTCAATGGCATCACATTAGTATCCGTGACTGCTGTTTTCAATAGCAAACTTCAAGACAGCTGCTCTACTATTTGGAAACAAAGGGGACAGTTTACAAAGGCTTTTGTAATGCATGAAGTAGCACTGCTTTGATGCTCATAAATGCTTTTATGTGTGCTCGTAACCTTTAAGCCAACCATATAGAAACATGTTTTGGTTTTGTTGGCTTCCTTTTCTAATGCTGCCTCTTTTGGAAGACATGGAAAACATTTTTCATACATGTCTATATTCCACAGTTGGACATATTTACAAAGGCATGCAAGAGTATGCCAAGTAGTAGTACAGGAGTACTTCTGACTCCCAGGAAGATTGGTTATTCTCTGTTAGCCCCTCCACTGGTAAATAACGCTATTGGGTCCACTTCACAAAACCATTCATCAGGATGTGAAACACTTCTACAGGACTACTAATTCCCATACTAATACATGCCTTTGTGCATTTTATGAGTATGAGAAGTAGTATTGTGTAGTAGTACTTCATGTACTCATGAATGCCTTTGTGTATTGGCCCCCGTATTAATATTTACCAGTGAACATTCTAAAAGTGAATAAAAGAATCTCCAAGAAATGTCACCTCACAACGATTATCTCTAAAAACTACTAAATTACCTTGTTCACAAAACCTGATACACATTCGGCCGATAAAAACCTTCTAAGCCTTCAAAAAGCATTTCCTCACTTTAGACACAGACTGAGAGATACAACTGGTTTACTCTTCAACCCAAATGATAGTTGGTCCTCGACCCAGTTGTGCCAACTTTTTCATTCAAAGATAAATCCGTTCCTGATTCTGGGAAGACTTCAATAATAATAGTTGAGAGTGCCACTCTACTCCATTGCAGAGAGGATTTATGATGTAGTGACTCAGCAGTAGCATTCATCTGATGTGCAAAACAGACAATCTGAGACAATGATAACTTTTCTGTTTTTCAGCAGCCAGTCTGAGTCTTTTCACCTATCCAGTGGCCAAAGCTCTGCTCAAGATTCTTGAATTTCAGTGCCTGAAGTTTGAAGAGCTTCTCAGTTTAATGATAAAAACACTGGTTGTGCTTGATCGCATTTCCTTCTGGCAGACTGTTTGGAAAAAGCAGTAGTTTCAACTGCCTAAGTATTTTATGTGGGTGAATTCCAGCAAAAAATAATGATTAACTGCATAAGTATTTTATATGGGTGAATACCGCAAAAGATAATGATTAAGGGGTTCATTTGGAATTTGGCAGATGCAGCATAGTAAGGTTGTCCATTCGTCCCGACACAGGGCCTGATTCACAAAGGTATTTTACGTGTAGTAAAGTAACAACTGCGGAGTCTCTAAACTTGAGGCGGAACCTTTTCACTGAGAACTGTTGTGCAGAGATTCTGCCCTGAGTCTGGAGACTTCGTAGTCATAACTTTACTACAAATACCATTGCGAATCAGGTTTTTAGGGCCTCATTATGACCTTGACAGATGGGATACTCCATCACAAATGTGACGGATATCCTGCCCGCTGTTTGACAAGTTCCATAGGATATAATGGAACTTGTAATACGACAGACGGGCTATCCATCACGTTTGTGCCGAAGTATCTCATCCCCCAAGATCGTAATCGGGCCCTTGGTGTCTAACCATGTATTCACTTTAAATAGGGGAGAAGATTCATTATCCTCCAAACTCTAAGTAACTCATAGTTGTGAGTGTGAAAATGTGAGTGTAAAGTTGGTTGCCATTTAATTCTAAAAAAAGGCACTCAATCTTGGGGTCACAAATGGGAGAGAAGCATCAGCTTGTCTTTCAACTAGTAGGGTGCACCCACCACTACCACCACCACAGCCCTCAATTTAAGGTCGCTAGAACAATAAACTATTGTCATTTTAAGTGATGCTTTCTGGACACAGATTTGAGAAATGTGGTATCTGAAGCTAATGAATATTCACAGACTAATGCTGACTCTTAATTTGCCTGCATATCAGATACATTTTAGAGAGTGGTAGACTGAAGGTTGTGCTGCAAAGCATGGCATGTTTTAAGTCCTACAGTTTCACCTAAGGTGATTGACAAGCCACATATGAATGGCACTAAGATTACACACTGTCCAAAATTTTGGGTGCTACCCTTTTCAATAGAGAATTATAACTACTTTGAGCATGCAATATGTTAGATTTCAACATTACTTTGCACCCGGGGGAAGCTTTGTAATATGTTTTTCAAAGTTTGAAATACTGATGACTATTTCAATGCACCATTTGGTGTACAGGCTGTTCTGTGACTGCTATACCAGGTTAAAATTAAAAATGTTTCTTTTTTTGCTTTCACCCAAAGATGCTACTGAAAAGAAGGAAGCTGGTGACAGGACGGTTGTCGAGAAATTAGCAGAGTGTTATCAGAACACTAAGTTTTTCCATGAAGTCAAAGCTGGATTAGAGAAGATGGACGTGGGAGAAAAAGTGAAAACAAATATATTTACTAGACAGATAACGTACACCACATCATTCTTTCATCAGCTGAAGTGGGTGTCTAAACGGACAGTCAAAAATTTGATGGGCAACCCACAAGCTTCAGTAGCTCAGGTAAACTTACTGGGTCTTTTTTTGTAAAGTATGCCTTATACTGGTTGAACTTGTTTCTTCAGAACAACAGTTAGATGCCTTTAACTCGACTACAAGGAAAGAGCCAGATCTTTATATATGGTATATTGCTATATTGTATGTTTATCTTGAAACTTTTAAAGAAAAAAAAATTAAACATTGTAAACAATGGGGAGATTGCGAGCTGTAAGCATTGGCGTAAGTATGTCGTGATTAACATTATTTTACAGCCTCTGTTGTTCCTCTGCCTCTTCACAAGATCTGTAAAGATTTTGCACTGGAGTGGAATGGGCAGTGGCACTGGTCATAGAAAAAGAAAGAAGGCTTCTGCATTCATTCGCCTACACCTCTTGCTGTAAGTCCCATACAGAAATAGAAAGACAGAAGCCCCTGTCTCTCTCTTTGCTTTTTTCCAAATTGTAGTAAAGAAGCAGCTTGGTAGAGCGGAGGGAAAGGCAGAAGCTCTGTTGGCCTAATCGTTTCTCCTTATAACAATACAATACTCCCGCTCGACCATACACCATTTACACTTGGGTTTAATCCTAATAATAATTAATACTAGGTGTAGGAAAGTAGCCTCTTTTTTGCCTGTTTGCCAGTGTGTTTGACTGTGTTCACTGGGATCCTGCCAGGACCCCAGTGACTATGTTCTCTCCCTTTAAACTTGGTTACTAGAACCACATACAACCCACATTTGGCATACTGGTGCCCCCATGTAAGTCCCTAGTATATGGTACCCAGGTACTCAGGGCATTGGGGTACCAGGGGATCCCCATGGGCTGCAGAATGTATTATGCCACCCATGGGGAGCCCATGCAGGGGGTATCTGAAGGCCTGCCATTGCAGTCTGCGTGAAAGGATGCATGCACCCTTTTCACTACAGGTCTCTGCACCAGGTCTCTGTAAGTCACCCCTATAGTAGGCTGTCCTAGCCCAGAGGGCTGGGTGCAAGTACCTGTGTATGAGGGCAACCCTGTACTAGCAGAGGTGCCCCCACAAACTCCAGTTTCATTTTCCTGGACTTCGTGAGTGCAGGGACACCATTCAGTGCGTGCACTGTGGACATAGGTCACTACCAATTTCCAGCTACATAATGGTAGCTCCAAACCTAGGAATGTTTGGTATCAAACAATTCGGAATCATACCCCAATACTGTTGCCGGTATTGGAAGTATGATTCCATGCACTCTGGGGGCTCCTTAGAGGACCCCCAGCATTGCTCCTACCAGCCTTCTGGGGTTTTCCGGGCAGCCCAAGCTAAAGCCACCCCTCAGACAGGTTTCTGCCCTCCTGCTGCTTGAACAGCTCAAGCCCAGGAAGGCAGAACAAAGGATTTCGTTTTGAAGGGAGGGATAGCACTCTCTCCCTTTGGAAATAGATGTTACATGGCTTGGGAGGGGTAGCCTCCCCAAGCCACTGGTTTGCTTTGAAGGGCACATTTGGTGCCCTCCGTGCATAAACTAGTCTACACAGGTTCAGGGACCCACAGTCCCTGTTCTGGCATGAAACTGGACAATGGAAAGGGAAGTGACCACTCCCTGTCCATCACCACCCCAGGGGTAGTGCCCAGAGGTCCTCCAGAGGGTCCCCGGATTCTGCTATCTTGAATCCAAGGTGGGCAAGGGCCTCTGGGAGCATCTGAGTGGCCAGGTCAGGCAGATGACATCAGAGCCCCCTCCTGCAAGTTGGTCACTTGGCTAGGTGACCAATACCTCTTTCAGGGCTATTTAAGGTCTTCCTCTGGGGTGGGTCCTCAGATTTGGCTTGCAAGATTCCAGGAAGACTTATCTGCAACCTCTACTTCGACTTCTGGCCACTGGAACTGCGACTGGACCCTCCAGGAGCTGACAATCAGCATCCCCGATGAAGACTCTGCTTGCAACATTGTTTCCATGGCTCCTTCCATCTTCTGCAACATTTCCCCGGCTGTGCATCCTCTGAGGGTGGCAAGTCTTCAGCCTGCACGAGAAGGAAGAAGGAATCTCCCTTGGAGGGAAGGAGTCACTCCCCTACATCTGCAGGCACCAACTGCAACGACGACCGGTTGTGTGGATCTCCTCTCATCCTGGGCTGCGTGTATCCTGCATCATGGGTGGTGGTCCGGAGTAGTCCTCTTGGTCCTTTCTGGCTGCTGTCCAACTTTGGTAGAGGTAAGCCCTTGCCTCCCCATGCAGGACAGTACCACAATGCACCACGTCTCTCGCAGCTACAAAGGCTTGTTGGCATTTTCTCCAAGAGATCTTCAGGCTTCATGTAGCCCCAGCCCTCCTTCCTATGACGCACAGCGCTCTGCGTGCTTCTCTTGCGGCATTGGACCCTTCTCCAGTTGTGCTGCGCGGGCTCCTCTGCGGCTCCTGGTTCCTCTTCCCGTGGGTCTCCTGAGGGGGGCTGCTTTTTCTTCAGTGGACTCTTTGCCTTGCTAAGAGACCCCAGGACTCCCCCTGTGGGTTGAGTCCTCCTGGACCTTGCTGGTCCCTGACAGCTTCATTTGTGCTTCACCGCAATTTCTGCCTTTGCCAAGGCTTGTTGGTGGCTTTTCCACCCCACTGACCAACTGCAATCTTCCATCCGATGTGGTACGTTGACTGCATTCTCCAGGAACTCTTCTCCAGTTCCACGGCTGCATTGCTAACCGCCCTCTTCCTACCGTCGACCAAATCCTGCAAACACAGACTGGTGGGTAGTGGCTCCTGCCACCACCGGACACTCCTGCGACTTCTGGACCCTTCTTCCACAGGTCTTCCTCTTCAGGAATCCACCACTAGTTTCTTGCAGTCTTGTCTGGGTGTTGCATTTTCTTCCTTTTCTTCCTTTTTGGTGGTTTGGGGAAAATCCAGTAACTTACTCCTTTTTTCCTCATCGCTGGGGGGCACTGTGGTACTTACCTTTGGGGTTTCCTAGTTCCTCCTGTTCCCTTCTACACATTCCACTTACCTAGGTGAGGGTCCTGCATTCCCATTCTATTTTGTAGTATATGGTTTGGGCTCCCCTAGGGTCACTATTGTCTATTGCTATTTATGCCTATTTCGGATTACTAGTGTGCATATCTAGTATGTTACTTACCCCCTATTGGAGGGTTGCCTCTCTTGTACTTTTTGGTAATTGTGTCCCTAAAATAAAGTACCTTTATTTTTGTAACACTGAGGGGGTCATTCTAACCCTGGCGGTCCAAGACCGCCAGGGCTAAAATGACGGGGGCACCGCCAACAGGCTGGCGGTGCCCCGCTGGGCATTCTGACCGCGGCGGTTCGGCCGCGGTCAGAAGTGGAAAACCGGCGGTCTCCCGCCGGTTTTCCGATGCCCTCCACCGCCATCCTGTTCCTGGCGGTTCTCCCGCCAGGAACAGGATGGCGGTATGGGGTGTCGCGGGGCCCCTTGGGGCCCCTGCAGTGCCCATGCCAATGGCATGGGCACTGCAGGGGCCCCCGTAAGAGGGCCCTAAAAAGAATTTCAGTGTCTGCTTTGCAGACACTGAAATTCGCGACGGGTGCAACTGCACCCGTCGCACCTTCCCACTCCGCCGGCTCAATTCTGAGCCGGCGTCCTCGTGGGAAGGGTGTTTTGCACTGGTCTGGCGGGCGGCCTTTTGGTGGTCGCCCGCCAGCCCAGTGCAAAACCCAAAATACCCTCAGCGGTCTTTCGACCGCAGAGCGGTATTTTGGAGGGGGAAGGCCGCCCGCCAGACTTAGAATCACCCCCTGAGTGTTTTCTTTCATATGTGTAGGTGCTGTGTGACTACAGTGGTATTAAATGAGCTTTGCATATCTCCTAGATAAACCTTGGCTGCTCATCCACAGCTACCTCTTGAGAGCCTGGCTTCTAGACACTGCCTACACTTCACTAATAGGGTATACTTGGACCTAGTATAAGGTGTAAATACCTTAGGTACCTACCACACACCAGGCCAGCTTCCTACACTAGGCCTGACCATCCCTCTAGATGAATCACAACAATATTTTATTTTTTATATCAATATGCAACTTAATTGCATATGTTCACAACAATAATATATATATCTCAGAAAGCTGCATAATGTTTCAACAATCTTACTTTACACAAAAACCTCATCAAATACACACAATGTTTTTCCCTTCCCATACAAATAAAACTCACTCCTTATCCAATCAACTCACACACTCCCACATACTTACCCCTTCACTCTTTCACTTGTTTTAATCTCCAGTCACCTATAACACGCGCTTTCCATAGAACACAACGGAAGGTAATCTCCATTGTTCTGCTGTTGGTCTGCTGCGGACCAGAGTCTTCAATCTGTCTTGTATCCCTCACTGCTAATGTCTCCCTGTGTCCTGCCTTTGAAATTGACTCCGTTCTCTGTTGCAGCCCCTTGATAAAAAAAAAAAAGAGGGACGCCAAAGGAGAACGATGACCTTCTTCTTGTTTAGTTCTTACTGTACTTGGACCTGAGTCTGCATCCTGCTGTAATCCTGAGCTATCTCCTTCCAAATCAGAGGAGTACGTGTCAGAGAAGGTTACTATTGCCCTCTTTCTCCTTAAGTTCCAGTCTTGTTGCCCTACTTCCTAATTCCACTCCTGATAATAAGTTGGTGATAGGTAAGAGTATACCATTTCTTGCGTATACCACCTGATATTTTTCCTCAGGTTGTCCATTTTTTTCTTTACTGAATACTCATCAAACCCTCATAACTCTTTGTTAATATTGTCCAACTTACCGATTCCTTCTTCCAAAGCATTCAAGGACGATTTTCTTTTCTAACTCTAGATCTTGATTGAGGATAACCACCACTTCCCTAGTGGTTTCCACAATTAATATCATCCAATCACATGCACACCTATTAGCTATTTGTGACCATTTCTCTAAAAATCTATGTATTTCAACAAAAAGGGCTGGCACGTTTCGGACCCTAAAACCTGATGGAAAAACTCAGGCTCTAAGATACTCCAGCATAAACTGGGCATGAGAGACTGTCCTTTTCGCTTTTTTCTTTAGGTTGAGTAATTTCACCCATTCTCCATTGTATATGTTGGAAATTATTTGTGAATCCAAACGTTTTCAGTGGTTCCATGCTCCTCATCCTACCATTACTAAAACTTTCCTTATAATATGCTCCTCAAACCGTGACCAGTAAATAGTGTGAGAATCATGCAGTTATTAGTCTGTCAGTGGCTATAGGGGAGTAGATGCTATGGGCCAGTCTGAACAGTGTACCTGCATCACACAGAACTACGTGCCAACAGGACCAAATCCTCTCTCCTTCCATAACTCCTGCTGTGCCTGAATGGCGGCCCGCCACAAACTATTGTTCATTGACTTTAAGAGATGCGAAAGTGGTACACAGCATGACCTGACAGGCAGTCCCCAGGCAGATTCCATTGAGTTATTTGTATTTTATTAGGATGGACTGCCACAGACTGGAAGAATGTTCTACTAGGCCTATGACCCACTGCTGGGCTACTTCAGCCCTTAAGATAGAGTGGAACTGTCTCACAAAGCACGTTGTCCTTTGGGATGTGTAGCTAGGCAGATTTTTCAGATGTGTTTTGAAGAGTATGGTGTTCCATTTATTTGTTGTACACACGTTTCTCTCCTTTGCTCAACACACGGCAAGCATAAATGTACCTCTCTCTTTTTTGCAGCATGGTTTAACCTATCTACACTGTTGTTGAAAACATCTAAGAGAACATATTGGTGCCATAAACTTTTTTTGTATGCTGGCTATTGACGCTAACCCTACTGTAGGAGACATTGTAGCACTATCCAAATTTGTTAGTGTCCTTAATGTTTGTGTGTCCATCTTAAAGATCCCTAAGACATCCTACCACATTGCCCCAGAAATATTGTCTAGCACTTATAGGCCCTAGTAGAAAATCCTTTGGGACCCAGATCAACTCATGAAATCGTGGTATATTTTAAACTGCAGTGTGGAAAAGTGAAAGTATCCTCCGTAGGCCATTACATATTCCTAGCCAGAGGACATCTCCATGCACTGTGACTCTTACTGGTGTAGACATATCCCAAGATTGAGAATGTTTCTGTCGCTGTGACTAAAGGACGATCTGAAGCTCTGCAGTGTGGAACTGCCAGTGCTGGTACATTGTGCAGGGGTGTTACTTTCAAAAACATTCCCTGGTGCTGCATCTCCAACACAAGATATGGATGTATCTCTTTTGAGGTTTGCAAAGGATTCTGGGTAACAGAACCTGGTGAGAGCTCCACAAGTCACCCCATATTGGATTCCCCTAGGTCTCTAGTTTTCAAAAATGCACAAGTTTGGTAGGTTTCCCTAGGTGGCGGCTGAGCTAGAGGTCAAAATCCACAGGTAGGCACTTTGCAAAAAACACCTGTTTTCTTTTGAGAAAATGTAATGTGTCCACTTTGTGTTTTGGGGCATTTCCTGCTGCGGGCACTAGGCCTACCCACACAAGTGAGGTACCATTTTTATCGGGAGACTTGGGGGAACGCTGGATGGAAGGAAATTTGTGGCTCCTCTCAGATTCCAGAACTTTCTGTCACCGAAATGTGAGGAAAAAGTGTTTTTTTAGCCATATTTTGAGGTTTGCAAAGGATTCTGGGTAGCAGAACCTAGTGAGAGCCTCACAAGTCACCCCGTCCTGGATTCCCCTAGGTCTCTAGTTTTAAAAAATGCACAGGTTTGGTAGGTTTCCCTAGGTGGCGGCTGAGCTAGAATCCAAAATCCACAGGTAGGCACTTTGCAAAAAACACCTCTGTTTTCTGTGGAAAAATGTGGTGTGTCCACGTTGTGTTTTGGGGCATTTCCTGTGGCGGGCACTAGGCCTACCCACACAAGTGAGGTACCATTTTTATCGGGAGACTTGGGGAACATAGAATAGCAAAACAAGTGTTATTGCCCCTTGTCTTTCTCTACATTTTTTCCTTCCAAATATAAGACAGTGTGTAAAAAAGACATCTATTTGAGAAATGCCCTGTAATTCACATGCTAGTATGGGCACCCCGGAATTCAGAGATGTGCAAATAACCGCTGCTTCTCAATATCTTATCTTGTGGGCATTTTGGAAATACAAAGGTTTTCTTGATACCTATCTTACACTTTTTATAGTTCAGCAAATGAATTGCTGTATACCCGCTATAGAATGAAAACCGATTGCAAGGTGCAGCTCATTTATTGGCTCTGGGTACCTAGGGTTCTTGATGAACCTACAAGCCCTATATATCCCCGCAACCAGAAGAGTCCAGCGGACGTAACAGTATATTGCTTTCAAACATCTAATATTGCAGGAAAAAGTTACAGAGTAAAACGTAGAGAAAAATTGCTGTTTTCTTCACCTCAATTTCAATACTTTTTTATTTCAGTTGTTATTTTCTGCAGGAAACCTTTGTAGGATCTACACAAATTACCCATTGCTGAATTCAGAATTTTGTCTACTTTTCAGAAATGTTTAGGTTTCTCGGATCCAGCATTGGTTTCACACCCATTTCTGTCACTGACTGGAAGGAGGCTGAAAGCACAAAAAATCATAAAAATGGGATATGTCCCAGTAAAATGCCAAAATTGTGTTGAAAAATTGGGTTTTCTGATTCAAGTCTGCCTGTTCCTGAAAGCTGGAAAGCTGGTGATTTTAGCACAGCAAACCCTTTGTTGATGCCATTTTCAGGGAAAAAAACACAAGCCTTCTTCTGCAGCCCTTTTTTCCCATTTTCTTTTTAAAAACGAAATTTTCACTGTATTTTGGCTAATTTCTTGGCCTCCTTCAGGGGAACCAACAAAACCTGGGTACCTCTAGAATCCCTAGGATGTTGTAAAAAAAGGACGCAAATTTGGCGTGGGTAGCTTATGTGGACAAAAAGTTATGAGGTCTGAAACGAGAACTATTCCAAATAGGCAAAAAAGGCCTGGCACAGGAGGGGGAAAAGGCTTGGCAGCGAAGGGGTTAAGGTATTGATTAGTTTACCCTGGCTTTAGGCTGGAAGGGGGTTGTGTTGGACCTGGTCCTTTTTGCAGGATTATCCCCAAACCTTTTGCCTTCCTCCTCCTACTTTGTCTGACTTGTTGTGGTTGGCTTTAGGACTCTGGGCACTTTACTACTGTTAACCAATGCTAAAGTGGATATGCTCTAGTAAGTTCCTAATAAAGTGCAGTATGTGTGCCCAGGGCCTCTAAATCAATTGCTACTATTTGGCCTGCAGCACTGATTGTGCTACCCACACGAGTAGCCCTGTAAACATGTCTCAGACCTGTCACTGCAGTGTCTATGCGTGCAGTTTTAAATTGCACATAATTTAAAAATACATCTTTTGGTGAAGTTGATTTTCGAATTGTAAGTTTGAAAATCCCACTTTTACAAAGTGGGCGTTTTCTTGCTTAACCATTCTGGCTGAATACATGTCTGGGTCTTAGGATGACAGTTGGGCCGTTTGTGTATTCACTCTAGGCAGTCACACAAAGGGAGCTGAGTTGTGCCCTGCATATCCTGATGGGTCTTCCTGAGCTTGAGTGATGGGAGGAGCTGACACCTGCACCTGAATAGGGCTGTGCCTGTCCTCACACAAAGCAGTCTCCAACCTCCTTCAGCGTGTCTGGAGCAAGGGCAGGGTCCTGTACACTACTTCAAAGACAGAAATGGGTGTAAGTACTGGACCTCTGACACCACATAGTTAGAACACTTCTGGACTGAGGACATTCTGCCAGGAAGAAGAGCTTGAACCTGTAGGTGGGACTGCCACTCTGCCTGTTTCTTTGCAGTGCTGGCCTGCTGCTTGCAGCTTCTGTCCTGGGAGTGAAATGACTGGACTTTGCTTTCTACATTCTGCTTTCCAAGGTTCTCCAAGGGCTTGATCTGAGCTTGCCTCCTGTTAAGAAGTCTCAGGGACATCAAAGACTTCATCTGCCAGTGCTTTTCTACTGAGAGTCCTGACTTGCCATTTGGTGCCATTTCCTGTCCCTGGGCCATTAGAAGTGCAAGCTGGTGATCCAAAGGAGAAAATCCACGCACCGACATGCTGTGCCTGAGAAGTCGATGCAGCCCCTGTCCCACAGCTGAACAAATGACGCAACGCCTGTCCCGTGGCTGCAAAATCAATGCAGTGCCTATTTCACCACGGCTCCATCCACACAGCGAGTCTGGATTTTCCACGTGTCATCCCTGGGCGTCAGTTTCTCAGTGACCCCACACCACATTGAGGAACAGAGGCTGTGTGTACTGAAATCAATGCATTGCCTTTCCTGTGAGAAAAGAATCAACGCATCACCTCCCCTGCGCTGTAAGGAACCGATGCATTGCTTGCTTTTTCAGCACCACACCTCCCCCTGCGCATTCCAGGTACTTTGTGCTAAAAAGATACAACTATTGATTCCTATCGACTAGGACTCATTTAAACCTTTAAAAAGTTATATCTTGACTTGTGTATGTTGGATTTTTGTCAATTTGGTCTTGTTTCACTCAGATAAATATTGGCTAGTTTTCTAAACTGGTGTAGAGTACTTTTGTGGTGTTTTTACTGTGTGTGTGCGTGTATGTGTAAATACTGTACATATTGCCTCAGAAATAAGCCTGACTGCTTGTGCCAACTACTAAGGGGGCGAGAAGGGGTTATCTTAGCTGTGTAGCTCCCTTACAATGACTAGAGTGAATGTCCCGACTTGGACAGGTTGCAAACCACTGCCAACTAGAGATATCTTTTCTACAATACCGTAGAAACCTAAGGCTGAGGAAGATGAGAAAGCCAGAGAGTATTAGAAGGAGAAGCTAGGACTAGCTCACCAGGAACAAGAGGAGGTGGAGAGTTAGGAGGAATGGGCCTGAGGACATTGCAGGAGATGGAAGAGAAACAGAAGAAAAGGGAAAGAGAGCTGGAAATGGAAGAGAGAAACTTAGGGTGGCTGCAATGACAACTCCCTCTGGTATAAGTGACTCTACAGCCAGTTCAGGCCAGATTATGGCCAAGGCTCTAGAAGATCTTATTCATGTGCATGTGGAAGGTCAGAATGTTTTTTAATGGTTTGAGTTTTGATGTTGCAGGTACGGCGGAGGCCTTAAATGAGGTGTCTAAGGCAGCTGCCTTAATGGGATACATGTCATTCGAAGAGATATCAGCCTTTTGGAGGATTCATGTGGCAGACCAAATGGTCTATGAGTGAATGAAGGTATCTCTCAGGTGGTTTGGGCTAAAGCCAGCTCAACACCTGCAGAGATTCTGTGACTGCTAGAGAGCGGATGGAGTTCCGTTTGAGACCTGGATTTGTAGTGTATTGCGTGATTGGAATGAGTGTCTAAGAAGGATGGAGGCCAAGTGTTTTCTGTCCCTTAACCAGTTGATGGTGACATAGTGACTCAAAGAGGAGTGCTCTCCCCCACTTGGGCAATAGCTGTCGGATCTAACAGAGAGACTCCAACAAACCTCGTTACTTCAGCTCACAAGTGGGTAGCTAACGGTGTTCACAAAGTTCTAGAGCAGCACATTTCTAAGCTGAAGTGGGAAAATAACTCTCTACAGACTGGTTCCTTATCAAAGGGTAAGGGCTAGAGTAATTCTCATGGGACTCGCATAGGGCCCACGAAACATGGGAATAGTAATGGAGTATCCAGAAAGGAGCATCACAAGAAGGGAAGGCAAGGAAGTTTTACAAAGTGGGATATTTTAAATGAGAAGAAACTTGACCCAGCAACACCAAAGGCAGCAAATATATTACACATTAGGGAAGATACCCTTTAGGGACCAGTTGCACTCAACCTAGTAGCTATGGACATTTGGGAAAGTGACCCAGATGCTCTAAAGCACATTCATCCTAGCACAATGGGATTTGGGCAGGAAGGTAGTATCAGTGGGAGGAAAATGCCTGCTCTGAGGGATACTAGAGCCTTCAGCACTATGGTTGAGAGGAAGTACCTTACGCCTGAAGTGATGCTCCCTCCAATCATGGATACAGGATTGGTAGCCAGTGGAGAGGGCATGGAATATCCGCTTGCCAGGTTGAGATTAAGCTCAATGTCAAGACAGCCATGATTGATGTTGGGGTAAGGGAAAAGCAAGGAGCTGGATGTCTTTTGGGCAATGATTTGACTGCTCTAGCTTGGTTCCAGGACAAGAAGCTGTTAGGTCTTGTACAATGTCAGCTTTCTTAACCAGAGCACAGGCTGTGCACAAGTCTTGGAGTGAAGCTGGGATCAACTCTGATTTGCAGGGACCAGGAAAATGTAGTTTACAGGAAAATGCAGACTCCTGGAAATCAGTGACTGTGGAGGTCATCACTACTGCTCCAGATAGAAGAGAGGATGAGGCCCCTGAAACTTAGTCCTCAAGTACCTGTATGCCAGTAGGGGCTGCCTGTATTGCAGTTTGCTAAAGTTCAGGCCATTGCCTATAAAAGTAGAAGCTGTGACCTGCGGGTTAGGTCCATGCATTGAGAGCTGCTGCAGACCGATCACCAAGGATTTCAGAGGATGCTGAGGAGGACGTTGCACCTTCACTGGGATCCAGTTGGGAGACTGAAGATTACCCCTTACGCCTACGGAAGCTCAGAGCTTCTCTGATCACTGAGGAAGCTGCCAGCTCCGCTCAGGGGGTTGGTTGCTGTGTTGCCTGCAGAAGGCTGTTGTGTCTACTGGGAGCAACCTGACTTCTCTGAACAGGACTAGAGCATGTAAGTGCCTGCAATCTGGGCACCCACTGAAACCCTGAACACTTCTGTGCTGCAGGTAAGGCTTGAATTGGGAGCTATTGGTCCCTGGGGGACTCGCTGCCGAAGATGCTGCGTCACCATTGATATTTTTGACTAATTCCTCGGAGTCAGAGGGGGGCTCTTGAGTAATTCCCTGGATGCGGCCACCAGTGAATGGGGAATAACCCCAACCATATTGCAAGGAAGAGGGTGGGACAGGGATTTGCCAGACAAACACTAGAGCCCCGACTTCAAGGGAAATGTGTTGTTGCTTACAAACTTCATTATCTCTTTGAATGCATAGAGTTAGAATAAAATACTTATTTTTCATACAAAAGCAAGTGTTTGGCTGAACATTGATTTATTGACATTGTTGAGTGCGCTTTGAGTTATGAGGAATGTTTACTAACCTATCTCTACCCCCCCACCAACTCCTCTCCCCCAAGGCTGCTTCTGACTGCTCATCCAAGGCTACTACTGACAGTCAAATGCAGAAGGGGTACTTTGCCCAGCTGCTAACGATGCATAGTAGGCCGGGCCTGAGACATCAGGAATAAAAGGCCTCAACCACAATGGTTGGGCCCAGTAGCCTCCTGAATCCCCGTGGCCCTCTGAAGGGGGATCTAACAGTACTTTTCATGCCCTGAATGTGACCTTTTCAATTAAGTGTAGTACATACAGCTGTACATGGTCTTAACCAATAGCCAGGAGTGTGTTGACCTGTACCTGCCATATAAGTGACTGCATAAAACCAAATGGCCTGAAACATTCCAGGTACAAGGCCAACTCCCCACCACCCCTTCCTTCATATGCAGTATAGGAGCACAGGACTTCAAGGCTAGGATCAGGAGGAGGCTAGGCCTTTACTCCAACCTCCATTTAGATTTTTCCTGTATGCTGGAAGATAGTTGACTTGGTGCTGGTGGATCCCTGCTGGTCTTTGACCTTCCTCTGCCCCTAGATGGCCCATCTAAAATACTGATTCAAGGGAGCAGTATTTAATAGCACTTGGCATCCAAATGCTGAGAGTGTGCCCTAAGAGGGTCGTCGGAAAGACACTGTTTTCAGAAAGAGGAGAGAGTGTGGTTTAGAGTGACTATTACAGTGACTGCACTTCTGGGAAGCTTTCCAGGCAGTTATGATGCTAGCCTTGCTGGACTGAATTTGTAAAAGGAGGCACACAGTACATTAGACAGCAGTTTGTTTCTATGGTGATTGCTGGCAAAGGTCATCCAGGAAGTGGGTGGTATACTTGTTACACCTGCTTGCTGCTCTGGGGTTGGTGCATGCATGCATGCATGCATGCAAGCTGGTTCTGCTGGGCTATGCATTCTGTGCAGCACTTGTTGACTCTTCTAACTACTTGAACCAAGTGTGCAGCAGTTGTATGATCAGGAGCATAATGCACTCATGTGTGATAACGGTGTGCACTTTGGGCAGATTCACAAAGAAAGGTTGCAAAATATACATCCATGTTGAATTCCTTTGAACCGGCAAAGATTTCCTACTGTGGACAGTTCACAAGCAATCCAATAGTATGCTTGTAAAGCTGTAACAAGATAGGGTTTCCAGGTGGGGGAAACTGTAAGAGAGGACATATCAATATAAAAAAAAATTGACACTATTTTGACAGACTAGGTCTTATGCAGCAGGGTCTACAAGGTTCTTACTGCATGCCAACTAATAGGTAAGTGAATTTAACCTATGGAATCTCCTCATTCACACGTTTTTGCTTCCCTGACGAAGGGGAACGCTGTGGAGATATGTTCTCAAATACTGGGCTAAATGTGTGCAGACGGACTTTTTTATCCAATGTGCCAGCCCATGTTGTGGGGTGCATTTGAATTTCTCATAAACAAAAAAGCCAGTCATGAGGGAGTACTAAATTCCTAAGCTTCCCATACTGACTACAAGATCTACTAGATGTAGTAAGACAGGTAAAGGGGGTTCTTGTGGCCAGATTGGATTGATGGAATCTGCACTAGTGAGCTCAGGATTTCAAGCATAGTGATAGAAGATCAGTCCTATATCAGGCTGAAGAGCTTCCTGAGAACATAAATGGGGGTTAAGACCAACAAGGGGGTCATTTTGACCCTGGCGGTACCAGACCGCCAGGGCTAAAATGACGGAAGAACCGCCAACAGGCTGGCTGTGCTTCCTGGCCTATTTCGACTGCGGCGGAAGCGCCGCGGTCACACCGCAGGGGCCGGCGGTATTCCACCACCTCTGCCCCGGCGGTGATATTCCGCCTGGGCAGCGCCACTGGCATGGGCAGTGCAGGGGCCCCCTGACAGGGCTCCATGCAGCTTTTCACTGTTAGCTATGCAGACAGTGAAAAGCGCGACGGGTGCAACTGCACCCGTCGCACGGCCGCAACACCGCCGGCTCCATTTGGAGCCGGCTCCTATGTTGCGGCCGTGATCTCCGCTGGGCCGGCGGGGATCTCCAAATGGCTGCGGCGGGGGTGCGGCCGCACGGCGGTCAGATCTTGGCGGGCGGCAAGGTCGTAATGACCCCCCAAGTCTGGTATTATTCGAAATTTACTGATGGTGCCTGCATGTGACTAGACGTCCCACCTTTCGAAGATCAGGTGATCACAAATGACATGTAAGAAAATCATGCTGAAAAGCAAGGCAGCAGGAAGTTATACTAGTGAAAAGGGTTCAATTTCTTTACCCTGTTCAAGTGGATTCAATACTCAGTGATCTATCACACAATTCATTTTGATGTAGGATCCACCTGAGGGCAATTGGGTGGACAGAATTTTCTCAGCCCAGTCTTCTGCAAGTTTTGTTCCCAAGGCTGAAGACAAGCGAATGGACATCCATCACTTTTCAGTCCTCCTTGATGGATTTATATACACTGTTTCAGTCAATTTTAAAAGGCTTATAACCATTCTATATATTTTGAATACATATAGAGGTGAATTACTCTACTGGTTGCCATCAACCCTAGTATCTGGTTTGTAAAGACTCTTGTGGTTGAAGATGATTCTCTTTTTAGGGCATGAAAGTTTTGTAGCCAAACATCACCATCTAAAGAAGCTAGTTTGATGGCTATCAGTCTCCACAGTAATACAAACTGTTGGCAGTGTAAACTGGCTTCAACTTCGGTTCTATTGACTGGTTGCGCTCCTGCTCATCAGGATATTTAGTTGAAAACCTGACTAAGCAGTATGTCTCTCAGAATTGCTGTTATGAAACCATCTCTGCAGGTGCTTAGACTTAAGGCAAGCCAGTATTTCCAGTCGGTAGATCCTATAGTAAGGTTAAATGTGATTTCATCACCACCTGCAAAATTGAGATTGAGTCCTCCTAAAAGATTCCATTTGGAGGTTGCTCTGCAACAGGAATTGACAGCCTTCACAGCAAGCAGGAATAAGTAAAAGTAGATGGTCATGTGGCTTTCTGATCTTGCTTTTCTGGAGACAGCAGCCAGCTCTTCAAGTTGATCAGAAAGAGCCCTGGAAAGTATAGACCAATGAGGATCTGCTGGTGGCCCGGTTGCTTTGAAGTTCTATTGTCTTTCTTTGTCCAAGTCCCTGGTTTTGGCATAGTGGCTACCTTTAGTTTTGTGGCTGTTGTGAGATCAGCCCTTGAAGAATATGGAATATGTGAATAACAGATCCTCATTCTGTAGTTTGCCTTAATGATTGAATGACTTGGATTCCTTTAAGTGTAAGGACTCTTAATGGCTGTCCTCTCGCATTTCTTGTTTTTAATTCAGACCTGGTTTAGGCATCGATTTCTCAACCTTCATAAACCTAAGAAGTGGTGATACCTTTAAGCCTTCCATCAAGCAGGCTAAACTGTATTGCCTGAAAGTATGTAACACTGTCTCAGTATGCAAATATGGTAATCACATTTGTCACTGAGAACTTGTCATTTTACGTAGAGCGACACACTCTGGACTGATTAGGTCTGCAGTAATAATTGATTCCAGGACCCCTCTTACAGGGGTTTCAATGGCAGTCTACAAGAGGATTTGTCTTGAATGTTCATAAAGTATTTTTTGCTTGCAGTGAGGAAATTAATGTTTCTCTAGGTTGGGACAAGAATGAGGTTTCCCTATAACATGGACACATGCAGTGGCAAGTACTGGCAGGCCATGGCTTTGTGCATTATCTGGATCTGGCCTCAATACTAAGTGTTCTTGATTAGTATGCCTAGTGAATAAGGAGTGGGATGAGGACAATGTATGTATAATTAATGTTGAAACTACAGGTTTCTTGGGCATGGCCAACGCTGTTTGTCTGCTTTCCAGTCCTGTATCACACATTTCCCCTTCCAGCCCTTAACCTATCCCAGGCTTTAGTCTGTCTTGACTGTGTGCCATTTACTTCCATAGCAGTTGGAATGGTCAAGAAACATCTAGCTCATCTCTATCTGGAGGCTTTGGTGGCCCTGATGGTATGCACACTTATACACTTAGGGTGACTATAGCTAAGTAAAGTGCCTGAAGAAAAGTGTAAAGACCAGTCCAGTAGACCTTTATAGGCATTAATTTGTAATTGATATTGTGCAGAAGGCAAGTGTTCTATTTTTAAAGTTGATGAGACGCAACTTTGGAGTCACTATATTTAATAAGATTATATTGAAGTTGTTTTCGGCACTCTTTCCGGTCCTTCCACTCCCTCTACAGGTTCACTCCTGTAATGTGCTATAGAGCTACCCCCTTTTCCTATGGCCCTCTCGCCCTCCAGTCTCATAGGAACGTGGTCAGGATCTCATTGGCTGCCTAATCATATCACAGTCTTCCCTTGTAGGCCTTTCCACCATATGACCCCACCTCTCTGATTGGCTAAACTAAACACTTCAATCCTTCTCCTGGTGTGCTTAGCTCAGTTGGCCAGGTAAAGGCCAGAAGGCCAATGGTGTGCTCCAGTGGTATTTCCCAGTATGGGCCTGAAAGGTCCTTTTGCCAGAACTTTTGCATGTCTACCCTTTTATCTCCCTTGTCCATCCCCAGCATCTCTTATCTATAGATCTTCTTTCTTCCAAATTCTATCCTTTTCTGCTCAATATGTACTTAACAACGCCTGGGACAATGGCTCTACTTTTCAGCTTTTGGATTGACATACACATATAGTTCTACTATTTTGATATCCCTGGTCTCGTGGGTTGCTGCTACTCCACTTCGGAACCGACTGCATCAACCTACTTCTGTGGCCATAATGAGTTTTCTGATGCTGGGTAGACGACAAAAACCTTTGACAATAACATTCACCTCTAACCTAAGTTACTGTTTTACTGCTGGCTTAATGACTTCCTCACAAATTGGGCGTCTCTCTCTTCTGTGTTGTCTCCATTTTCTAAATTACTGTTGACTGAATAGCATCTGCAGGACTGGTGGCTTTAATTAACAGCATCTCTAGTGGTTAGCATTTTGTTGCCCCATGTGGATTTCACACATTACATTGCTAATTGCTTAACAGTGGCCTTCTGTTGGTCCTAGACAGACTGCTCACTCGATAGAACTCCATCCATTGGCTTATATTGCTACTAGGTGGATTCCATGTGCTAATGGTGACTTAACAGTGCCTTGATGGGCTGCTGTCACTCTGGAGTAAACTTCTAATAAACTCAACCTGACAGAACCTCCTCTCCTGTCCAGACGTGTGAAAGCCTTGGAACAAGCTCTGAAAAAAAATGGGATCATCCGCAACTACTCTGAACAGCAATAAAAATGTTTTGCTCGCACAATTCGAGCTGATTCTGTGACTACAAGTCACACTCCATTGTGTACGCTGCACTGTAAGCCCTCCCTCACATTGCTTTCACATTCTGCTCCTTGCACATGACCAAGTCTGGATGACAATATCAGGCAGGGGCGTACTTACCCACACTGACAAAAACACACACACTTGCCCTTCGATATTTTGAAGACCTTATAATTGGTGATTAGTTTGAAAAGTATTGCATTTTAAGTTATCCTAACAATCCACACCCCTCTCTTTTCACTGCCCCTTAAGCTCTCTCAAGTCTTGCTTCTCATATAATGTGTTTAACAAGCTATATGAGCGTTTTTGTTTTGGAAATCTGAATCTCAACCACCAGTGCCTAAATTGAACCGGTGGTTTCCGGTGCTCGGCACCCGCACTTAATTGTCAGCACATTCTGCCACATGATGGTGCTGTCTGCCTGATTTAGGTGCAAGCACAACAATAGTTGTTTATTAATTCTATATACATTTGCAATGACTAATACCTGCCTCCCAAGCCTTCCTTATAGCTTGCGGGACCTGGAATAGACTAAATTGTCACACTTGTAGGAGTGTGATGGTTAGTTGTTGTGTTGGTACTGTCATTGGCTTCGCTGGCGGGAACAGTAGATGGTGCAGGCTGCAGTGGCCTCCTGACGAACGCCCCGGCACTTATTTTCTTTACAAATGAAGCATTGTCAACCACCCCTCCCCCCCAGTCATACTGTCCAAGCTACGTCCCTGTATCCAGAACTCGCAGACAACACCAAAAGACTCAAAACCCTCTCTTCATGGGTAATGCCTTTGCAACACTTTTCTGCCACCATGCCCAACAAAAGAACGATCTACATACTCGACCATTAGAAAGCGCATTAAAGTCTTAAAAAAGGTAGGAAGGCCCTATGGAAATGCAACCATACGTTACAATGTCACTGAAAATTATTTGCTTTCAGATGGACATTTTCATTAAAGCAATTCATCACTTGTCTCGAGCTGATCTTCTTTTTCAGTGGCTGCATTTTGTGGGGCTTGGTAGCCATGTCTGCTCCAAGGGATGCTGTGGTTTAGACCTGGAATTCATTCCTTGACCTGGCTATCTCTTACTAGTACACATGTTTACTTTGAGACCGGTATGACTGGTAAACTGTTTTACATGATATACTGCAAAAAGTACTGAGTTCTGTTTTCTTGATTAAACGGGAGATAGTTGGCGTTTTTCATAATTTGGGAGAATATATTTAAACACATCTTCATTGTGTAGGACTATAGTTTGAATTACTGTAGTCAAATCAAATATTAAAATGTTTTCATCTGTTTTAGATCATCGTCACTATCATTCTTTCAATAATTGTTGGTTGCATATTCTTTGGCGTGAAGACGGATCAATCTGGCAGCCAGAACAGGTGCGTTCATAAAATCCTATTTTTCTAATGCATGTTCCTGATCAAAAGGAGCTCCAAGTTCTTGAAGTTATACAGAAGCTAGAATTTTGAATAAACTGTAAATAGTGTAAAACTGGTTTCGTCCTCAACAGCTGAATATCAGTGCTTAGTTTGTATAAAAAATAAAAAAAAATGCCACAGCGCTTGTCAGGGGGCCACTGCAGCTTGCTCCACCCATTGTCCCGCCAGCGCTGCCAGTGACATTACCAACAAAACTACTACGCATCACACTCCTAAAAGTGTGACAATTCAGGCTATCCAGGCCCCCAAAGCTATAAGAATAGGTTGGGTGATGGGTATTAGTCATTTTAATGTATATTGAATTTATATACACCTGCTGTTGTGATTATCTTAAATAAGATAAATGGCAGACCGTCATAGGTGCGCACTGGAAGCCACCGGCCCAAATTAGGCACTGATAACGGTTAATAAATATGATTTTATTTTAGCGAGAGATGTGCTGCTTGAGCAAGTCACAGGAAACCTTATTTATTACTTACTTTAGTTAAAGCAACATGTCATGGAAAGCAGCGCAGCACCATAAGTTGCTGCGCATGGTTGAGGGAGAGGAAGAGAGCATATCTACAAGCAGATGGCACTGCCGTGCTTTCTCTTTAGCGCTGGCCCACAATCAGGGTACTAAACAACATGCTCACATCTTTGCACCATAGTACAATGGTGTGTGCATGAGTCTTGTGAGAGGTTGCCCTTACTGTACAAAATACTGTGCCTAGACAAACTTGATTTGTTTTCCCACTTTGGATGTGACCTGTACAATGCAGCTAACATGTAAATCAGACAAGTTTAGATAAATGAAAACATTTCTCTTTTTTGCACCTGCCTCAAAGAGGCCTTTTTTAATGCAAAACCATGTCTAATGTTAGTAGATGGGGTTTTGCATCGAAAATCATAGGCGGCTGCATGGGAACAACCATGTAAACTGCCACCCATGGAACGCGTCCTTATCACAAAGTAACACGAAATAGCGCAACACATTACATTGTGCTACTTTCAGGCATCTTTCAAGTGCAAAATATGTTTTGAGCTGAAAAGTAACTTAAAAATGAACATTTTGTGCCAGTTTGCCTGTTTTGTGACCCAATCCGGTGCAAAATGTACATCTGCTCATACCTTTTTTCCTACATATTAACAACAGGATGTGTCTCATACCTTTTTTCCTACATATTAAAGAAAGGATGCGTCAGGAAAAAAAACTGCTGTCTTAGTTGCCTGCAGTGAAAACCTGAATTAATCACTGGAAAGCACAATATATGCCCAAGCAAATTTTATTTATCTTTTGACAATTTCAGGGGAGATGTTAGTGGTTTGCTCACAGTCCCTTGGTTTGTCCGTTCGTAAAAATATTTCCGAAATCCCATTTTACCCTCTACTGTTACTCTTGCTCATGAGGGTAATAAAATAGATAGTTTCAGTGACATGTTTTCCACAGTGGCTGGAACATCTGTTAAGTCACTGGGCACATTGGCCATTGTTGGATGTTAATATAGTGCCCCTTTTCTGAAAATGAATCTGGGAGACATGAAAGAGCTGAAAGCTACCTTGAAAGAGTGAGAGAGGGCAGCAGCAGTGAGCTACAGTACTCAGTCATCAAGTCTGGTTATGGTGTACTTCATTTTACCATGAAGGATAGAATCTTATTATAAATATGCCTTTTGATGGAGAAGCCCTATTTAGATAAGCCATGCCCATGGACAAGGCTTTTTAGTCATTTAAAGCAGAGACAGGGGCAGCACGCTTTGAGTGTTTTAAAATATTATCAGTCAATATTCTTTCGAAGAGCGAGAGGCAAGGGTCTCTTATTGTTTCAAGAATGTAACTAACTTCAACTATACCAGCCACAAAAATAACAGCATCAGACTTCTACAGACGTCAGTATTAACTCCCACCCAGACCACGCCATGGTCCTTTTAGTACAAACAGCAGCAAAAAAGAAATGTAACTCACAAACTAGACAGCAGGACACATGCTGGCATTGACCTCAGACTAGTGCTGATTACCATGAACTGCAATCCTTCCTTGTAGAGCTCGGATGAGGAAAGGGCATCATGCTGCTTCCCTTGTTGGGATTCCATAACATGGGACAAAAGGGTACTAGCAGTGGCTTGTTTCCACCATATGTTGAAATTTATCCAATGGTAACTTCTTTGGCAACCAAAAAATGGTACATCTCTATCTTTATCTAGTACAGTCTGAAATACTTACCATGTCTCAGAAAGTGGCCCTCAAACCTTTCCCAAAAGCCAGGGAAAAATGGACTCTACTCCAGAGATTTCCTGGCAAGGGAGAAGAACATGGAGTGGTGTCCCACTGTAGATCTTCCTCAGCTAAACAGATTCCTCAGGAAGCAGTCTTCGAATATGGTCACACAAGAAGAGGTGATTTGGCTGATTCAAGAAGGATTTTATTATTGTGGTGTTACATAGAACTATACAACATTTATTTTCACATCCAGGTTTTCCCCTAAGCATTGCAAATTCCTGCAGACTGAGGGAGATGGATACGATTCCCATTTGGTTTAATGTTGGCTCTAAGAAATTTACCAGTTGCATGGCCTTAGTGGTAGCCTTCCTTCAATGTGAAGCTCATCAAGTGTTCCCTTACATGACTGTCTCATCAGAGGAGTTTCATTATGTTCTTTGCAAACTAAGTAATCCAAAGACACTTGCATAACTCTTACACAATTTAGGCCTTTCTCTGAACTCACCAAATGTATCCTCATTCTCTTTACAATCATGCAATTCCTGGGAGCAGACCAGGATACAAACTTGTGGAAGGCTCTCCCTTGACAACAAAGAGTGTACAGGCTGAGACACTTCCAAATCTAAAATGGAAGCATTACACTGACATCCTTTTGCTCTCTGTGCATGCATCCTCTTTATCAGGTTTTGGACACAGATAGGTTGCAAGTCACGAGACCATTCACCAACGGGATATAAATCACATTAGAAATGAAGAATACAGTGATATGGTGGCTTTTGAAGCTCAACCTAAGTGTAGCTTCTAACGCCACCATATCACTGTGCCATCAAGAAGCTATACAGTTTGTCATGACAGGCCCTTCATTAGAGGTTTGGCGTGTCCTTCTTAAGGAATAGAAGAGACAAGGTCACTGGGCCCAAGAAGAGAAACAGCTCCATATCAACGTGTTGGAACTCAAAGTGGTCAAAAGAGGTCTTTAGTCCTTCACTACAAGAATGGCAAGCAGATTGGGTTTGGTAAAAACAGACAATACAACCATGACGTTTTACATCAACAAGCAAAATGTTACAACATTCCAATTCTTATGAGACTAAGCTCAAGACCTATGGACCACTGCCTACTCTGAAAAAACCGAAACAAATGTTTTTTTTTTTTCTGTTTGCAGCTCGTTTTCCTTTAAGGAAAACGGGCTGCAAAAAGAAAAAGAAAAAAAACTGCTTTATTAAGAAAGCAGTCACGGACATGGTGGTCTGCTGTCCCCAGCAGGCCACCATCCCCGTGAGTGCCTAGACTCGCTATGGGGTCGCAAACTGCGACCCACCTCATAAATATTCATGAGGTGGGTCTTTGCGACCCCTTAGCGAGTCGCAGAAGGTGTCTGAGACACCTTTCTGCATTTCCTTTTGCGAGTTGCAAATTGCGAGTCGTTGGGACTCACAATTTGCAACTCGCAAAAGGAAACCTACCTACATCTGGCCCAAAATCTTTTGACCAAGAGCTCAGGGTAAATCTTCCATCATGATCTGACATAAACTCAAATTATCAGCTTGGCTCCTAAACATCTGGTACTGTCTAGCCTAAATATTTAACCTGAATGTCATTGTAGTTTGTCCCAATAAAGAGCAGCTTCAACAAACAAGACTTTCCAAGCTAGATTTATGAAGTTCTTTCTGAGGTGTGTAACCCAAAGACTCCATCCAATAGCATCAAAATCGACATCACATGTTGCCTTATTTACTACACGCTCACATTCAGTTCCATTTGTGTGCTCTGTTAGGCTGTAACCTGATCTGAAGGACTGCGGAAACGCCTTTATTTTTAGAAATGTTCATCAGGGAGCTTCTTAGTGGGGTATTTAGGACATTATGGGGGTCATTCCGACCCTGGCGGTCCATGACCGCCAGGGCCGGGGACCACGGAAGCACCGCCAACAGGCTGGCGGTGCTTTCAGGGCTATTCTGACCGCGGCGGTAAAGCCGCGGTCAGAAAAGGGGAACCGGCGGTTTCCCGCCGGTTTTCCCCTCGCCACCCTGTTTCTGGCGGTTCTTACTGCCAGGAACAGGATGGCGGGAACGGGTGTCGTGGGGCCCCTGGGGGCCCCTGCACTGTCCATGCCACTGGCATGGGCAGTGCAGGGGCCCCCTAACGGGGCCCCAAAAAGATTTTCACTGTCTGCTTTGCAGACAGTGAAAATCGCGACGGGTGCAACTGCACCCGTCGCACCCCTGCAACTCCGCCGGCTCCATTCGGAGCCGGCTTCCTCGTTGCAGGGCCTTTCACGCTGGGCCGGCGGGCGCCCTTTTGGCGGTTGCCCGCCGGCCCAGCGGGAAAGCCAAAATGGCATCCGCGTCTCCTGACCGCGGAGCGGCCATTTGGCGGTGACCGCAATGCGGGCGGCGCCCGCCGCCCGCCGCGGTCAGAATGACCGCCTATATCTTCTTAAAACACTGGTAGCCAAAAAGAACTCAATAACGAGTAGCTACTCTGGTAATTTTAACCTCTGCCCTGAGGTTGAGTAAGTTGGAAACATTTACTAGTAAAGACTCATTTATGACAAGTTACATGGTCAGATTCGTGCTAAACACTAATCCAGAGTTAATACCCTAGATGTCAGTCTTCCAACCAGTAGATTTTGAAGACATTCTTTCAGAACCCAACAATTGATGCAGGAAAATCCCTATAATTGCTCGACATACAAAGGTGTCTCAAATTGTACATTGACAGATGAAACACTTTCAAGAGAACTGATCGTCTTAAAGATCTGGTCATCCTTGAAGGACCTAACTCTTATCAAAACAAAGAATGGTCAGATTGATAGCAGCAACAATTACCATTTGTCATAGTAAAGCTGGTCATATGATCAATTTTATTAAATTAGTGCATTCAGTAAGAGAGATGGCAATGACTGCATCTCTGTTTGCCAAAGTTCCTTTTTCCGATGTATGAGGAGTTGTGACATGCAAAAACTGCACACCTTCATGGTACATTATTGCCTCAAAGTGGAAGTGTCTAGAGAGTCTGCGGGTAGACAAGTCATTTTATGCAATTTGGTTCAGTAGCTGAGTTTTTTCCATTATAATTTCATGAAAAATGTTGGTACATGCATTCTTCAAATGGATTTTGCAATTTGTTATTTTATTCTATTAGTTCTGTCTCTTCTTATAGGCTGCCCACTATTTTGATTCAAGGATGTAAAGTTCCAGTCCTAGTGGAAAAACAAGTTGCATACTTGTTACTGCAGTTTTCCAGTGTGTGTCTTTTAAAGTTTCTGTTGTGACCCATCATCCTCCCTGCATTAGGCTTATCTATTTTTATTATATTCTTGTGCTACAGGATCTGAGGTTTGTGGCCTCTGGGGTAAGGGAGTGGTCTTCATTGGCTAAAGCTTAGGTCTTTCCCCCTGAGGAAGTTTGGATGATAAAGTGACATAGAAAACATGCTTTTCATGCATTTATTAAGAGATATTTGTTGTGAGAAGGTTACTGTGGGTCTCCCCTCCCCCCCCCTTGAGTCAGGGAATGATCCAAATATGAACCTATGAAAGATAAACTAGCTGGAGCATTGCAGTTACAGGTAACTTGTTTCATATATTTTGTGTTGTGTTTTGTTGCAGTAGTAGTGTGTTATGTTTTTTAACTCTTGTGCTGTATTAATTCATTTTGTTATTGTTGTGTGGCAGTGTGGTTGTTGTGTTTTGAATATTTCGTTGTGTTATTTTGCTTTGTTTTATGTTGTTGTGTTGTTCTCATCTTTAGAGATGTCAACAAATGCCACTACAATTCCAGCCAAAAACAGTGATTTTGTTTGATGTTCCAGTTACAAACAACCATTTACACTGGGTGAGGTGGTAAAATACAGCTTATCCAGATCTTCAACTATATAAGACAACAGTCAGTCCAAAACTGTGGCGGGAAACAGGGGCTAAATTAGCGCTCCTAGGGCCAGATTTATCATTATTAGAAATAGCAATTACATAGTTGTGATTCTCTGTGAATCACAAGTAAGTAATCACTATTCCTAAATTATGGAACTTAGAGTTTCATTCTGCGTTTCCTAAAGGGTCCCAAATTGACCTACCTCATGAATGTTAATAAGGTAGGTCGCAATTTGTGACCCATTAGGAAACTCAAAAATCACAGAAATGGTAGCCTGCTGGGGTCAGCAGACCACCATATCTATGATTGCTTTTAAATATAGCAATCATTTTTTTAAAATGCAGCACGTTTTCCTTAAAGGAAAACTGGATGCGTTTGAAAAAGAAAAATGAAAGGTTTTCTTTTCATTTTTTAAGAGCAGGTAACTGGTCTGTGGGACCACTGCCTGCTCTTCAAAAATATTTTCACAAACATTCATAAAGGGGAAGGGGCTGCTTTTGGACCCCTTCCCCTTTGCAAATGGGTTACCACCTATTTGAAGTAGGTAGCAAAATGTAAATGTTTTGCGACTGCATTTCGGTCACAAAACATTCTTGTATACCGCTGTGATTCGGTATTAGGAAGGGACGCCCTGAGCACACCCCTTCCTAATACCAAATCGGTATGTATGCGCAATTCCAAATTACAATTTAATAACATGTTACCAAATCACATTTTTGAATATATACAAATCGGGCCATATGCAACCGGTAAAATGCATGATACATCTGGCCCCTAATGGCCACTTTATGCGATTGGGCCTTTGACTCTGCAGTATTAAACTGCGAGGCATGAATTCCACTTGTACACTGTAGGACTAAGGCCATGGGCGTGTAGAAATGTCGGTTTGTGGTGTTGAACTTTGATTGTTGACGGTGCGCAATAAGGCATGCATCCTAGGCCGAGCAAATACCAGTAAGTCGGAATGGGGAAACCAGTCTGCCAATCTACAGGCCATTACATCTCAGTGCAAACTAACGACAACTACTATCTCGTCACTGAAACGTAGACATTTTCCATTATGTCATTCATGGGACATAGTGTGTCCAAATGCTTATTTTACCATTCGCCAAGTTAGAGTGTGTATATATAGTTACTAAAAAGATGCCTCTGAGTGAGAAGTACTGTATTAAAGCAACCTGTTTCTCTTTTATTTTCCACAGAGCGGGTGTATTGTTTTTCTTTGCTGTCCATCATTGTTTCAGCAGTATATCGGCTATCGAGCTCTTTATTGTGGAAAAGAAGATATTTATGTAAGTTGATGTGAGAAGAAAGATATGTCTATGTGATCATTCTAAAGTCTCAGTGTGTATTTTTGAAACTTTTTCACATGATCTTTGGCACGTGCTACATCTCCGGCTTGGATCCTATTTTTTTAAATTCCTTTTTAGGTGTGGCCAGAGACTGTCTGCCAGACCTTTTATTACCAATTCTTTAAAATATTCATACAGTGTGCTTTGGCTCCACCCAGAGGAGTATTTCTCTCTTAATTCATACGATAAATTTTTTGGTGTGGCAGACCACCTCCTATATAGTGCTTCAATTGCAATGTTTTGCATCTAAAAGCACACAACCATTATATTTTTGAACGTTCAATTCTTTAAATCATAGATGCAGTACCTCTACAACCAACTTATCACCAATACCAGACTCCACCATCGATACAACCAATAGCAAGCACATCAACAAAATCAGTATTTTGTTATTGGTTTTTGCTGGATCTTGACATTTTCATCAATTGATGTGTTTTATTGATTGATTTTACTGTGTTTTTTTCTGTGGGTTTAACAGAGAACACATGTAGGAAGTTGGCTCTGTATGTGCTATTTCAAAGTAAGGAATAGCATGCACAGAGTCCAAGGGTTCCCCTTAGAGGTAAAATAGTGGTAAAAATAGATAATACTAATGCTCTATTTTGTGGTAGTGTGGTCGAGCAGTAGGCTTATCCAAGGAGTAGTGTTAAGCATTTGTTGTACATACACATAGACAATAAATGAGGTACACACACTCAGAGACAAATCCAGCCAATAGGTTTTTGTATAGAAAAATATCTTTTCTTAGTTTATTTTAAGAACCACAGGTTCAAATTCTACATGTAATATCTCATTTGAAAGGTATTGCAGGTAAGTACTTTAGGAACTTTAAATCATAAAAATTGCATGTATACTTTTCAAGTTATTGACAAATAGCTGTTTTAAAAGTGGACACAGTGCAATTTTCACAGTTCCTAGGGGAGGTAAGTTTTGGTTAGTTTTACCAGGTAAGTAAGACACTTACAGGGTTCAGTTCTTGGTCCAAGGTAGCCCACCGTTGGGGGTTCAGAGCAACCCCAAAGTCACCACACCAGCAGCTCAGGGCCGGTCAGGTGCAGAGTTCAAAGTGGTGCCCAAAACACATAGGCTAGAATGGAGAGAAGGGGGTGCCCCGGTTCCGGTCTGCTTGCAGGTAAGTACCCGCGTCTTCGGAGGGCAGACCAGGGGGGTTTTGTAGGGCACCGGGGGGGACACAAGCCCACACAGAAATTTCACCCTCAGCAGCGCGGGGGCGGCCGGGTGCAGTGTAGAAACAAGCGTCGGGTTGGTAATGGAAGTCAATGGGAGATCTAGGGATCTCTTCAGCGCTGCAGGCAGGCAAGGGGGGGGTTCCTCGGGGAAACCTCCACTTGGTCAAGGGAGAGGGACTCCTGGGGGTCACTCCTCCAGTGAAAGTCCGGTCCTTCAGGTCCTGGGGGCTGCGGGTGCAGGGTCTCTCCCAGGTGTCGGGACTTAGGATTCAAAGAGTCGCGGTCAGGGGAAGCCTCGGGATTCCCTCTGCAGGCGGCGCTGTGGGGGCTCAGGGGGGACAGGTCTTTGTACTCACAGTCTTAGAGTAGTCCTGGGGTCCCTCCTGAGGTGTTGGATCGCCACCAGCCGAGTCGGGGTCGCCGGGTGCAGTGTTGCAAGTCTCACGCTTCTTGCGGGGAGCTTGCAGGGTTCTTTAAAGCTGCTGGAAACAAAGTTGCAGCTTTTCTTGGAGCAGGTCCGCTGTCCTCGGGAGTTTCTTGTCTTTTCGAAGCAGGGGCAGTCCTCAGAGGATGTCGAGGTCGCTGGTCCCTTTGGAAGGCGTCGCTGGAGCAGGATCTTTGGAAGGCAGGAGACAGGCCGGTGAGTTTCTGGAGCCAAGGCAGTTGTCGTCTTCTGGTCTTCCTCTGCAGAGGTTTTCAGCTAGGCAGTCCTTCTTCTTGTAGTTGCAGGAATCTAATTTTCTAGGGTTCAGGGTAGCCCTTAAATACTAAATTTAAGGGCGTGTTTAGGTCTGGGGGGTTAGTAGCCAATGGCTACTAGCCCTGAGGGTGGGTACACCCTCTTTGTGCCTCCTCCCAAGGGGAGGGGGTCACAATCCTAACCCTATTGGGGGAATCCTCCATCTGCAAGATGGAGGATTTCTAAAAGTTAGAGTCACTTCAGCTCAGGACACCTTAGGGGCTGTCCTGACTGGTCAGTGACTCCTCCTTGTTTTTCTCATTATTTTCTCCGGCCTTGCCGCCAAAAGTGGGGCCTGGCCGGAGGGGGCGGGCAACTCCACTAGCTGGAGTGTCCTGCTGGGTTGGCACAAAGGAGGTGAGCCTTTGAGGCTCACCGCCAGGTGTGACAATTCCTACCTGGGGGAGGTGTTAGCATCTCCACCCAGTGCAGGCTTTGTTACTGGCCTCAGAGTGACAAAGGCACTCTCCCCATGGGGCCAGCAACATGTCTCGGTTTGTGGCAGGCTGCTAAAACTAGTCAGCCTACACAGATAGTCGGTTAAGTTTCAGGGGGCACCTCTAAGGTGCCCTCTGGGGTGTATTTTATAATAAAATGTACACTGGCATCAGTGTGCATTTATTGTGCTGAGAAGTTTGATACCAAACTTCCCAGTTTTCAGTGTAGCCATTATGGTGCTGTGGAGTTCGTGTTTGACAGACTCCCAGACCATATACTCTTATGGCTACCCTGCACTTACAATGTCTAAGGTTTTGTTTAGACACTGTAGGGGTACCATGCTCATGCACTGGTACCCTCACCTATGGTATAGTGCACCCTGCCTTAGGGCTGTAAGGCCTGCTAGAGGGGTGTCTTACCTATACTGCATAGGCAGTGAGAGGCTGGCATGGCACCCTGAGGGGAGTGCCATGTCGACTTACTCATTTTGTTCTCACTAGCACACACAGGCTTGTAAGCAGTGTGTCTGTGCTGAGTGAGGGTTCTCTAGGGTGGCATAAGACATGCTGCAGCCCTTAGAGACCTTCCTTGGCATCAGGGCCCTTGGTACTAGAAGTACCAGTTACAAGGGACTTATCTGAATGCCAGGGTGTGCCAATTGTGGATACAATGGTACATTTTAGGTGAAGGAACACTGGTGCTGGGGCCTGGTTAGCAGGGTCCCAGCACTCTTCTCAGTCAAGTCAGCATCAGTATCAGGCAAAAAGTAGGGGGTAACTGCAACAGGGAGCCATTTCTTTACACAAGCCCCCCCCAGCCCACAGGCCAGGAGACTCAGCCCAAGCTGGGAGAGTCTCCCTAGTCTGTCAGGCGAGGAAGAGTAGGAGAAATAGGCTGGTTAGTTGCAGGGCCTACTCTGCCTTACATCCTTCTGTTCAGGTCATTCCCTTTGGGGAACTGACCTACTTCCACAGTGATAGGACCTAGTCTGAATTGCCTCTTGTCTGCCTCTTCAATGTCTCCACCCATTCTTTCTATCTTGGTCTTAGAGGTATCCACCTCTGCTAGCCTTATCTTGGCCAGGGTTACCCCTAGCTTACCCAGAGAGGTTACCCAGAGCTGGAGTAACCCCACCATGACCAATAGGGTCAGGGGGCCTAACTTGCTATTTGGCATGGGGTCAGACCACCATGCTAAGGATAGTGCAGCCATAAAGGCTAACACCCAGCAGAGGCCACTGACAGCTGTCAGTGCCCAGAACCACACCTTTAGCTCTTCACCTAAAAGGGAAGGGGCTAAGTTACAGGCTTCTTTGGGTTCAGGTTGCCTGTCTGCTGTATTGGAGTGGGGGGTTACCACATCTTGTAGTAAACACCCTTCTTCCACTCTTTCTTCTGTTAGCTGAGGAGCCACCCACTCAGGTTTAACAGTTGCCTGACTAGCCAGGACTTCTTGTGGGTCAGGTTGGACTTTATCAGGGCCATTTTTGGAGTTCTCCCCTACTGGAGCAGAATCTCCTTGGCTTGCTGTAACCTTGGCTAAAGGTTGTCCACCCTTCCTACTCTGTTTTCTTTTCTTCTTCTTCTGGGGCCTGCTTGCATTTACTGCAGAGGCAGGACTTCCAGAATCCTTGGGAGAGGACTGGCACTGGACCAGTTCCTCTCTTGAGCTCTGACTAACCTCTGGGTAGTCATTTCCAAGGAGACAATCAAGGGGGAGGTCTGTACTGACTACTACCCTTCTACAGCTAAGAGTGCCACCCACTTCTATGGGCACTAAAGCCACAGGCCTCTTAGTGACCCTGTCTAGGCTAACTCTTACCCTGGCAGTCTCACCTGGGATGTACTGGTTTGAGAGCACCAGCCTGTCATGCACAATAGTGTGACTGGCACAAGTGTCTCTCAGGGCAGTGGTTGGGATTCCATTCACCAGTAGGTGGTGGAAGTGTCTACTTCCCTCTGGAATCTCCAACTCACCTGTTGGGCCCTGTTTCCAGTTGAAGGCTAGGAAGACCTCCTCATCTGAGGAGTCATCTCCCATGGCTACACTGGTTACCCCAGGAATTTTGTTCTGGGGTTTGTTTTTGGGACAAGAAGTGTCCTTGGTGTGGTGCCCAGACTGTTTACAGTTGTGGCACCATGCCTTAGTGGCATCCCAGTTCTTACCCTGGTACCCACCTTTGTTTTGGGTTGTGTCCTGGGGCCCACCCACCTGTTCTGGTTTTTGGGGGCCTACAGAGGACTCTTTTTCTTTGTTTCTAGTGTTACCCACTTTCTCCTGGGGAGTTTTTGTAACCCCTTTCTTTTGGTCACCCCCAGTGGAAGTTTTGGTTACCCTAGTCTTGACCCAGTGGTCTGCCTTCTTTCCCAATTCTTGGGGAGAAATTGGACCTAGGTCTACCAGATACTGATGCAACTTTTCATTGAAGCAGTTACTTAAAATGTGTTCTTTCATAAACAAATTATAAAGCCCAACATAGTCACACACTTCATTTCCAGTTAACCAACCATCTAGTGTTTTTACTGAGTAGTCTACAAAATCAACCCAGGTCTGGCTCGAGGATTTTTGAGCCCCCCTGAATCTAATTCTATACTCCTCAGTGGAGAATCCAAAGCCCTCAATCAGGGTACCCTTCATGAGGTCATAAGATTCTGCATCTTTTCCAGAGAGTGTGAGGAGTCTATCCCTACACTTTCCAGTGAACATTTCCCAAAGGAGAGCACCCCAGTGAGATCTGTTCACTTTTCTGGTTACACAAGCCCTCTCAAAAGCTGTGAACCATTTGGTGATGTCATCACCATCTTCATATTTTGTTACAATCCCTTTGGGGATTTTTAGGATGTCAGGAGAATCTCTGACCCTATTTAAGTTGCTGCCACCATTGATGGGACCTAGGCCCATCTCTTTTCTTTCCCTTTCTATGGCTAGGAGCTGCTTTTCCAAAGCCAATCTTTTGACCATCCTGGCTAACAGGGGGTCATCTTCACTGAGAGCATCCTCAGTGATTTCAGAAATGCTGGACCCTCCTGTGAGGGAAGCAACATTTCTGACTATCATTTTTGGAGACAGGGCTTGAGAGGCCCTGGTCTCCCTATTTAGGACTGGAAGGGGGGAATTGCCCTCCAAGTCACTAATTTCTTCCTCTGTGAAGTCATCCTCAGAGGGGTTGGCTTTTTCAAACTCTGCCAACAGCTCCTGGAGCTGAATTTTGGTAGGTCTGGAGCCAATGGTTATTTCCTTTATATTACAGAGAGACCTTAGCTCCCTCATCTTAAGATGGAGGTAAGGTGTGGTGTCGAGTTCCACCACCTGCATCTCTGTATCAGACATTATTTTGCTAAAAGTTGGAAGACTTTTTAAAGAATCTAAAACTGTTTCTAGAATCTAATTTCAAACCTTTAACAAACTTTTAAACTCTAAAAGACAATGCTAAACAGGGACTTAACACACAAGGCCCTAGCAGGACTTTTAAGAATTTAGAAAAATTTCAAATTGCAAAAATGAATTTCTAATGACAATTTTGGAATTTGTCGTGTGATCAGGTATTGGCTGAGTAGTCCAGCAAATGCAAAGTCTTGTACCCCACCGCTGATCCACCAATGTAGGAAGTTGGCTCTGTATGTGCTATTTCAAAGTAAGGAATAGCATGCACAGAGTCCAAGGGTTCCCCTTAGAGGTAAAATAGTGGTAAAAATAGATAATACTAATGCTCTATTTTGTGGTAGTGTGGTCGAGCAGTAGGCTTATCCAAGGAGTAGTGTTAAGCATTTGTTGTACATACACATAGACAATAAATGAGGTACACACACTCAGAGACAAATCCAGCCAATAGGTTTTTGTATAGAAAAATATCTTTTCTTAGTTTATTTTAAGAACCACAGGTTCAAATTCTACATGTAATATCTCATTTGAAAGGTATTGCAGGTAAGTACTTTAGGAACTTTAAATCATAAAAATTGCATGTATACTTTTCAAGTTATTGACAAATAGCTGTTTTAAAAGTGGACACAGTGCAATTTTCACAGTTCCTAGGGGAGGTAAGTTTTGGTTAGTTTTACCAGGTAAGTAAAACACTTACAGGGTTCAGTTCTTGGTCCAAGGTAGCCCACCGTTGGGGGTTCAGAGCAACCCCAAAGTCACCACACCAGCAGCTCAGGGCCGGTCAGGTGCAGAGTTCAAAGTGGTGCCCAAAACACATAGGCTAGAATGGAGAGAAGGGGGTGCCCCGGTTCCGGTCTGCTTGCAGGTAAGTACCCGCGTCTTCGGAGGGCAGACCAGGGGGGTTTTGTAGGGCACCGGGGGGGACACAAGCCCACACAGAAATTTCACCCTCAGCAGCGCGGGGGCGGCCGGGTGCAGTGTAGAAACAAGCGTCGGGTTGGTAATGGAAGTCAATGGGAGATCTAGGGATCTCTTCAGCGCTGCAGGCAGGCAAGGGGGGGTTCCTCGGGGAAACCTCCACTTGGTCAAGGGAGAGGGACTCCTGGGGGTCACTCCTCCAGTGAAAGTCCGGTCCTTCAGGTCCTGGGGGCTGCGGGTGCAGGGTCTCTCCCAGGTGTCGGGACTTAGGATTCAAAGAGTCGCGGTCAGGGGAAGCCTCGGGATTCCCTCTGCAGGCGGCGCTGTGGGGGCTCAGGGGGGACAGGTCTTTGTACTCACAGTCTTAGAGTAGTCCTGGGGTCCCTCCTGAGGTGTTGGATCGCCACCAGCCGAGTCGGGGTCGCCGGGTGCAGTGTTGCAAGTCTCACGCTTCTTGCGGGGAGCTTGCAGGGTTCTTTAAAGCTGCTGGAAACAAAGTTGCAGCTTTTCTTGGAGCAGGTCCGCTGTCCTCGGGAGTTTCTTGTCTTTTCGAAGCAGGGGCAGTCCTCAGAGGATGTCGAGGTCGCTGGTCCCTTTGGAAGGCGTCGCTGGAGCAGGATCTTTGGAAGGCAGGAGACAGGCCGGTGAGTTTCTGGAGCCAAGGCAGTTGTCGTCTTCTGGTCTTCCTCTGCAGAGGTTTTCAGCTAGGCAGTCCTTCTTCTTGTAGTTGCAGGAATCTAATTTTCTAGGGTTCAGGGTAGCCCTTAAATACTAAATTTAAGGGCGTGTTTAGGTCTGGGGGGTTAGTAGCCAATGGCTACTAGCCCTGAGGGTGGGTACACCCTCTTTGTGCCTCCTCCCAAGGGGAGGGGGTCACAATCCTAACCCTATTGGGGGAATCCTCCATCTGCAAGATGGAGGATTTCTAAAAGTTAGAGTCACTTCAGCTCAGGACACCTTAGGGGCTGTCCTGACTGGTCAGTGACTCCTCCTTGTTTTTCTCATTATTTTCTCCGGCCTTGCCGCCAAAAGTGGGGCCTGGCCGGAGGGGGCGGGCAACTCCACTAGCTGGAGTGTCCTGCTGGGTTGGCACAAAGGAGGTGAGCCTTTGAGGCTCACCGCCAGGTGTGACAATTCCTACCTGGGGGAGGTGTTAGCATCTCCACCCAGTGCAGGCTTTGTTACTGGCCTCAGAGTGACAAAGGCACTCTCCCCATGGGGCCAGCAACATGTCTCGGTTTGTGGCAGGCTGCTAAAACTAGTCAGCCTACACAGATAGTCGGTTAAGTTTCAGGGGGCACCTCTAAGGTGCCCTCTGGGGTGTATTTTATAATAAAATGTACACTGGCATCAGTGTGCATTTATTGTGCTGAGAAGTTTGATACCAAACTTCCCAGTTTTCAGTGTAGCCATTATGGTGCTGTGGAGTTCGTGTTTGACAGACTCCCAGACCATATACTCTTATGGCTACCCTGCACTTACAATGTCTAAGGTTTTGTTTAGACACTGTAGGGGTACCATGCTCATGCACTGGTACCCTCACCTATGGTATAGTGCACCCTGCCTTAGGGCTGTAAGGCCTGCTAGAGGGGTGTCTTACCTATACTGCATAGGCAGTGAGAGGCTGGCATGGCACCCTGAGGGGAGTGCCATGTCGACTTACTCATTTTGTTCTCACTAGCACACACAGGCTTGTAAGCAGTGTGTCTGTGCTGAGTGAGGGGTCTCTAGGGTGGCATAAGACATGCTGCAGCCCTTAGAGACCTTCCTTGGCATCAGGGCCCTTGGTACTAGAAGTACCAGTTACAAGGGACTTATCTGAATGCCAGGGTGTGCCAATTGTGGATACAATGGTACATTTTAGGTGAAGGAACACTGGTGCTGGGGCCTGGTTAGCAGGGTCCCAGCACTCTTCTCAGTCAAGTCAGCATCAGTATCAGGCAAAAAGTGGGGGGTAACTGCAACAGGGAGCCATTTCTTTACACAAGCCCCCCCCAGCCCACAGGCCAGGAGACTCAGCCCAAGCTGGGAGAGTCTTCCTAGTCTGTCAGGCGAGGAAGAGTAGGAGAAATAGGCTGGTTAGTTGCAGGGCCTACTCTGCCTTACATCCTTCTGTTCAGGTCATTCCCTTTGGGGAACTGACCTACTTCCACAGTGATAGGACCTAGTCTGAATTGCCTCTTGTCTGCCTCTTCAATGTCTCCACCCATTCTTTCTATCTTGGTCTTAGAGGTATCCACCTCTGCTAGCCTTATCTTGGCCAGGGTTACCCCTAGCTTACCCAGAGAGGTTACCCAGAGCTGGAGTAACCCCACCATGACCAATAGGGTCAGGGGGCCTAACTTGCTATTTGGCATGGGGTCAGACCACCATGCTAAGGATAGTGCAGCCATAAAGGCTAACACCCAGCAGAGGCCACTGACAGCTGTCAGTGCCCAGAACCACACCTTTAGCTCTTCACCTAAAAGGGAAGGGGCTAAGTTACAGGCTTCTTTGGGTTCAGGTTGCCTGTCTGCTGTATTGGAGTGGGGGGTTACCACATCTTGTAGTAAACACCCTTCTTCCACTCTTTCTTCTGTTAGCTGAGGAGCCACCCACTCAGGTTTAACAGTTGCCTGACTAGCCAGGACTTCTTGTGGGTCAGGTTGGACTTTATCAGGGCCATTTTTGGAGTTCTCCCCTACTGGAGCAGAATCTCCTTGGCTTGCTGTAACCTTGGCTAAAGGTTGTCCACCCTTCCTACTCTGTTTTCTTTTCTTCTTCTTCTGGGGCCTGCTTGCATTTACTGCAGAGGCAGGACTTCCAGAATCCTTGGGAGAGGACTGGCACTGGACCAGTTCCTCTCTTGAGCTCTGACTAACCTCTGGGTAGTCATTTCCAAGGAGACAATCAAGGGGGAGGTCTGTACTGACTACTACCCTTCTCCAGCTAAGAGTGCCACCCACTTCTATGGGCACTAAAGCCACAAGCCTCTTAGTGACCCTGTCTAGGCTAACTCTTACCCTGGCAGTCTCACCTGGGATGTACTGGTTTGAGAGCACCAGCCTGTCATGCACAATAGTGTGACTGGCACAAGTGTCTCTCAGGGCAGTGGTTGGGATTCCATTCACCAGTAGGTGGTGGAAGTGTCTACTTCCCTCTGGAATCTCCAACTCACCTGTTGGGCCCTGTTTCCAGTTGAAGGCTAGGAAGACCTCCTCATCTGAGGAGTCATCTCCCATGGCTACACTGGTTACCCCAGGAATTTTGTTCTGGGGTTTGTTTTTGGGACAAGAAGTGTCCTTGGTGTGGTGCCCAGACTGTTTACAGTTGTGGCACCATGCCTTAGTGGCATCCCAGTTCTTACCCTGGTACCCACCTTTGTTTTGGGTTGTGTCCTGGGGCCCACCCACCTGTTCTGGTTTTTGGGGGCCTACAGAGGACTCTTTTTCTTTGTTTCTAGTGTTACCCACTTTCTCCTGGGGAGTTTTTGTAACCCCTTTCTTTTGGTCACCCCCAGTGGAAGTTTTGGTTACCCTAGTCTTGACCCAGTGGTCTGCCTTCTTTCCCAATTCTTGGGGAGAAATTGGACCTAGGTCTACCAGATACTGATGCAACTTTTCATTGAAGCAGTTACTTAAAATGTGTTCTTTCATAAACAAATTATAAAGCCCAACATAGTCACACACTTCATTTCCAGTTAACCAACCATCTAGTGTTTTTACTGAGTAGTCTACAAAATCAACCCAGGTCTGGCTCGAGGATTTTTGAGCCCCCCTGAATCTAATTCTATACTCCTCAGTGGAGAATCCAAAGTCCTCAATCAGGGTACCCTTCATGAGGTCATAAGATTCTGCATCTTTTCCAGAGAGTGTGAGGAGTCTATCCCTACACTTTCCAGTGAACATTTCCCAAAGGAGAGCACCCCAGTGAGATCTGTTCACTTTTCTGGTTACACAAGCCCTCTCAAAAGCTGTGAACCATTTGGTGATGTCATCACCATCTTCATATTTTGTTACAATCCCTTTGGGGATTTTTAGGATGTCAGGAGAATCTCTGACCCTATTTAAGTTGCTGCCACCATTGATGGGACCTAGGCCCATCTCTTTTCTTTCCCTTTCTATGGCTAGGAGCTGCTTTTCCAAAGCCAATCTTTTGACCATCCTGGCTAACAGGGGGTCATCTTCACTGAGAGCATCCTCAGTGATTTCAGAAATGCTGGACCCTCCTGTGAGGGAAGCAACATTTCTGACTATCATTTTTGGAGACAGGGCTTGAGAGGCCCTGGTCTCCCTATTTAGGACTGGAAGGGGGGAATTGCCCTCCAAGTCACTAATTTCTTCCTCTGTGAAGTCATCCTCAGAGGGGTTGGCTTTTTCAAACTCTGCCAACAGCTCCTGGAGCTGAATTTTGGTAGGTCTGGAGCCAATGGTTATTTCCTTTATATTACAGAGAGACCTTAGCTCCCTCATCTTAAGATGGAGGTAAGGTGTGGTGTCGAGTTCCACCACCTGCATCTCTGTATCAGACATTATTTTGCTAAAAGTTGGAAGACTTTTTAAAGAATCTAAAACTGTTTCTAGAATCTAATTTCAAACCTTTAACAAACTTTTAAACTCTAAAAGACAATGCTAAACAGGGACTTAACACACAAGGCCCTAGCAGGACTTTTAAGAATTTAGAAAAATTTCAAATTGCAAAAATGAATTTCTAATGACAATTTTGGAATTTGTCGTGTGATCAGGTATTGGCTGAGTAGTCCAGCAAATGCAAAGTCTTGTACCCCACCGCTGATCCACCAATGTAGGAAGTTGGCTCTGTATGTGCTATTTCAAAGTAAGGAATAGCATGCACAGAGTCCAAGGGTTCCCCTTAGAGGTAAAATAGTGGTAAAAATAGATAATACTAATGCTCTATTTTGTGGTAGTGTGGTCGAGCAGTAGGCTTATCCAAGGAGTAGTGTTAAGCATTTGTTGTACATACACATAGACAATAAATGAGGTACACACACTCAGAGACAAATCCAGCCAATAGGTTTTTGTATAGAAAAATATCTTTTCTTAGTTTATTTTAAGAACCACAGGTTCAAATTCTACATGTAATATCTCATTTGAAAGGTATTGCAGGTAAGTACTTTAGGAACTTTAAATCATAAAAATTGCATGTATACTTTTCAAGTTATTGACAAATAGCTGTTTTAAAAGTGGACACAGTGCAATTTTCACAGTTCCTAGGGGAGGTAAGTTTTGGTTAGTTTTACCAGGTAAGTAAGACACTTACAGGGTTCAGTTCTTGGTCCAAGGTAGCCCACCGTTGGGGGTTCAGAGCAACCCCAAAGTCACCACACCAGCAGCTCAGGGCCGGTCAGGTGCAGAGTTCAAAGTGGTGCCCAAAACACATAGGCTAGAATGGAGAGAAGGGGGTGCCCCGGTTCCGGTCTGCTTGCAGGTAAGTACCCGCGTCTTCGGAGGGCAGACCAGGGGGGTTTTGTAGGGCACCGGGGGGGACACAAGCCCACACAGAAATTTCACCCTCAGCAGCGCGGGGGCGGCCGGGTGCAGTGTAGAAACAAGCGTCGGGTTGGTAATGGAAGTCAATGGGAGATCTAGGGATCTCTTCAGCGCTGCAGGCAGGCAAGGGGGGGGTTCCTCGGGGAAACCTCCACTTGGTCAAGGGAGAGGGACTCCTGGGGGTCACTCCTCCAGTGAAAGTCCGGTCCTTCAGGTCCTGGGGGCTGCGGGTGCAGGGTCTCTCCCAGGTGTCGGGACTTAGGATTCAAAGAGTCGCGGTCAGGGGAAGCCTCGGGATTCCCTCTGCAGGCGGCGCTGTGGGGGCTCAGGGGGGACAGGTCTTTGTACTCACAGTCTTAGAGTAGTCCTGGGGTCCCTCCTGAGGTGTTGGGATGCCACCAGCCGAGTCGGGGTCGCCGGGTGCAGTGTTGCAAGTCTCACGCTTCTTGCGGGGAGCTTGCAGGGTTCTTTAAAGCTGCTGGAAACAAAGTTGCAGCTTTTCTTGGAGCAGGTCCGCTGTCCTCGGGAGTTTCTTGTCTTTTCGAAGCAGGGGCAGTCCTCAGAGGATGTCGAGGTCGCTGGTCCCTTTGGAAGGCGTCGCTGGAGCAGGATCTTTGGAAGGCAGGAGACAGGCCGGTGAGTTTCTGGAGCCAAGGCAGTTGTCGTCATCTGGTCTTCCTCTGCAGAGGTTTTCAGCTAGGCAGTCCTTCTTCTTGTAGTTGCAGGAATCTAATTTTCTAGGGTTCAGGGTAGCCCTTAAATACTAAATTTAAGGGCGTGTTTAGGTCTGGGGGGTTAGTAGCCAATGGCTACTAGCCCTGAGGGTGGGTACACCCTCTTTGTGCCTCCTCCCAAGGGGAGGGGGTCACAATCCTAACCCTATTGGGGGAATCCTCCATCTGCAAGATGGAGGATTTCTAAAAGTTAGAGTCACTTCAGCTCAGGACACCTTAGGGGCTGTCCTGACTGGTCAGTGACTCCTCCTTGTTTTTCTCATTATTTTCTCCGGCCTTGCCGCCAAAAGTGGGGCCTGGCCGGAGGGGGCGGGCAACTCCACTAGCTGGAGTGTCCTGCTGGGTTGGCACAAAGGAGGTGAGCCTTTGAGGCTCACCGCCAGGTGTGACAATTCCTACCTGGGGGAGGTGTTAGCATCTCCACCCAGTGCAGGCTTTGTTACTGGCCTCAGAGTGACAAAGGCACTCTCCCCATGGGGCCAGCAACATGTCTCGGTTTGTGGCAGGCTGCTAAAACTAGTCAGCCTACACAGATAGTCGGTTAAGTTTCAGGGGGCACCTCTAAGGTGCCCTCTGGGGTGTATTTTATAATAAAATGTACACTGGCATCAGTGTGCATTTATTGTGCTGAGAAGTTTGATACCAAACTTCCCAGTTTTCAGTGTAGCCATTATGGTGCTGTGGAGTTCGTGTTTGACAGACTCCCAGACCATATACTCTTATGGCTACCCTGCACTTACAATGTCTAAGGTTTTGTTTAGACACTGTAGGGGTACCATGCTCATGCACTGGTACCCTCACCTATGGTATAGTGCACCCTGCCTTAGGGCTGTAAGGCCTGCTAGAGGGGTGTCTTACCTATACTGCATAGGCAGTGAGAGGCTGGCATGGCACCCTGAGGGGAGTGCCATGTCGACTTACTCATTTTGTTCTCACTAGCACACACAGGCTTGTAAGCAGTGTGTCTGTGCTGAGTGAGGGGTCTCTAGGGTGGCATAAGACATGCTGCAGCCCTTAGAGACCTTCCTTGGCATCAGGGCCCTTGGTACTAGAAGTACCAGTTACAAGGGACTTATCTGAATGCCAGGGTGTGCCAATTGTGGATACAATGGTACATTTTAGGTGAAGGAACACTGGTGCTGGGGCCTGGTTAGCAGGGTCCCAGCACTCTTCTCAGTCAAGTCAGCATCAGTATCAGGCAAAAAGTGGGGGGTAACTGCAACAGGGAGCCATTTCTTTACAACACAACTAACCCAAACACCACCACTACCAAGCACACCTACAATATCGCCATTTATATTACCACGAGCACCACATTAGCTCCACCAATGTCACCATAAGTGTTGCCAAAAATAACACACCATCACTAATTAAACCAGACCCCAGTGCTTAATTTGTGAAAGAATAATTCCTGGCTCCCAAAGTTTGTCTCAGAAGCTCCCAGCTGGAATTAATAAATGTCAAACCTGACAGACGCAAAGTCTGTGCAGTCTTGATTAAAACTCCTGCCTCTTTATTCCACTGCCATACACACCCTGTCCCTTTATTTCACGCTTGCATGTTCTTTTTAATTCCACTTTTCTTCCTTTGTCACTGTTTTTCCAACTTTCTCTTTCTTCTACATTCCTCCTTTCATGTTTTTTCTCTCTCTTTCTCTGCATCAAAGTTTGATGTTAAGCAAGTGCTGGTCCCCAAAAAAGAAGTGCTGGGTGGCCCTACCTGCAGCCACTGGCTCAAATTAAGCATGACCATTCCCACCACCAACAATACCAAACCACCACCAATGCCACATCACTACTTATATTAACAACACTTCTCTCACCAGTACCACTGCCAACTCCTTCAATACAGTGGCAACCAATACCACCAATACCACCAACACAGTTCCATCAAAAGGACCATCTTTAATACCTCACTAAATATACTACAACCACTCTATCACCAACACCACATATACTAGTTCACTACCAATAATACCAGCACAGCAATACCACAAGCAACAATGCCACTAAAGAACAATAACACATCCAACAGTGCCACCAAAAAACAAAACCAGAATAATTAATAACATTCTCAGTACTGCCCATACCATTACTAATATCACCACCAATAATGCCACCATTCATACCACCTACATCACCGCCACCAAAACCACTCAACCATCAATACCATGTCACCACCAAAACTACTCATACTGTACCACTACAGTTCCCACAATCATAATTAACACCATCAGCACCACACCACTAGTAGACTACCACCATTGGCATTGGTACCGCACCGCACCCAGAGCCTTACTACTACCAATATCACACCCACCAAAACCCACACCATCGATGCCAAAGGCATCACGAATAACACAACCTCCAATACCACCATTTTTACCACCACCAGATCGACCACCACATTACCTATAACACCACCACCAATACCAACACCAGCAATATCACCACCAGCACTGCCACATGACCATCAATAAAACCAACATTAATAACTACATCATCACAATACCACATGCTAGATACCAGCTATTACATCAAAATATATTTCTGCATGCGTGTGTTTGCATGTGTTGTGAAATGAAGACCCTACATGGTGTCTTTACCAGTGCTTGTTTTAATAAATCATTAGTTTGGTTATAAAAATAGCAAAGTAATTAGTCAAATGCAAGAAATCAGAGAAGTGGATTTTAAAATCAACAGTCACAAAATTAATACTCTATCGCTGGAGGGACTGAATGTCCGCTTCTTTTGTCCTTGAATGCTCTAAAGCAGTAGTTCTTAACCTTTTGACTTTTCTGGACATGCACTGAATTATTAGGGGAATCCGGGGATCCCTACTGAATCATTGAAATCTGGGAACCCCTGTTGATGCACCACTGGAAGCTGGGGACTCTGGCTTAAGCAATTCTAATGATTTGAACTTCAAAACAATACACACAAATAGAAAAACAAGCATGGTTCAAACAAAGACACCAGTATTCAAATGATGAAATATTTTATTAAATTCACCAAAAAATTTAAAACATCGAAATTTTAATTTAAATAGGAAGATGAGACTTTTCTGACTTCAACTGTGGTCACTTATTGTCCATGCTATATTCTGGTTGATGCTTTTGCAGTGCTTCCACTAATCAATCTGACGGCACCAACCAAATTTTCTGCCTCCAATTACAAATTTCTTGACATTTACTTAATGTTTTAAATCTTTTAATTTTACATTTTGCTTCTTAATTTACATACACTTTAATAATCTGTTAATGTTATTTAGTTTTTGGAGCAGTCATGGACCCCATGAGTAGGCGTTGCTGGCTCCCGGGGGTCCCCAGACCACAGGTTAAGAATCACTGGTTTAAAACTCTCTATACATTACTTGTCACCACATAAGACCCTAACTCTGTTTCAAATACAGGACTTTGAGACAGACACTTGAAGACTTCACCCTCTCTTATTTTTATCTCTCCTTTTTTCGATCTGTCACACACAATGTCTTCTTGTGCTTAATTTGTAAAAAAAAAACTTAAATACAAGGCACAAGAGTATTTCTAAGCAGCCAGCCTTTGGCACTTCCAAATGCCTAGACCGACAAATACCAAGGCCACCCAGACCTGACTCCTCATACCTCTTTCTTCCACCTCTCTACTACACTTCCTACCTCATTTGCTCACTCTTGCAGGTTCATTTTCATCCCTGCTTTTTCTCCCTTTGCCACTATTTTCCTCTCTTTCTCGTCCTCTGTTTCTTCTTTTGTATCTCTTGCTCTGGGTCAATGTCTGATAATGGAATTGGTCCATCTTATGAAACAAAATTATGGTCTCTCAAAATTTGGTGTATAACACCTAATATTTCTTATAGGCATATTAGCTTTCCAGCTTGCGTCCATGTCTCTATATTGTGCAACTCCAAGTTTTTGGGCTCAGAATGAAGATTAACATGCGTGTCCCCGAAATATCGAGCCCTTTCCCACATGTCTTGTTTGTCGCATTGATTTTTTAAGTGTGATTTGTGCAGTTCTGAGTTTCTAACCCATATCAGCTCTTTGAGTAAGCGTCGACCTGCACTGTATAGCTACTTGTAGGGTCAAGTATTTATTTTGGATCTAATGATAGTGATTAGTGCTTTGTTACCCCTTTGACAAATACAATAGAAAGGTGTTTTTCTTTTCTTTATAAAAATGCAGACAAGTGCAACTGGAAAGAGTTTTAAACAGTGAGCTCTGTGACAAAAAAGAGAAGTAGTTTGTGTTGCTTAACATTGAGAATCCTTTCAGCAGGGGCACCACTATCATCACTATAACAAGCACTGATTTGCATATAATGAGGTACCCCACGGAAGTACATTTAAGCATGTCTGTGCTTACATGTGCTATCACATTAATTCTAGAATCAGCTTTGTGTGTTTGTTGGTGGATAATATGCTTTGCAGTAAACCGAGGGCTGGGCCACTGAAGGGTGCTCCCTGCCTCTCCTATAGCAGTGATTAGATCATGGATTATTTTAAATGCTACTGTGCTTTCCTCAGAGTCTTTGACTCTCCATCTTACTGGGAAGTGACTGTAATGGGTGAACTCTCTGTCCATTGCTGGTTTATGTAGAGCATAAGGATGCTACTCTTTGGGGCATAAGCAGGTACATGCTCTTCCGCACTTGTGCAATATAGTGATCCTGCCTGGTGTCAAACTAGTTCCTCCCATCAAGCCCATTAAATTTCAGTTTCACCCTACATGTGAAAGATACTTTGCTGCATATGTCCGCTGTTGAACCTTGCCCTCTTTGCAGGATCACTCCCAAATATTTTACTTTTTCCCTTCACGTTTTGCTGAATTTGTTTTTGCTGGCTTTAGGAATACTAACCAGTGTTAACGTGCTTGTGCTCACTCCCTTTAACATGGTTAGAGTAGTTTATACTCAATTGGAATATTTAATTTTCTTACAAGTCCCTTATAAAGTGGTATACTATATACCCAGGGCCTATAAATCAAATGCTGCTAGTGCGCCTGCAGCACTTATTTTGCCACCTAATTAAGTAGTCCTTTAAAACATCCCCAGAGTACCATTGCAGCCTGAATGTGGTTTTAGGATGGCATTTAAACCCACTTGGCAAGCCTTGGCCTACTTATATTACATATGCCACCCCTAAGGTATGCCCAAGGGCGGGGTGCTGTGTATTTAAAGGTTGGACTTTTCGATTTTGCATGTTCAGACAGTGAAAAACTCCCAAATTCATTTTTCACCACTGTCAGGCCTACCCCTCCCATAGGATATCATTGAGGATTCCTTATTACATTTAATACGGTGTAATTCCCACTTGGGAGCAGGTAGCTGTGTCCTGTTGTGTATCTATGAAATTGTAATGATAAACCCTCTTTAATGATAAAGTCACATTTGTCATTACAATTTTGAAAATTCTACTTTTAGAAAGTTTGGAATTGTCCTGCCCTTAGTCTTTGTGGCTGCAGCCTGTCTTAGGTCATATGACTGGGTGTAGCTGACATTTGGACTTTGTGAATTCCTCCCAGTCACACAATAGAGGGATTAGGTGTGCCTGGATGGGCAGTAGGCTGCCGCTCTTCAGTTCACTATTGGACCTGCGGAGGGACTCTCAGAGAACTGCCTGCTGCTGTGCCCTGCTGTGCACTCTGCCAGACTGCTGCTGTACCTGGAAGGACTGCTTTGCTGTCTGGAGCCTGCCTTGAACCCTCAAAGGCCAGTTCTGTTGTTGGGCCTTACATCTTCACCTGCACCCAGGACTACCAGAGTGGTAAACTGGCTAGTTTGCTGGCTTTCTGTTCAGAGCCTTAGGGACATTACAGGCTTCCATCATCTTAAACCTGCACCTGGACCCACCCTGCGTGAGTCCTGAACCCCCAAGAGGTGTCTTACCAGTCCTGGGCCGTTGTTGCGGTGCTGCTGAAGGTGCCCAGATGACCAAATCCCAAAACTGAGGACCGGGGCCAACCTGCTTGCCTGTCTGCCCAAGCAGATGCTCAACTTACATTTTAGCAACTAAGTCCGAACAGATAAATCTTCACTGCCTCTTCGACCCAAGACCATCTCATGATGATCCTTCCTTCTCAGACACCTCCTGCAGCTTTGCCCCTCTCAACTGAACTTTACCTTCTGAGACACTTTTTATCAGAATTTCTTCTAAGTCTGAAGGTAAGTGCTGACAAGGCCCAATCCATTTCTCATATTCGAACCACGGTGCATCGCAGTCGGACATATTTTTCAACTTTGACCAGGTCTTGTGCGACTAGATGCCTACAGTTGGTGCTTTGACCTTTTAGGCACTAGTTTTTGCTAACAACAAAAAATCATAACTCTGGTTCTACTGACTGTATTTATTTCATTCTAGTGTCAAATAATTTATTGAAGTGACCTCTATTTCTCTGCATCGTTTTAAGAGTTTACTTATGTTGTGTTTTCACTTTAATACTGTGTGTGTGCGCTGCATAAATACTTTACACATTGCCTCTAACTTCAGCCTGACTGCTTTTTGTGCCAAGCTACCCAGGAATAAGCACAGGTTAATTTAGTGACTTTGTGGTCTACCATGCAATGGTCCATGGTCGCTGTTCTGTTTGACCGGGGTTCACATCCAGTCAACCAACAACCAAATTTCTCACACACAACAATTGTGCACACATGTTGTGAGCTGGAGAGGAGAGTTAGTGTACTGGGACTAACATCAGTCAAGGAGAACAGCTGCTAGAAACCACGAACAGCTATTTAGGTTGAGTACATGTCAGTCCTAAGAAGAAGGTGAGTATCTGCAAGCAATAAGGAGTTGAGGGCGAGGGGCTTCACCATTGTTTAATGGGGTAACGGAAGCTGGCTGATGCCAATAAGTATAACCAATTTTATCCATGATGTGGTGGTCTTTGATTTGCGTGGAGGACTGGTGCATGTGGACGATCTGAGAGGGATCACAGGGTAAAGCTTCTCAAAAGTAAATAAGTGGACAGCCCGGTCCATTAATCCATTTGCCCCAAGTCTTTCGGCAACTTCACTAGGGAAAGCAGATCATTATGGCTCATGAGCAAAGGAACAAGACTGCATGTAGAGATGAATGCTGCAAACGTGTTAAAGTGTAAAACTCATTCATTTTAAATACGTACACAGTGGTCCTCATTGCGAATCAAGCTGTCTCATGACCGCCAGGTTAGCGATGGCAGTTGGGCAGCCACGAATGTGGCGGTCCGAGCACCATATTACAACTGCTGCAGTCAGACTACCAGCGCTACCAGGATTAGTCGTCCTGGCAGTCATGGCAGTCCTAACTTCGTTCTCTGCCAGCAATTTCATTGCATAGAACTGCCATGAAAATGCTGGTGGAGAATGGGAGCTGGGGACTGCACTGGCCAGCACCCTCGCAATGCTCACGGTCTGCTTTTGCGAAGATGCTGGTGCACCCTGCGCAATGCAGCATTGCTGCCAGGTCTATTACAAGCTGGAGACAATGCTGTGGGCCTTTTCGAGCTGGACCAACTGGCAGAAACTGAGGTTTCCACCTGCTGACCCAGCAGGAGACTCGTAATGGGCCCAGCGGGGAGGTAGCCAAAATAGCGGCAACCTCCCAGTCGGAATTTCGGCAGACAGGCTTTTTCATCCGCCAAAATCGCAATGAAGACCAGTGTGTCTTTATTGATGGCCTGACTGAAAACAAGAGGGCAACTGTTAAGTGCACTACGGTGGAACTTGGGAAGTACCCTAAATAGCAACTGCACTCTCATATGCCTCGCAAACTGGCAGTCACACACTACTGGAAACACTTAAATGCCTCTGAGTACCAGGAACACACTACCGGAAGCATTCTTACAACCCTAGCATTACTAGCAGTCTTGCACTACCAACAGCACTCCCATACGCAACAGAATAATAGCCACTATTAGAAGCACTATCTCATTACTCAGACTAGTAATCACAAAATACCAACTGCACTTATTCCACTTACAGAGTCGCAGTCTAGATTTACTGACAGCACTATTACACCCCTATCAGACGAGCAGTATAATACTACTGAAAGCACTCTTACACCCTTTCCAGAGTTCTTAAGTTGCTGACGACCATGCATGACTAGCTCATTCAGGAACTTTCTGTGCATTCCTGCAGTTGTAGTCCTGGTTTTATAACGGGCTAAACAGGACTACAAATCCCAGCCTGCAAAGGAAAAAAACTGGACTGATAAAGGTGCACGCACATAAAACTGAGTAACTTGAGAGCTCTGCCTTTGTAGACTAGCAGTTGCACACTTCAGGCAGTACAATATAATCTCTCACAAAGTAGCCGTCTCACGCCTCTATCAGGGAAGCTGTCACACATTAAATACAGCAATCTCACATCCTTAATGTACTGGTAGTGCTCTCATACCACTCACAAACTAGCAGCAACGCTAACTGAAAGTACCTCTTCACTGAATTGTGAGATTGTTTTTGTGGTATGTGAATACAAGAATGAGCCAATTGTTGGATGAATAGACACCGGAGTTCAAGAATGACTGCCTTAGCGCATTGATGATGGTTTTTTGGGGGGGGGGGGGGGACTGCATGAATGGAAGCATCCGGTCGCTTTGACTGTAAAAAAAAAAAAAAAACTATTGCCATTGCCAATGCTTGTTACTCATTGACGTGGCACCTGCCTGTCTTCATTGCATCAGGGCTGTTACATGGGTAAGATAAATAAATACCATAAATGGCTTTAAGGAAGATCGGTCTTTCCCGCTAAACCTCTAAATGACGAGTATTATTTCTTCACACCTGAAAACACAGCGCACTGTATTTGGTAACCACTCTAAACTGAATTTGTGCAGTTTTATGCCTTTAACAACCAATTGCTGCTCTATGTTGAAAATTGAGGTTCTTCCCCCTTACGTCCAGAAGGAATCCTCTCATACTAGAGAAAGGGCACTCCACAGCTCTAAAGAATTTAGGACAGTAGGTGTTCTGCCTTCCTACATATCTCCTATCGGAGCTTACAGAACCTCTCTGGAATGCACTTCTGAGTTCAAAGAAGACCTTTATTGTTGTTAATTCTCCCCCACCCACAAGTTCTTGAGAGACAAAATTAGTAGATTTCAAGCACACAATCTAGTCGCAGCAATGAAAGCAAAATATATCACAGTACTTCTCAGTTGCAATGTAAACAGCAAATATATATATATATGATTATAGTATCAAAGCAAAGCATAAAAGTCCAAATTCATCACCGTAATGCCAAGTAGGGCCTATCTTCAGCTTAATCTTTCTGGGGTCTGCAAGTTGATGACTCCGGTCAACTGCGAGAAAGAGATTATCTACCCAAACGGGAGACTGGCAACTGATGTCTAGCTCCAGCCTGAAGTCAAGCATATTCGAATCCAACTTACTGTAGCCCAGAGTCATCCTTAAAAGCAAACTCAGTGTGAGACTTGAACGACCTTGGAGAATGGCCAGTTCTCTGAGCCATTCCGGTCTCAGACTGGATTGCGAGGTAAACACTAAATCTACGTGCTCTTATCAGCTAAGGTCTGGTGTGAAGAAAACAGCTTGGTTCATCTTGTGGAAAAACACAGCTTGGATTCTCAACTGCAATGTCTAACTCCACGTTAAAGCCAATAGGCAGCTAACCTAAATATCAAATGTAATGTCTAATATCATGTCAAAGCCAATAGGCAGCTGAGCTGAATACAAAATGTAATGTCTAATATCATGTCAAAGCCAATAGGCGGCTAAACTGAACAAAACATATAGGGGGTCATTCTGACCTCCTCGGGGGGCGGAAGCCGCCCGCCTGGCGGGAACCGCCAGAAGACCGTACCGCGGTCGAATGACCGCGGCAGTCATTCTGAGTTTCCCGCTGGGCTGGCGGGCGACCGCCAGAAGGCCGCCCGCCAGCCCAGCGGGAAACCCCCTCCCATGAGGATGCCGGCTCCGAATGGAGCCGGCGGAGTGGAAGGGGTGCGACGGGTGCAGTTGCACCCGTCGCGATTTTCAGTGTCTGCTTGGCAGACACTCAAAATCTTGGTGGGGCCCTGTTAGGGGGCCCCTGCAGTGCCCATGCCATTGGCATGGGCACAGCAGGGGCCCCCAGGGGCCCCACGACACCCGTTACCGCCAGCCAGGTTCTGGCGGTCAAAACCGCCAGAGCCAGGCTGGTGGTAAGGGGGTCGGAATCCACATGGCGGCGCTGCCTGCAGCGCCGCCATGGAGGATTCCCTTGGGCAGCGGGAAACCGGCGGGTACCGCCGCGGTCAGAATGCCCATGGGAGCACCGCCAGCCTGTTGGCGGTGCTCCCGCGGTCCCCGGCCCTGGCGGTCCATGACCGCCAGGGTCAGAATGACCCCCATAATGTGCTACTGGTGAGCAACTAATATGCGCAGTGGTGAAACACAAAGTCATTGGTCAAACACAATTAATAGCATCACAGTAGGCCACACAGCTGCCGCCCAAAGTGTACGCTAAGAGGTCGAGCTTAATATGCCTTTCTTGGGAGTAAAATGTTCCAAGCAAGGTGTACCTGGGAACACCTTTTGAGCAGCTTTACAAGACATTTCTACTTTACCCTGTATTGTTTTTATGTTGAGAGTAGCAAACTGTCATTTGCTCAGCTGTCCCAGGAGTTGCAGCTATCGATGCCCCTCACGTGGCTTCCTTGACATGGACTGATACATAGTAGGACATCTTCAGTATCTGTTTCAGGAGATGCAGGTCATTCTAAATCAATCAAAGGAGAGAACTCAAAATGAAGGCACTAAACTGAGTGGAAGTACTTGCCCTTGGAGGCCGATCAGTTTTTTTAGTTTGTCCATAAGATCAACACCAATACAATAAAAAGGCTGACCCCCAACCCCCAGTAAATCTCAAATACAAGTTTCCCATCCTCGATTCCATTACTCCATATCTCTGTGCCCTTCCATAAGCACCTTGTCACCTAGACACAGTCCTCTCACTTTACTCTCATTTTTATTCTTTTGAGTAAAAAAAATTGAGGAAAAAAGCCAGTTTTTGTTTTCATTGGTTTGCTTAAACTGCAGCTGTAATGATGTTCCATGACCTGCGTTTGACATTGGCAGCTGGCACTGACTTACAGTGAAGAAAAAGTAAACCTTGCCTAAAATATCTCCTTTTTGCTGATCACTGTTCATTTAAAAAAAATAGATCAGTAGAACAAAAAGGCAGTTATTCTTTTTGTTGTTAAAAGTGCAGCTGTAATTATGTCCTGTTATCTTTGCAGCTCTTTTTGGCAGCAGGCATTATGATGTCACAACTAGACTGTAATAATTTGTTATAGTTAAGCAGCTATGCCATGTCATTATTAAAGGTGACTAGAGCTCTCACAACTCGACAGTAATAAGGAAATTAGAAGTAGGTTTTTATACCAGTATTATAGGTATCCATGTATTATATAGGTAAAGTACCCCATGCCACATATCACAAGGTTATTGCAGGTCACTAAGAAGTTTATTTACGAGGCCATGGGGCTCCACTCTTGTTTGCAATACCTTCAAAAATATCTGGCAGAGGGTATTTTATTCCCTGTCATACATGATCACATCAGGACCCTTCCGTCAAACTGTTCAAACTCTTGATGCCTTGATATAGAAGAGATCGTATAGCAGCAGACATGAAGAATAAAAGTAGAATCTAAAATTAAATATATAAAAAAGTTAGTAGTTTGCTGCAAAAAGATATTAGAATAAGTTTAATGTAATTCTGATTAAAATGATTGGGCTCACATTATGCAGATAGATGGAGAGATATACTGTTTTCCTGTAATGCCCTTTAATGTGCAAAAAAATAAGTATGTTCCCATAAATTGCTCCTTTCTTATCATCCTGTTGTTTTTAGAAATAAAAGTTCACAGGAATGAAAAACAAGTTTTTGTGTTTGCCTCTTTGTTACAACTGCAATTGTAATAATGCTCTGTGACCTGCTTTTCACCTTGGCCTGTGGCTCCACTCAACCGTAATCACTATTTACAGTTGAACAGCCATGTCTCTAGTCACCTGTAAAAATGAAATGACATCACAAGTCACCTGTAACAGGCTTTTATACAGCAAAAGCAGGCTCCTGTGTATTACATATACTTTATTATACTCGTGGCCTGACTGGATCATGTTTGAGTGATAACCAATTGAAGAATGGCATTCTCAGGCACAGAGTACATTGTGTCCGGGTCGTGGCTAGGTGCACTCTTGGGATCCTCAATGTCATCTTTGGTGTCCTCAAAGTCACTCAAAGTATGAGTGATGCTTCCAAATAGACAATGGGGAAAGCAGAAAAGTACCTGGAGCATGAGCTCCCGTTCCCAAGCACACAAAAGAAGAGCCAAAAGCAGAAATTCTGCTGTGCTTCAAAGAGTTAACATAAAAAAGGAATCACAACAAGTTGAGTATGATCATAGCACAGGGTGGCAGGCTCATGAAATTAGGTTGCAGTGGCTGTATCCAGTCAATTTGAAGAAGGATAACTCATTCTCTGGTGGTAAACTCGAGCCTGAATAGGTTGATAAACAGCTGAGTGATGTGTCTGCATGTACCTCGAAGTTGCATTCACTCTGGCAGTCACAGTCTGCCTTAATGACCACATCAGATATCTTGATAACTTATGTTACTCCAGGTTGTTGAGTGCTCTGGGTTGGTCCCACATTAAATTGTAACCAATTTAGAAGGGTGTCTTGAGTTCTTCTTTCTGCAACAGCTGTTTGTGTGCTTGGAGGAACGTGCACTGAAAGTGAATATGGCAGCCACTTACATTCAGGAGCCCTGGTGAAAAGGAGACCAAACCAGTGGGACAATATTAGTGGCAGTAGACAGTGAAAGGTGATGATACACAGAATAAAGGTGAGTCAGGGTGCCATAGTCTCTGTCCTATTCCTAGAAGGCGGCAAGCCTTCAGTGTTTATAGACAATGGCATAACACAAAATGATGACCCCCCTCCCTTGCGTCATATAAAGAGGAGTTGGTTAGCCTCTTATATATCACAGATGTTAATTGGCCTTGGGATGAATAGGGAACCCCAGGAAGAGTTGGGTGAGCACCATAGGGGCTGCATGGTCTTGTATTATGCCTCTGTTTATAAAGGTAGGGGATTCAGAAGAATTTGTGGACATTATTGGCCTACCAGAGGGAGAAGGATGAAGCCAACTAGTAAAGTCTGTGTTGCATTGTATTCATCGAAGGATCATTAATATAATTTTACTATTTTCTTTTACTGAGGCACATAGATTTGGCAGCTTCCTATGAATTTGAAACTGAGATGGACAGATATCTTCTATTCTCTCCTACTTTGGGAGAGATGAGATAATCTAGGAGAGGTATGTTAAGCACTCTCAACTAATTGATGAGCCCTCACTTGTAACACCTTCACTGTCCCTCTGAGCAGGTGCTTTTCCCATCTAAAAGAACACATTATGGAGATCTTGAAGTTTCTACATACTGTTTACTCTTCGCGATCCTCCAACATTTCACTATCATTGTCACTGAAAGATGGAGGCAGTGAATCACCGGCCCTTCTGTCAGATACAGTAGCATAATATTTCTGATAATTTGGACTGAGAGCTCACAAAATTAACACAGAAGTAGCATGTAATCCACTGCTGCTCGTATGTACTTGATATCAAGTAATAATGACACTTAGAATTTGCAATCACACCATGGGGGAAGGAATTACGCAGAGACTGTGATGGAATAGATCCTGACATAAAGTAGAACACGACTCTCAGTAAACTTTGATACATGTCTTTGCGATTTTATAACATACATTCAGAGTACATAATAATAATGACATTTTCTCTAGCAGAAGATTCTGTCTTAAGATACACCTGTTTTGTCTGCAGTTAAGCAACTGTAAACCTGTTAGATCCATGTACCAGTAAATAGGCTGACCTGGAAGAAAAACAAATTTAGGTGGAAAAGAAGAATGTTTATCAACAATACATATGCCCTTAGCACAACTCAATTGCGGTTAACACATGCACATCAACTTGATCACCAAAGAAAGAATATCACTTAAGTAAAGAAAAAGCACTGGCAGAGCCAGTAGGCCTGGCATTTCGCATAGCTGCGGCAACTCAGGTCATTACTAGCTGTCCCTCTTGAGTCAGCAGCAAGAGCTTGATGTCTTTAACAAAGATGCAGAAATAGGTGTTTGTGCTGAGTTAGATGGAAGTGCTTCAGTTTAACTTCACACACATGAAGGGTGTGGCCTTAATGTATGATTTTAGATACACCCTTTTTTTAATTGTTTTAACATGCTTGGTTTTCCATAGAATAAATGAATATGCCAAAGTGGCTTATGATAATGAGCCCATATACACAGGTTTCTATACATTTCTTTATGTATTGAAGTAAGTGCTGACACTCAATTGTATATAGTAATATTATATATCTGCTTACAGGCATGCATTCAATATAGTCTCTTCAATGGTGTGTGTATGTTTTCACTTAAAAACCAAAGGTTACAGGGACATTATAGTTAGTCTCACATTTGAAATGTACAAAACTGTAGAAATTCACCAGTTATACTTAGTTACCTCAAGTAACTAAAACTTGTTCCCTAAGGTAACTATAACTCGTGCCCCCGCCATGCAGTTTTTTCATCAAAAATTGTACTGCCCATATTACATTGATATTATCAATGATGTTATGAAAGATGGCATGAGTGCCATCATTTGTGGGATAATTAGCAGTGCGTGCATGTAAGCACTGTCGTGCCTGCTGCTCCAGGTACTTTGTTTATTTTTGCCGTGCCCTTTACAGGAGGGAATGGCACTGTAAAGTCTCGCCATCCCCTGCCTCTCTCCCATATCTTTCTGCAAACCGAATGGTGCCTTTCAAACCAGTTTTGAAACTGTACTGTTTCCCTCAAGCTCTTCCCACCAAAACAAGTGAACCCACCAAGCCCTTATCATTTTTCCTTTTTCTTTTGCAGTTTTTTATAGCATAACCTCGAACTGAAGGTATTGGAGCGCTTAACATGAGCACTGGTTACATTACGCAAGGACACTTTTATTTGTAGGCACAGGGATATTAAGTGATTTTCCCAAAATCACAGGATGTTGAACCAACGCTGAGACTCTAACCTGGTTTCCCAGCTTTGAGATCAGCAGCTTTGGCCGAAACGCCACATCCTTTCCTCTCTGCAATTTTTCGGTAGGCTGCAGCGTTGAAAGTGCATAGCTAATATTTTTTTTTTAAAAGCCCTTGAATTGCGCAAATACTGTGTCCCTTACACGGGTGAAGGTCACATCTGCAGTGGTCTCATGGCAGCTTGTTGTGCTTCAGCGAGTGTTGGTTTGTGAGTGGGGGTGGATGGAAGACTAACACCCCAATATACACTCATTGGAAAAACACACATCCAGTTGCATTAATCAAAATAGATTATCCTGATGTCCCCACCCCATTTAAAAGCTTTTGCAAAGCCACATCATCAGTTGGGGACAAAAACTTTTAAAAGGATATGTTTAGTCATACAACCCTAAAAGCCCCGGCATAATTCCTTTTTCTGGAAATGAGCTGTTCTTGCAAGGGCCCGTCCAGAAAGAATCACTCATTTTTATAGCATTCGTTTATACATATTTCTATCTTTTACATGTACCACAGTAGGCAAGAACCCCGGTCTCTGTAATCAAATTGTAGAAATATTTTATGTAGTCTGTTTTAACCCCCTCCTCGATTGGCACTTGTAATCATTTTTGTCCTTATCGCCCCCACAGCCACCTCACCTCAAACTCACTCACAAACACACTGTGTTCTTTAGGCATAAACACGTTTTTCTAATTTTTAGAGTATCCACACACCCCATTTGAAGCCCTTTGAATTGTTTTGATCTTGTAATAAAGAAGTTATCTGCTAGGCAGTGATTAGCACTTGTTTGATAAGAAGAATGCCATACATCCCAAGAAAAAGTATGTTTTGGAAATGGCCCTTTTTGCAGGGTCATCCCCAGTCTTTTTGCCTCCTTCCTCCTATTGTTTCTGACCTGTTTTTGTTGGCTTTAGGACCCTGGGCACTTTACCACTGCTAACCAGTGCTAAAGTGCATATGCTCTCTGTGTAAAGTGTACTGTTGATTGGTTTATCCATGATTGGCATATTTGATTTACTGGTAAGTCCCTAGTAAAGTTCACTAGCAGTGCCCAGGGCCTGTAAATCAAATGCTACTAGTGGGCCTGCAGCACTGGTTGTGCCACCCACATTAGTAGCCCTGTAAACATGGCTCAGACCTGCCACTGCAGTGTCTGTGTGTGCAGTTTTAAACTGCCAATTCGACTTGGCAAGTGTACCCACTTGCCAGGCCTAAACCTTCCCTTCTACTACATGTCAGGCACTCCTAAGGTAGGCCCTAGGTAGCCCAAGGGGCAGGGTGTAGTGTATGTTTAAGGTAGGACATATATTAGCCTGGTTTTATATGTCCTAACAGTGAAATGCTGCCAAATTCGGGTTTCACTGTGTAAGGCCTATCTCTCTCATAGGTTAACATGGGGACTGCCTTTAAATATCCTTAAAGCGCAGATTCTCTTTGAGAGCTGATAAAAATGTGGAGTTTAGGGTCTCTGAGCTCACAATTTAAAAATACATCTTTTAGTGAAGCTGGTTTTTAGATTGTTAGTTTAAAATGTCACTTTTAGAAAGTAGGCATTTTCTTGCTTAATCCATTCTGTGACTCTGCCTGTTTTATGGATTCCCCGTCTGGGTCAGTTTGACAGTTGGGCTGTTCACACCTCTCCTCTAGACAGTGACACAAAGGTGGCTGGGGAGTAGCCTGCATATCTTGATTAGCCATCTGTGCTGGAGGGGAGGAGAGGAGTGGTCACTCACACCTGAAAGGACTGTGCCTGCCCTCACACAATGCCATCTCCGACCCCCTGGTGAGTGTCTGGGGCCTAGTCTGGACAAGGAAGGATCTTGCAAACACTTGAGACTTTGCTTTGAAGTTTGCCAACTTCAAAGGCAGAACTGGGTATAAGAAGAAGACCCAAACCCCCAGACTTTTCTAATCTTTCTGGAACCAAGAGGAACCTCTGCCCAGGAGAAGAGCTGAAGAACTGAAGGAGGAGTACTGTCCCTTTGCTGTGTTGCTTTGCTGTACTGGCCTGCAGTTGCTGCTTCTGCCTGAAAAGAGTGCAAAGGGTGAACTTTGCTGTGTGTCCTGCTTGAGAAAATTCTCAAAGGGCTTGGAGAAGAGCGTGCTTCCTGTTGGAAGTCTCAGGGACACCAAAGACTTCAGTATCCTCGACCGGCAGCACTGGGAACTGTGTGTTTTGTGCTGTTCAAGAGGAGAAACCATTGCGACGCCGCCAACGATGCCTCTAGCCTGCACCATGACCTGCTGACGCCACACGGCGTCACATTGCCCCGCTTCACACCGTGACCCTGGTCTTCCTGACGCCGTCATCAGATGACTTCACTGAGCCACTGCTCACACTGCGACCTGTGGGCCCCGCACTCCGGCATCACCTGCTCCCACTGCAGCCTGGGCATCCCTGATGACGACGCTCCTATCATTCATATTTTTATTCCTGTATGTTGGATTTGTATCATATTAGGTCTTGTTTTATATAGATAAATATTGGCTATTTTTCTAAAACTGGTGTGGTGTCCGTTTGTAGTGTTTTCACTTATTACTGTGTGTTATGTGCAAATGCTTTACACATTGCTTCTAAGATAAGCCGGACTGCTTGTGCCAACCTACCAAGGGGGTGAGCAGAGGTTATCTGAGTGGGTATCTTCCTTATCCTGACTAGAGTGAGGGTCCCTACTTGGACAGGGTGCAAACCGACTGCCAGCTAGAGACCCCATTTCTAACATTATGGCAATTACACCCTTTCTGATCTGAAATGTTCCCCCATCCCTTCTGCTTTCTTTGCATGGTGGAGGGTGGGGGCATTTTAAAAAGCAACTTGTTTAGAAGGCCCCACTGGATAAGTTCGTAGGGGGTGCATAGGTTTCCCATTTTAACAACAGAAACTATAAAATTAAAGAAGTATAAATGGGAATGCAGGACTCCTTGCCACATAGTGCTCCAGCGCATGAGCATAGATAGTTTTTGTTCTCTCATATTGGCCATTATATTACAAAGACAGTGTTACCAAGGCTCTCTTTATTTTTTTAAACCCTGAAGTCCAGTCAGTGCTCCCCTACCAAAACAGACACACACCAGTATTGTGACAAAACGTTCTTCCTCCGAAAGGAAAAAGTACTTGATTTTTTTCTCTCATTTAAATGGGCAATGCCCACATGTAAAAAAATAAACATTGACAAAGTCATTTGAGTTTCCATAGGTAAAACGTATTGGCTTTGACAATGCTTGTTTGTGAGTGGCACTATACATGGATGCCAATACTCACAGATGCTTATATTAAATTCATGGCCCTTTGCTGTGGTAGGAAGAGACAAAATGTAAATGAAAGATTTGTAAGTGTGTTTTAATTACTGTTATGGCTCTAGTGGATGGGGTCCCCAGGGCCTTTTTAAGGCTCAGGGAGGGGGGCTGTGCAACCCTTCTCCCCTATTTACAGTTCTACCTCATGGTTTGGGGTCACCATGGCTTCTTAGGCTCAGGGAGGGGGGACAGGCACCCCCCTTTCTTCATGTATTTACTTGGCCCCAGGGAATGGGCAGGAGGTCCCTGTGGAATTTTTAAGCTGGGGGATGAGAGTTGTGTGTCCCCCTCCATTCTTTTGTTACCTCGGCCTCAACAGATGGGGTCCCCGTGGCCTCTCAGAGGCTCAGGGAGGATGGCCACATGCCCCCATCCCAAAATAATACAATTGTTACTTCACTCAAGGGCCCTGGCCCAACCCCGGTGGGAGGGGTGATTCACTTAAACAAGCACAGAGCCCATGCTTGCTTTTTTTTTGTTTCTTTCTGCCTCAGATTTGTGAGTCCTCTTCAAATTTTCATCAAAATAATAAAACCATTCGTGGGTTTCTGACCCTGAGCAAGGGCCTTCTGAGACTCAGACAACAGGCCCCCTATGTCTTGTTTTTGCATTTAAGAATGGCTGCCACCATTTCCTGATTAATGTGGTGGCAACCAATCAGATCTCAGCAGGAGATCGGTTGACTCCACGGATCCTCTGCAGCATGAAATGCAAAGTTTATGAGCATTAATTCCTCAACAATTACTGATTGTTTTTACACCAAATCACAAAAAGCACTTTTTCTCTGCAAAAATCCAGCTTTCTGTCAAATTGGGTGTAAATGCTTTTAGTGGTTTGGACTGTAGCCATTTCTAAAGTCCCCACGGAAAATGAATGAGGAAAACATATTTTGGCACCTCCCACCCCTTTTTCTTTGCACCCCAACTTGGCAGATCACCACGAAACATTCAATGCACAAACTAGTAAAAAATTAGCACTTTTTTTTTTTAACGTTTGGTGGAGATTTGTCAAAAGGTGCCAAAGTTATTAGCAACACAAAAAGGACATGTGCTTTGGAAATACAATCCACATCAGGACTTGAATTAAGTTTTAGGCTCCGCGAAGTCCCTGTCGTCATATTAGGTTTCTAGAGAACTAACCATAATTTCTCTGACAAAAAGAACCCCTTTATTTTGTGCATTTCTAAAGGAAATGCTTTAGGTTTTACAGCTTTGTATCTATCGAGATGGCTTCAGGAGTGCAACACTTTTGTCATAAATACAGAATGCTAGTGGCCTAGTTTTTCATTAAAATAATGTGGCAAGCAGCAGTAGAATACTGGGGAGTTAAGTGATAGTCTACTGCTGTTGCTGTTGGTATTGAAAGTACACCCTGCAGTCTGCATGTCAGAGAGTTTTACTGACATGGATGAGAAAGTTGGTGAGCAATCATAGAGAATGTGTCCTCATTTTAGCTTTGTAGAGCGCTAAGTATAATTTCTATGGCAAAAAGATCATGTTCATTTTGTTAATTTTGAAAAGAAATGGTTTAAGTTTTACAGCTTTGATTCCATCACGATGGCATTAAGTGTGCCACACATTTGTCTTAAATATAGAATGTTAGCTCTCTAGTTGTCCATTAGAATACTGTAGCACTCTGGGGAATCAACTGGCTGACTGCTGTTGCTGTTGGAAGTGCATATTTTACTCACTAAGTCAGAATATATTTTACCATGGCTGAGGAAGTGTGACCACGTGTCCACTGAGGAAACAGGAAGTGGCCGCACGTGTGCAGAAGAACCAGGAAGTGACACCGACTTGTACTGGGGGGGGTAAATAAGCAGATGACCGGCGTTCTAGTGGTGTCCTAGGCCCTGCCCTCCCGACGCATCCCAACCACTCATAGGCCAGGAGAGACGGTTTGGGGGGCACGCAAGATCGACCCGAGGAGAGAGGACGCCGAGAAGGGAATCCAAGAAGAGGGAGCCAAAGGAGAGAAGGACCGGAAAGGAGAGGACAGTGGAAGAAGAACACCAGGAGGCCACCGTCACCACAAAGTGCCCCTCCAAGTTCCTGGAGGAACATGGCATACTCAGTTATGCACTCAACTCTGAGAGTGATACAGGAGCTCTGGAGAGGAGATGGTGGCAAGGGGTAGCTGGGAGACGCCATAGGGAGTTCTGGCTGGTACTTGGGCTAGAAAAAGGAGACCCATTACTGCAGCTGGCCTCGGGAACTGTGTAAATGGTCTACTGGCAAAGAACTAGACCCTGTATTATTTTTACTTGGTGAAGGAAGCTTTTAAGAAGTCTGAGCACAGGGTGTTACCCTTTCCTCTCACGAGCACATCCCTCATATGTATTATTACTTGAAGCCCAAACACTTATCTGAGTTCTTCTCCTTTTCTTAAGGGACATGCTTAAGAAGGTGGTCCCGACGGTCATTTAAAATAAGAGGAAGAAGACATGAAGAAACAGTGCCTGTGTATAACAACACCCCTACTACCTTGTTTTGTGGACTAAATGGAAATAAAAGAAGGAAACTTTGGAAAACAATCTGTTTTCTTGTACTGATTACTACATACCGACTACTATCCTGAGCTCCTCACAAAATCCCATTACAAGACGATAGTATGAGCTTATATAAAACATGCTTTCATTTTAGCATTTGGAGCAACTTTCAAAACATCTATGAGAAATTCATTAGAGAAAACCGATTTCTCTTAAACATGATTCAGTTCCCAGAAGCGGGTCAGCATTTTTCACATTATGAAATCACTTGAAATCTCCAGAATTCATAAAATGAGCATAAAACCACTAACTAATGATTTACATTGAAACTATAATCTGTGGGCACCCTTTATATGTGTTCCTTTTTGTGGTTATCTAATCCTGCTCTTCACTACAAAGCATTTCAGTGAGGATCATTACCCCAAATCCTTCAATGGTTGCCACAACGTGATGTCCATGAATTGGCCAGCCAATCAAGGAGGGGAGGGTTACATTTGGGACCCCTACACACACAGGCCCGTGGGAGTCAGGGTGTGTTGTACTTATCCTGCCCCCTTATACTTTTTTCACACATTTGCAGCTGTCAGGGGCCATGTTTCTGAGTCCTGCAATGGCTACCACAACACAGTGTTCATTTTGTGGCCTGCCAACCATGATTGGCTTTTTTGTCTTTAAAGTGACCAATCAGATCATATCTGGCACGCAAAAGTACAAACCCCCATTAACCACCTGAGCACCACTTTGAATGTAAATTTCTCAAAAACCGCAGAACAGATTTATACCAAATCAGAAAAAGCACATTTTCTGAGTAAAGTTCTAACTTGTTACCAAATTTGGTGTAATTCAGATCAGCCTTTTTTTGTTTATCTGTGACAGAAGTTTTCTCTGGCAATTAACATAGAAAATCAGTGTTTTGTGCCCCACCCTTTTTTCTTGGCTCCCACTTGACAAATCACCGTGAAACTTTCCAAGGAGGAGCGGAAGTGAATGAACTTGTTTTGGAAGTTTTCTTGCAGATTTGTCAAACTATCCCAAAGTTATTAGCAAAACAAAAGAAGTTTTTGCTTCACTATGGAATGTTTACCTAACTACAATAACACAGCGGCGATTGCCACTGATTAATACATATATAGGGACATTAAAGTTAGGTAAAAAAAGTCAGTTAAAAACTGTTTTAAGCTACAAAAAAAACCACCAATGAAATCCACCTGTTATAGGCACCTCAAGTAACTGTAACTCATGAAGTAACTATAACTTGTACCCCCACCAGATAGTGTTGTATCAATGATGTCATTTCAGATGTTGCAGTGATGTTATCAATGATTTCATAAAACATGGTATGAGTGATGTAATATGTGACATTTCACTTAATTTGCAACCCTTTAACCTTTGTTTTCTTCAGTGAATTTCTAAGGTTTTTTCAATGTAGAGTAAGATATTACCATACTTTACTATCACATCATTTTAATCTTTGATGTGTTTTCAGTGAATGTATAGGTTTTGTTTTTAATTTACCATACAAATTATTAACCATTATTGTTGATCATAGTCTGCTTTTTCAAAGATCTTGCTGATAAATAGTAGGTAAATGATACAGTACAGAGGCTGTCTCCTACAGATCTATATGCATTTTTATCCCTAGCAGCATCCACTTTATCTAATTAAAAAAAAAACATATTTTGGCATCTAGAGTTAGACACACACTCTTATAAAGAGAAATAGGAAGTCCTCAGCAAAGATAATGCTGCACACATTTCTCCGGCTGCAGAACAAACCCTGCCGCCTACCAGGGAACAGCCATTTTCCACCAAAATGATACATACATTGTATCCCATAGCAGAAACCCCACTACCTTCTTAGGATATCTACAAACCTGTACAGTTATGTGTAACGATCCCTCTGTTTCTCTTCTCTTTGATTCCCTTCATATTTCTCTTCCCACACCATCCCTGTGTTAGGCAGCAGAGGAAAGAACCCTCCCGCCCACACCATCTCCACCTGTCACAATGTTCAACAGTGGTCTATAGCGTCAGCTGTGGTGCCAGCAGTATTCACAGATATCTGCAACATGTTAATTTACCTTTTTAGCCCTAAGTGTTATGTGGGAAGATTCCATTGGATAAAAAAGACAGAATTGACCGTAAGTGTCACACATACAGCAGAATCTCTTGGTTTAAGTCACTGGGAACAAGGAACTTGCAATCCCTATATTACAAGCAGTCTTTTGCCACAGACCTGTTGACTCCTTGTGGTATCTTTCCTTGTTTTGAATTCTCAGAATGAGGAGCATGCTCAACTCTGTTGGGAGTGGCACCTGTGTGTAAACCACTGAGTTATCTTTCTGATAAGGGTTAGCATTTAGGTATTAATGCACCGGGATACTACTAGAGCAGAGCTCTGGTTGAAGTGAAGGCTGAATGGCATGCAATTAAAAGAACAAAGCAACTCAGAATAACTTATCAGGGTAACCGGCCCCACAGTTAGCCAACTCTGAAGAGAACTGGATGCTTTAATATTTTTTCCAACCAGATTCCAGCAGACCGTCAAGGAATTTGGCAATGCAGACCTTCTCAGTCACCAGCATCACCAGATTCTATCTTTCAGTTGCTCCTTGTTGTACTCCAGGTATGTATTATGTTGCTGCAAATCAAGTTACCACGGGGTAAACAAGCACAACAAAAAAAGGTTCCCGTTCCCTTTGTCCTTCGATAAACGACACCAGTGGGGCCAGCCTTTTGGGTGCTACCCCATATTACCCAGAGGGTGAACATTGGAAGTGTGTCTGTCTTTGACTGGCTAAGTTGTTGCAAAGTGGCACCACCTGAGATGAGGCATTACGGGCAAAGCTGTCGACTTTGGAACCACAAAGTCACGCGCAAGTCTCGGTGTCTGTTCAACATCCTGTAATTCTAGGCAAATTACTTAATATTCCTCTACCGAAAAAAAATGAATCGGATGTTGTGTAATGAACTGCAACTCCCAAGGATGGGGAAAGAAATAACACTTGCGGGGTCCCAGCACACACAGCAGTGGCTAAAGCAGATTGAAAGGCTACAGTGAAGACTACCTCTGTCTTCCTTTGGCCTGCAGAGCTCTAATTCTTTTCCTTCACATTTCCCTGTTACTTCACTAGTAATATGGGTTCCTTAATCCCATCTGAGCATTTTACTGTTTGTAGAGAGCACACAACTGTACACAAGATAAAAGTCTGCATGATTCTGTGAAGTCCGCTACAGTTCAGCAATGGCATGAGGTAGCAGGCAGTGTTTACGAGGCCTAGTGCTTGGCTTTGGTGTTCTTAATACGGATCCATTCGAGGGGCTTGTCTGGGGGCTGTCTGGTGATGATGATTGGGGGGGTGGCAAAAAAAGTGGTATTGCGGTGGACTGGCAAAGTTACGACTTTATTTGCTGTACTCACAGGAGCCTTTGCCCTGTCCCTCGCAGCAACAACTCCAGCCTTCAGACGTCATTACTGTCCGTGCAAGAGCTTCTTTGCTGCACGGGCTGTTCGTAATAGATAAGTTACGTAAACCATAGTCTAAAGCAGTCTGTCGCATTACATTAAAAATAGCGTGTGTGCAGAGCGCCACTCTCTGTTATTTCCACGACTGATGTTGGAGGGAAATCTGAAAAAGAAAAACCAAGACACAATTGATAAAGATATATATGCTTACTAAAATACTGCAGGGGAGATCAGTCACCTCCATGGAGATGCAATCTGATGTCCGAAGTACTTCACACAGGCAGCCGATATTTATGCCCAGAAACCTCAATCCACAAATACAATGTTACATGACATATTGAACTTTTGGTATTTCCATACAAGATACATGGAAATCACCCTTGTGGGTTTCTGTTTCCAGAACCTAAGCATACAGTATATGTTTACATGAAAGCACAGCAGATGGCTATATCTTGCTAAAAATGCTAAATAGGTCAAGCCATGTGGTTTCTGCAGAAGCTCGCACGTTTTGTCAGTAAATGTTCTAAGGCAGGATGTGCACCTCGTGTTTCTTCCTATTCAGGTCTTTAAGCAAGGGGTGTAAGAAACAGCATCACTTTCGAAAGGAAGCAGGCTTTAAGGTGAGAAGTATCTCTGCTCATTTCTCTAGCAGATGAGGATGACTACTTTCATGCACCAGCACAACTAAAGTAACCATGAAATGATCTGTCAGTTTCCTGAAACTGAAGAGAGCTATGTGACCTAGATGTGACCTGCCGGTCTCTGCTGAACCTACTGTTTTCTTCTTCAGCACACATATTTGTTTCCATTTTGGGCCTATTACATAGGTTTAAAAGTATCTCTGACCTGAATGTTCACATGTGGCTGTGAGGTCTTAGATTTTTTGGGGGGTCTCTACGTGATGCATCCCATTCTTCCCTCTCTCACTGATGTTTTGGAAATGAAAAGGTGACAAGGGTGCTTAGTTCAGTCGACACCAATGCCAGATACCCCCAGGAGGCCAAAAAGTGAGTGGGGGCCTGCCGAATTGGTTACTGGGGGATAAAATCTGCCCCAGTCGCAAAACTGCACCCCCATCAAGCCTACTGGGAAATGCCTGGTGGCTGGTACTTCCAGTCCTGGCCTGATTTAGAGTACTAGTTTGCTGAAGGTTTAGGCTTGCACTTTCATGTTTTAGTCTGCTTGTGGAAGTTCGCATAATTAAAAAAAAAAACTTTAAAGTCATTTAGATGTGTGTTGCGGAGGATGTGCTGGGCAAAAGATAAGTTCTTGCATAAGGTTGTCAATATAGGAGTATTGAAGGCTTGGTCTCTTCTGGGTTGACTTTGGTTTTTGGTAGGATACTGAGCAGTGAGAGAGTGATGGGAGGGTGGTCAATCTCGTCCAGAAGTATGGGTTGCATTGAATTGTTGGTCATCTTAAAAAGACGAGGCTGTTGGATGTGACCTTTGGGGTATCTTGGCTGGATGATGTGCCACGTCAAGTGGAGCGCGCTGATGACATTATGAATGGTGTCTCTCGTGTTTTTAGCTTGAGTCATCTGCAAAGTTGAAGTCACTCAAGAAGAAAGTAAGGGTGTACTGGATGGGGAAAGGTTTGGTGAAATCCAAGAATTTATCTATGAAGTGCTTGTTCTGCCAAGGATGCCTGTAAGTGAGTTGTAAGGTGGTTAACTGAGTTGTAGAGAGTGACGAGTGGCAGGTCAGTAGCTCCTGGGAATTGAGTGTCACTTGCCTAGTCTGCAGGACCAGGAAGACAGCGAGGCCTCTTCCTTTATGTGTGCGTCCACATAACAGATAAAGTAATCTGTTGGAAGAAGGAGGTTTACAATGTCTGAGGGCGTGGGGTGATCTGTTGATTGAATAGTGAAGAAGCATCTAGCTTGCAGCAAGTGATGTGAACTGTGATATCTGGTGCACAGAGTTCTGCAGAATTAGTGGTAATGGGCATTAGCTGAATTTGTGTTCTGTAGTTTGGGGTTGTGTGGTAGTTAGAGTGATACATGCCTGGTTGTTCTGTGTTGTGAGCATAATATGTTAATAATACTATGTGAGTGTCTGTGTCATCATGATCTAAGTGAAATTATGGGGATTGGCATTATGGGGAGCTGGGTAAGAGTTTGTAGGTGTCTGGCCATATGCCATTCCTGGCCCTAACAGCCTCAAACAGGCAAAGTCTGTGTCTAACCTTTGCTCAGGGCACCTGAATGGCGGGATGCCTAAAGGAGTTAATTGAAGTAAGGAGAAGTTATGTCACTCCTGTGCAGATAGATGGTGGGAAATACAGTGATGTCACTCTCTTGCAGATGGGTGATGGGAAACTGAGTTCTTGCATGGCTTCTTTTAAAGATTGTTTTGGCTAGAAATCCATGATGTCACTTCTTGTACAAATGGAAGATTGAAAATGCAGTGATGTCACATCTGCTCCAGATGGGTGAAGGGAAATGAGGTCTCTTGGCCAGTTCCTGGTTATGGCAGGAAAGCAGTGATTTCAGTGCGGATGAGTGATGGAAAATGAAGTCCTCTTACTTCCTTGCTTCTTTTTCTAGGTCTACCCAAAGGTTAAACTCAGAAATAAAAGCAGTTGGAAGTACACCAGAAGTCTAAAATTGCTAAAGGTCCAACCTCCGTGGTGTTGAGGAGACACCTCACAAGAGCTATAGGTGGATGACTAATCTCTCCTAGGCTTCTCACCACTGGTACTTGTTCTAAGTGAATGGGAAAAAAATATCTATCTGTGTTGTGGGATCTTGGACCTGCAATCCCAAATGTCTTTATTCTTCAACAGTCTGCTGAGGCCCAAATTAAGTAACCCTCACAAACCAAAAGGGATCTTGAACCTAAGGTGGTAGTGCAAGTGTCCTCAAGGAAATGAAAACATATTGGGGTAATAGCTCTCACTTTTAATGCAAGTTGTATCTCTAGTATGAGTTAACAAACCAAGGACACGTAATGACTTGTAGTTATGAAAGGTCAACATGTTTCATTGCTGGAACACTAATGGAATATGTCTTGAGAAATAGGACAAACTAGCACGTTATGGGTACTTCTGAAAAAACACCTGAACCCAAACTAATTCACTCATACCAGGTTCAGGAGTACTTGTGTACTGCCTAGGTATTTGAGGATTGGAAAAAAGAATGATAGAAGGATATTCAGCCAGAGTGTCCCTCATGATAGTCTATCAATAAAGTTAAATTGCTGCCAGTTAGACCTGCACACAATTAAGTCTCTGAAGCAGAAAAAACCTATTCAGACCCTATAATAGCGCCAACTAATATACCACTTCTTTTCCTTTCCATCTCACTGAGATATAGCACTGGGGGGAAATGTGCATTGTACCTATGTCAGTACACTTGCCCCTTGAAGCAATACACATGTAGATGTACATGTTCCTTCTGTTTCTTTTAGGATTAGAGAACGTACATGCACAACCAGTGCACACCCTCATACAGTGCTTTTAAATAACTATGGTTGATGAATTTGTCCAATTAATGCGCTCATCACAGTTGATAGAAGGAGGCAACTTAAATCAACAGATTGTTTTTAACTAAAATGTTAGATTGAAACAGCTTTTAGCTCCACAAGCAGATGCATGAGGCTCGAGTGCAATGAAATATAAAGTTGCACAGCACTCCCCCATTAAGCGTGCTGGCACCTAGAATGTGGTAAAGTTGCGCAGTAGAAATTTACAAATAAATAAGTAATAGTCAACTGAGGTGGAGTGACTTGTTGCAGCCCAGCAACCATGTGGTGGATTGACTGCTAGGTCACGGTTTAATTCCAGCAAAAACCCGCAGAGGCTACACTGACTGTAACAGTGGTTCCCCAACAGTAGATAGAACTGGGGAACCGCAGGTTGGGTTGGGTGGGGCGGGAGGCCTGCCAACGTTCCTTCCATTCATCCACACCGCAGTTGAGGCCCTAAGTTAACAAAAAAACATTTTGTAAGGAATATTTAAGGCCCAAGGCCTTAACAACTGTAAACTTAGGTGGTTACTTTATTGTCTAATGGATTTCATTAGCCTTAACACTAATAATTAATATTATTATTTTTGTGTTTTGAATTTAGACATGAGTACATCAGCGGGTATTACCGACTCTCTGCGTACTTTATCTCGAAGGTACTGGCTGATTTAATACCCATGAGAACTTTGCCAAGCATCATCTTCACCTGTATTGTTTATTTTATGATTGGTGAGTATGACATAATGTATAGAACAGAAAAATCATCTGCTCATCTACGAATATGTACAGTGCGTTTACATTTAGCTTATAAGATTTCTCAAACTTTAGAAAGTTTTTTTCTGCTCTCTATTTGGATTATTTGAGGGTGTGAAGTTTGAAAACTTCACTTCACACTCTGTGAAGTCTTTTTTTTTTTTGTAGAACATCGGTTTTATGAATGTAATTTGTAAAATTAAAAAAAGAAAAAAAAAAACATAAAAAATGTTTTTTTTTTTTTTTAGAGAAACGCTTGGCAAAACATGCTTCCTCTGGATTTGCCAATTTACAGCTAGGCGCCTACTCTATAGTAGGTACATTAATGAGTAGACCAGTGGACCAGTAGAGATCCTGCCAAACCTCTCAATGATTTCCATAAGTCTGTGAGCCAGTATCTAGTTCGTAGGAGCTAGTAATCTGCATACAATGCCACCCTGTCATCCCTCTCCTCTCTCCTGTTCCAGGCGGGACATTAGTTCATGCCACTGAAGGTTCAGTACCTAATGCAAATAATACTGGGGAGAGGGAACAACTCTGCAGCATGAGAAATGGGGAAGGCAATGAAAGACGGAGAGCATACTATCCTTTTAATATGTACTTGCTGATGGGTCCATGAATAGGAGTAAGACAAGTAAAAAAATATATATACACCCCACATTGGTGAATACTACGGCTTGAAAAGGTAGTTCTAATGTAACATACCAAACAGTTTTTCAGAATCAATTAGCAGACTTGCAGAGGGTTCCAGTAAGCTGGCTGCCGATGCCGTTGCTAATTGTACGCACCTTAAATTATGTCTCATCCTTCTGGCATAAAGCCTTTTTGGTCAGAATATTTTGAGTTTTAGGATGGGATAACTCTGATTGGGTGAGTGATTTTTAGGTATTTAGTTCTTATGCTGAGGAAAGAAATTAGGTGGTAGGTTCCACATCTTTCTGGGGGACATCTGGGCTTTGGTACCACTACAGTGGTAGTGTACAAGGGTCCCCGCATGTACTGTGTCCTCTGTTGTTGTTCTTAGGTGTTACCTATTCACTGAGGAGTTCAGTGAACATCTTAACTTGAAGTCCATTGGGGCCCATTGTTCATGGCTGCTAGGCGTTCCAACAGCTCTTCCATGTACAGTGACTGCTTCTATTCCCGTCATGCCTCACCAGAGAAGCAGGTGATAGGTATATCTGCCAGCATTCAAGTCCAGATTTCTCATCTGTGTGTGAGCATTCCTTGTACAGGTTTTGCTAATATTTAGTGAAATTCATGGCAACCTAGTTCAGGTCTAAAATCCTTTCCTTTTAGCGGTTCATAATTTGGAAACCAAGGGCCATATGTATCATGCATTTTTGCGATTGTAAACAGCCCAGTCGGGCAGTTTGCGACCACAAAAATGCACTTTAGTATATATGAATTCCAATTTGAGATTCGGTAACATGTTACTGAATTGCAATTTGGATATTCAGTATTAGGAAGGGGCGTGTCAAGGGCGTCCCTTCCTTATAATCGCAGCGGGATATAGGAATGTTTTGTGACCGAAATGTGGTCTCAAAACATTCACATCGTACCACCTATGTCAAGTTGGTGGTAACCCATTCGTAAAGGGGAAGGGATCCCAGGGGCCTCCTTCACCTTTGTGAATGATAGCGAAAAGTTTTTTAAGAGCAGGCAGTGGTCCAATGGACCACTGCCTACTCTTGAAAAATGAAAGAAAAACTTTTTTTTTTTTTAATACATCCTAGTTTCCTTTAAGGAAAACAGGCTTCATAAAAAAAAAGTGCTTTTTTAAAAAGCAGTCACAGTAGTGTTCTGCTGAGTACAGCAGACCATATCCCTTGATTTTTGCGTTTCCTAATGGGTTGCAAATTACGACCTGTCTCCTTAATATTCATGAAGTAGAACGACTTGTGACCCATTAGGAAACGCTAAATGAAATTCATGGAGTTTCATACATTCAAACAGCAATTACTTAATTGTGATTAACAGAGAATCACAATTAGGTAATCGCAGCTTGGAATAATGAGACATACGGCCCCAAGTTATGGCCCTCTTCACTCATTGTCACCCACTGTAGTAGTTTCATGGATTTGTTCCCAAGCTCAAATGTACCACATTGCAAAGGAAACAATGTCACCTTTGCAGAGTCAAGTAACTTCTGTTTCAGGCTAGGTAAATACCTTCTATTTGACAAGCAGGATTTCAGTACGTGAGAATCTGTTTTCCCTTTTAAGCCTTAGGAGTTAAAATTCCAGGCCCATCAGGGATATCTTTCTAGCTTTCTTTTGTTTACGATGATATGTCATTGAATTTTCTCATATAACAGGTTCATAGGCTTCCCATATTGGCCTGTGGACAAAAACATGCGTACAATATGTTTAAAATTGGATTCTGTCTCCTCTTGTAAATATGGAAAAAATGTGTTGTCAGTGAGTCACCCGGCATTCAATCTCTAAATGCTCCAGGGTATTCTACTATCTTATCCAAGAGTAGTTTCACTGGTGCATTGTCTGACAGTCAGACTGGAAGGATGTAGGCCCCTGTTACTCAGGTGACATCCAAGGTTCAAAATAGGAAATATTCAATATGTGATTAGTAGTAGTGGGTTTTGGAGTCATAAGTACATTCCCTTCCATCTGGATGCCAAACTCTCCAAGCATCAACCAATCCCAAGGGGTCACTCAGCCAAACAGGGGTTACATGTAATGGTGGATATGAGGTTTTCTACTTCTTAGGTCTGTCTCAACATTCATGTTGGCATTAAAATCTCATCAATACAAAACAGGAGAGAAATAAAAAAACAGCAAGTCATACCATCTTCGTTCAGGCATATACACCCAAGAGATGCCTAGATGAAAGAAGGTTTTTTTTTTGTTTTTTTTTAAAAGACTGTTTTCAGCAGAATAATTAAAATCCCAGAAAAGTTGTGTCTCCCACAACTTATAGTGGCATGCTACATCATAGGCAACCTACCTAACCCGCACCAGAGTAGATGAATACCACTGCGGAGGACTCAACCTCTGAAGGGAGTTCTAAGATAAGAATTTTATGGAATGAATCAGGGGTTGAGATGAAAATATCTTGAGGTTATACTCCAAGGAGTTTCTTTATTCTTTAGGAATCTTAGATATTGTAAAAATGTGGTGGGTAAATGTAGAACTCCAATGATTCAATTACCCTTATTGATTAGCCAACATGTTTTGGCCGGATGCATGGCTCATTCAAGTTATCAGCTGTCTTCGTAGCTCTTACCATCCATGCCTGTTAACTCCAGTGGGCTGTGTGCATAAATGATGCCTAACACTCTCATACGTGTAAGATTTTCCCCATTTAGGAACATCCTAACTTAGGGCACATTCAGGCTTGTCTTCTGTGGTCGCACATTAATCATGGGGTGAATACTGTCCCTATACCTTTTGCTTCCTTGCTTGCATATCAGGATTGAAATCTCCCCCTATCAGCGTAGTTCCCAGAGGGGGCTCCGCATCCTTTTGTTAAGCTTGTCTAGTTGTGTGCATAATGTGTGCATAATGCTGGTGTGGATACATAGGCACATATAAAGGTACATGACTGCCACCTACCTCCCAGCCTGCACCTTGGGACTCTGAATGGAATTAAGTTTCTACCCTCCCAGTAAAATAGCTTTGCATGGATTTAATTTTATATACAAGGGTTGAGTTTGGAAAGCTAAAGTAAAATATTGTACTCATTGCAACTTATCAATTCCTTATGTCAGCAGAAATCTTTGCCAGTAGCAGGAATTCAGAGGTCCTCGCTGTCAGTGAATCTGAAAATCTCAGTGGTCAAATGCAATCCAATGGCAAAACATTTTGTTAAGAAGAGTTCATCCATTATAGATAATATGCCACCTTATGAGGGCTTTGTCAAACACATTTAACTCAGGGCTTGAATACTAAAGCTAGCAAGCTAAAATGGGTTGGCCTGTTATCAAAAGCCACATTCAAAATACTTGATCAAATATTTTAGGTCAACAGGGTCACCTAAGGACCCCCTGTTTGAGAAGATGTTTTAGCCAGGCAAACATACTAGACCCCATGCATACAATCAATACTTTGTTACAGACAGGCTTAGCACCTAAATATTTCAAAAGTGCAGCTGTGAAACCTTTACAGAAGAAACAGTCACTAGATATGGAGACTGATCCAAATATCATTCTATATCTCTGTTGCCTTTCATGGCAAAACTATTTTAAAGAGCAGACGTTCTACAGTCATTAGCCTTTGCAGAAACAAATGAACTATCTGTAGGTACGTTTTACACCAGGTGGCAATATTGACACTGTTGTGCTGGCCATCTTGGGTGATCTGCAGAGACATGGAGACAACAATATACCTAGGGTTTTAGTGCTACTATTATCTCTCCATAGCCTGGTTACTATGAAACATCAGATCCTAATGGACTTCTTAAGGGCCATTGGTATTGAGGGCTTGGTGTGGGAATGGCTCTATGACGTTTCTGTTATATATGGGAGAGTTTGCATCTTCAATTCAACCAATAAAATGTGGAGTTCCTAGGGATCAGTCATATGCCCCCCTTTAATTCATTGCTTATGTGGTTCCATTGGTTGAGTTGTTTAGCTCCCATGGCATGGCCAAGTACCCAGATAATACACATTCTACAAAAAAATCTCAAAGGATCCTAAATCTAAGGCCAACAGTTCTCAAACTGCATAACCAAGATTAATAAATGAAAGCAGGAACACCACCTGAAGATTAATGGAAGCAAAATAGAAATTATATATCCCTTAAAACACGTCATTTTGAAAAATGCCCTTTTTGTTCAAGCCTAGTTGTCCTTATGTAAACACCAGTCCCACACGTGAAAAGTCTAGGAATCAAGGTAGATACTAATCTTTTACTGGCCGAACAGCTCATGTCTGTGCTAAATGAATGTATATTCAGCTTCAAATTAAAAAAAGACCTCTAGTCCTTTTGCTTTTCCACAAAATGGCATATCATTATTGCATATATATCCAACAGGCTAGACTATTGCAGTGCAAGTTATTTTTATATTTTGGACTTATTACTACAGAAATTGCGGGCTGGCTTTGGGTTAAAAGGCTAGAGACCGTGTTTACCAAGCCTTGGTATCCCTGTACCGCCTCCCAATCGAAAAATTATTTTTAAGCCATTTTGAGCCTCAAACACCTCACTAACTGTCCCTAGCCCTCCACTTCTATCCTACATGAAGTATCTGTTGCTAACACTCAAGACATTTGTCTATTTTTAGATACAGTGCATAACTAGATCAAAAGAAGATGAAAACAACTACACACTCCCTCTACCTCATACATTGACTTCCTCCCCGGTGGGAGTAGTTGCAAAGCCTATAACATGTTTAAGACCTATGGATTTGATCAATAGGTTCAGGTCTCAAGTTCCCATCCTTCTATCATTAAGTGGTTACTCTCTCTAAAAACATTCTGCACCCTTTTATAAACTTCTCTCATTCCTTCCATCCTAGCACTTCATATTGTTGCATATTCTCACAAATACATGTTAGTGGCAGGGAGCAAGTTGCAGTGGGGACTACATTGCATAGACTTTTCAATCTTCCCAGCCCATCCATGTCCCAGTTTCACACATCACTTCCTAGGCTTCCATCTTCTCAGGTCACAACCATGGTCGGTGCAGGCAGTGATATTGGACAAAAGACTCCCATGTTCCCCGCCATATGATCCATTGTGTTCTGTCATCTGTTGGGATGGATTTTTATTAGCTGACCTTTTTTGTTGTCATTCACGTTGCCTCCTCCTTCCAGCCCAGGAGGTTTCTGTTTGAAGGTTGGACCATGACTGATGCTAATCTACATGATGTCAACACAGTTCCATGTGGACTCAAATTTGTCGAGGAAAGGGGACTTTCCTTGGACTTCCACCTTTAATTTGGCGTTATATAATTGATTTTGGTCCAACTCCATGGCTCTTAGGGCCATATGTACTAAGAATGGAGTTCGTAAAAGTGATTAGAAATTGAGTACCGACATTTACCAGATCCATTCAGATTTTGCATATCGTCCTATGTACTACTAGGTTGGTTTGGAAAAACTGGATTTGTAGTGGGTCGCAAGTGACCTACCTCATGAATATGACAGAGCAGGGTTTTCTATATTTAAATATTTGACCAAATCCTTAAATAACCCCTGCGACTGGTCATATGGACCTTTGTTCGTCGAAAAGGAGAAGTTAAAAGGAGCAGTCATCTACATCCAAAAAACATATAGCTTCATTAGCTTCATTATTTATTCAATAAATATTAGACTCTTAAGAATCAATCTGCATCAGATATGATTATAATCCAATAAATGACATTTCATTATAAGGAAGAATACAATATTTGTAAGTATAACAGTTAATATTGTATAGCAAGCATGTTCCATAAGGGAATTTCCCTAATCTAAATTAAATTAGGTCATAACAGAATCAGTGGGTCAGTTCAGAAATCCACTAGAGAGTTCTGGCGAGAGAGTAAATGCATAAGCATAAAGGATTTGCACATTAAATACAGAAAATTATAAGCTGAAAGTACTCTCAGATGTAAATCAACAGAATCTAATACAACAGGGAATAGGCTCTAGAGTAATCTCTCATGAAGAGAAATATGATCTCAAGATACCCAGGAATGGTTCCCCTGAAAATGCAAGTGAGAGAAGCCTCTCCTACTCTAGACACATGCACAAATATAAACACACAATATTACAGATGATAACATGTATTACATCCTTCGTTCACAACATTCATTAGGATTTCAGTAAACCCTTGGGAGAAGGTAAACTCTCCAGTTTCTCACGTCTTTACAATAGACCACAGACCAAGTCCTTGAAAAGATAATTTGTCCACATTTTGTGGTTCAGTCAGTTCTTTCCATGAATCATCCAACCTGTTGTCTCCTCTCCTCCCTTTGAGAACCTCACTGTCAACTGTCTAATACAAAACAAATGCCTAGTCACTAACAGAAGACGTTTGGAAAGTTACAACATATGCAGCAAAAGAGAAAAACATCTTGTGCACAACAGCTCAGCCTCATACATTTTAATGCTAGTGTATTATTTGCAATTAACACAGCATTGACAGTTAAGCTAACTAAATCAGCACATTATTATTTCTTATGTATGCACATACTGTCAATGTATGCTTGCCTACTATAAATTACGTTCAACTGTACAGGTTATTTTACATGGACTTTTTGGACTTTTTAGTCAAATGCGTTTTTGTTTCACTGTTCCAAATATTAATGAGGTATATTGCAAATTGTGACCTATTATGAATGACAGCCATCACATGCGGAGTGGCCTGCTAAGGTCAGAAAACCACCATCTCTGATTGCTTTTAAATAAAGCATTTTGTAAAACAAAAAAAAACATGCAATCCCTTTTCCTTAGAGGAAAACGACGTGTTTAAAAGAAAAAAGAGAAATGTTTGTAAAACTATTGTTAAGAGTAGACAGTGATCCCATGGACCACTACTTACTACCAAAAAACGTTTTTTGGACCATTCACAAAGAACAAGGGGTATCCTTTATGAGAACAGGTCACCCCACCCTTTGAGATGTTTTCAAAATATTATAAGGAATCACTGTTTGCAAGAGATGCCCTAAACAATCCCCTTCCAAATAGCAACCTTATAATTTCCTCTACCCATTTAGGATTCGATAGCATGTTTTACTGAATCACAGGGTATGCAATAATAAAATGCATTAGTATACCTGCCCCTTTTCTGCTTCATACCTTGGAAGGGTTTCGTTGCTGCCGGACTTATTTTGCATTGCCTGGGAAAAGCACTATCTTCCGGAAGTCGTACACGATTTCCCTCTTAAATCACGCCACTCACAATATGTTGTGTTGGTCTCTGTAGCTGGTGATAAATGCAATTGATGACGCCTCCAAAAGGGTATCTATGCCAGTGCATATTTGCCCCGCTCCACCCCAAAACACTTGGATAGCTCCTCTTTGTGCATCCAAGAAACAAAACAAGATTGAAGGAAATTCTTCCACGGAGCATCTTTTCTAACAGGTAATTAATATTTCCACCTCAAGAGCAGGGCACTACTATGGGAACAATTGGTAAATACGTTGTTGTATCACTGAGATAAAAATATAAACATATTCTCAAAGCTGTTTCATTGTTTTACCGATAAATCAGTATTCATGCAAAACAGATTGTTTAGCTAAAGAATTAAAGAATGAGTCACATGGCAAATATTGTTTGTTTGTAAAACTAGACAATTTAATTTTATCATAGTAGTATTTTAGGCAGGCGGCTATACTAAAAGATTATAACTGTACCATTAACATATTTTCTTTCCTAGGGTTAAAGAAAACTGCAGGAGCTTTCTTTACCACAATGTTCACAGTTATGATGGTCTCCTACGCAGCCACAGCCATGTCGCTTGCTATTGCTGCAGGACAGGACCTGGTCTCGGTGGCTAACCTTCTCATCACCGTCTGCTTTGTCTTAATGCTTGTGAGTTCTGGACAGACATACCTGTTAGCTGATCTTATTTATTTAATGTCTCTTGTTGAGTTTTCTGATTTTTCAGACTTCTGCTGACAAACTCTTTAATGTAGCTAAAAAAGTATGGTTAATATTCAATATTAGAAGTAAATTGTATTGGGCACATTTTGCTCTCACCCCTAAATCACCAGTAGTGCAAAAATTGGTATAAAATAGTTTGTTCCATGTTTGCACTGCCTAAGGCACAAATAAATGTCCAAGAGACCGATCAGGTAACTGTATCACCAGAACATAAATAAATGTGATGCTCATTAGTGAATATATATTCTTAGTTTGAAGCCCTGCACACATCTCCTTTGGCCCAAGCATCAATTAATTCTGTGGCCATGGGCAAAGATTATCCTTATGTTTCTTTCTTTACTGTAAGAACATAGAGGGAAGCAGCCATCAATAAGCATACCACTTCCCCAAGAAACCCTGTTAAATAAACCACAAACAGCATGTGATCCAAAATCACCAATCAGCCACAACTCAGTCCTAGTAAGTCCTCAGTCACTGGTCTCTCCAACTGTTTTTTTCTCAATGGCAGCCAGTGAAGTGCCCTCTCATTTGTACTTGTTTGTGTTGCAGTGCTGCTTGGGGCTGCATTACCATAATGGGACAACTTTGGGCCTTATTTATATTTTGATCTGCTGCCCCAAAACGCATCTGTGCCTCTCTCGCCCCAATTAAAGGTGGTGGCCAACTGGCTCTGCTGACAGCGGCCCCTGGCCCGGAGGTTTATCCACCACAAGACATGTAAGGCACAACAGTTGCTGGCAGGCAAAATGTAGAATGGCTCCAACGTGCATGGCGAGAACTTTCTGTGCACCAGTGTTATTTGTTTTCTCTTAAAGTTTGCAGAGTGAATGCTGTAAACATTGTGCCTGCTTGTCAAACGTTCAGTGCAGCAGTGGCTTCCTTCACAGCACAGACATCCCTGCCAAGCAGGTGGCGATCTCTAAATAGGGTGGACAGGCCACCTCTCCCTTCCGGAGGCACATGATCCTGTTCATCGCTAAAGGACTCCTGAGTTTAACCAGGTTTTCTATTGCAGCATGGACCGCCTGGCAGGTATAAGCATTTGGGTCCCAGGAAGCACAGGGCTGTGAGAAGGATTTTCATAGTTGGATTGATAATTTGTAACCTCTTGTGCCACATTCTAAGGCAGGCATTTAGATGTGCGACCAGCTAAATAGAACGCCAAAGAATTTCACCCTACTTCGTGTCACCACAATCAGAGTTACAGCAATGTGGCAGTCCTGCAAAGAGTTTGGTGTCATTTGGTACCCAATTGCATCCCTCCTTAAGTGGCCATTCTGTTATCTCTCAGGTGAAAACAAATGATGTCCAGGGATCAGCGTCTAAATGAAACCTCTAACTGGGCTGCCTTGTGTATTCATTCATTTGCCTCTATTTTTGAGAACGGAGTGATTTCTTTGGAAATTTAAAGCACATTGTGTTTGTGGGGTGGTGCACACATCTTTTACAGATTCTTTCAGGTATATAATTCCCCTGTATGGGGTGTACGTTAAATAGGGGTTGAACTGCTTTATCTCACAGCCTATTGTTCTGATGCAGAGCCTTTCATTTTCTTTTCCTCTGCTAAGTCTGCTTATCAGAGATAAGGGCTGTGGAACCAGCTACTGACCCTGCTATTGGCAGGGTACGAGCCATGATGCCTTCTTGGCTCTATGGTGAATTCATAGAGGAATATATACACAGAAGGGTGCCCCCAAACAGTTTTTTTTATTGGCGCTGGAAGGGGTTAATAGCAAAACAATAACAAGATACCCATTCAACATGTCCACATTATTTAAGGGAATCAATCCCTACGAAAGTGACCCCAGGACACAATGCATTCCATTTTATCACATTTTAAGTCTTTACAAAAATATTTTTACCTTCAAAATGATATAACAATCTCTCATACCTACCATAGTATATTTTTATTAGGAAACTTATTCATCTTCTACAATCAAAACGCCAATAAAAACAATGTAGTATGTGATTTTATAAAGTGATAAATTCGCAAAAAACACCCCACTCACATTTTACTCACTCTCATTCATACTCACACTCCCATATGCTGTCTCCATGTACACGTTTAATAGGTTCCCAGAACACAATGAATGCAAAAGAGCAAACAAAGGGGCCCTGACTCTTTTTCCCTCAGTTGAAGCCCTTTGTGCTGGGTACATCGCTAAATTGGTCACAGCACGTTTTGGTGAACAAACATCAATCCACTTAAACCCACCTTCATTGGGACCTAATAGATATTCACAAATTCTTCAAGACTGCAAGTGGGGGAATTCCAAAGATGAAGGCATTTATCCAAGTCACAATTCCTGCAGGTATTCTTTATAAATTTGAATAGGCTGTCTTTATCTTAAACTTCTCAATGTAGAAAGATGCATATGCTCACTACATTAAACAACCCAGTCTTCCAATCCTCAAATGTGTACAGTGTCCAATCACCAAGGAAATCCTCTTGCGAACTGTTACTTAGAGCCGGTAACAATAGGCCTGTTTATCCTATGTATATGTTCTTCCTGTCGTCTTCACCAATAACAAACAGGCTACTCCTCCCTTGTCCAAAGGAGTAAAACGCACACCCAGAAAGCGGCCGCTTTCAGAGTCCTCAGCTTCACCTGGCTTACAGATATTCAGGCAGCTCCTCCCTGGTCCAAAAGGTATGCAGGTCCATATACGTAGGATGAGGAAACCTAGGTTTTGAATGTTGGTCTGTTAGAGAACTTCCATCTTTCATCTCTAAGGTTGGCAAGAAATGCTGTTTCCGCAGAACTGAAACACTTTGGGTAACAGCTTTATGATCTGTCTAGTTTTTGTTTTTGTCAAAGGTTGAGGCAAGTTCACTCAGGCATTCACTACACTCATGGTAGAGTAATCAATGCACAAGGTATTGTTTTGTACGCTTTTTGAAAGGGTCAGGCTTGGCAGGAGATTCTCATTCCGCGGCAGCCAAATATGAGGGCCGCAGAGAGCAAAGGCACCTGAAAGTATCAGAGGATGGACAATAGGAGCTTCAGTATCTTCTTCCCGTTGAGAATCAGGCCAGGTCAGTTTTGGCAAAGTAGCCCCTCAGAGCACGGGAACATTTGCAACTGAACTTTTCAAGGAGGAGCAGTTTTTTTTCTCGACAGATGGAGGGGAATTACGTTTGATGTGTGGGTCCTAAAATAATTAGGTTCCTCAGAAGAGAGTACTTTTAACATCCTCTCCCTACTTGTTTAATCGAGATGCATTCAGTTATCCATGGGAGAGAAGAATCTAGTAGATCAATTAATTTTAGAGCCGGAGGCCAAAAGGGCTGTTCGTCAATCCTTTTTGAACAATTGTAGAATGGTTTGGGTAAAGAACGGGAAGGCTGGTTGCAGTGTAAACTCCTCTTGATAGGCCGTTTTGGACAGCCATGTGCTAGGTAATGCTTACCTATTTGGGGAGCATCATATTGCAGGCAGGTTTTGCAAAGATTGAGATTGGTTGGCATCTGTAGGATAGGAATAAAAAACATCATGTATTCCGTGACTAGTGAATATTTATACTCTTTCCTGGATGGTGTTGTCACCCAAGTTACCCATGGTGTGCTGCCTGATTTCCTGTAGGAGGTTTTGAAGTGCCAAACACTGAATTTTGGCTGGAAGTACGTGCCACTAATTGTGTATCTAGCTTTCCCATGGCACTCTGAACTGTGTGAAGTTCATTGTCTGAAGATATTAGAGCAGGAGACTCATCAGGCCAAGGAAGACTAAACTGGGGTTGATTTTGTTTTGAAAACCCTTTTTTTCTCAGCATCTTCCTCTACTTTTACCAAGATGGGTCCATTGATTCAAGTAGGAAACTTTCCTAACTATTTACTTTTTAGGTCCGATTCAGCCGCAGAATCTTTTGCATCCAGGGGACTTTCAGCAGTTTTTGCAGGAAGCTGATTGGAAGGTACATGAGGGCCACAGAATGTTCACAGAAGCTGCATTTAAGAGGTTTTATTTCAAACCAGTCTCAGACTTTGACTTAATGGGAGTTGAAACCGCATAATTCAAACCTCCAGTCCTGATACAGAATGTAAAATGTCCTATCTAGTTTGTAGGAAATTACAATTCTATTAAGGACATCTAAGTCAGTGTTATTCTCCTGTTGCTGAAGTTGTGTGTTTTTTTCCAACTTATTCTGTGCCCTCCCCGTTAATCTTAGGAGGTCCTGGATGCGGAACTACAGCACAACTTTGTAATTAAAAATTAGCCTCATAACAAAGAAATAATTGGTGAGGGCTATGAAAGAGGACTTTCTCAGACTGAACTGTGACTGGTGCTTTCATGGTCAGATGTTGTTAAAAGTTTATTTTCCTTGCGGTCTGGTTTAAAGTGTTTGTATTGGTGGTTATTTACTGCTATGTTTAAATCTAAGCAAATTACAATCCATAAAGGTGCTTGGATTTAGATCATTAGGCAAAGGGCAATCAAATGTTTGACTTTTTTTTCTGTTCTTCTCAGCTTTTCTCTGGCCTTCTGGTTAATTTGCCATCTATTATGGGTTGGCTGAATTGGCTGAAATACTTCAGTATTCCTCGATATGGCCTAGGGGTAAGTGGAACATTTCTCTTTTCAATAGTTGTGTCATTATTTTTGTTGTGTTATGCTACAATTACAGTTAGTGAAGAACACATTTACCACCAAAGTAGATTGTTGGCATGGATGAGGGTGCTTCTGATGGTTTATTTTAGCATGATGATCAACAATGCTCATTATAGCCTGCTGAAGCCAAGAGGTCTCTCTGCAGATTAAATGGTTTGTGGTAGAGAATGGCACACTTAAGAAGTAGCCATGATTTAGAATTAGCAGAGCTTCAGATGATGCCCTGTAATAGTTAGAAATACAATATCAAAAGCGCTCTGGTGACATGCTAATTGTTAAAGGCATCATATATATACAAATAACACTGGTAACATAGCATATGGTGAAAACTAAGGACCTGGTTTAGAGTTTGGAAGACATGGTACTCTGGCGCAGGGTACTCTGCCGCCACACTCTGTCTGCCTGCCTCATTTAGAGATGGTGACCCCTAAGATTTATGTCAGCTGAGCCCCTGTCAACGCAGTTCCCTCCAACGGCCTAACAGATTAAAGGCCAACAGAAGAAGGGCATTACATTGCTCATCCTATTTAGGGTGGCCAGTGAATGTCCTTTTTTCTATTAGTCACCACCGAGTAAAACCAGTACTCATGTATAAGAGAGAGTATCCCGTCAGTCAAATTCTAAATCAGACCATTTTTGTCCAATAAAGATGTATTTATAGTTTAGACATAGCTGCACCTAAACTTTTAGTATTGGAAGACATTTCATTTCATTCCTATAAGTCGATTATTTAAAAAAAAGCTGAACCACGCAAACACCTACAGGGCTCGAAAAAATGTAAGTCAATGGTTACAAAAATTTTGGAATTCCTCTGAGCTTGCACAACTGGGAGACGTATTTGCATGTCCCAGAATATATGGATGATTTCTTATGTTTTTGTTATTTTTTTTTCTCAAAAACATTTACAAGGGATTTAGCTGAACTTTGTCTAAAAAGACCCAGTTGGAATTTTAGGCAGGAGAATTAGGCTCCCAGAACTGTATTGAACGTTGGGCCTTTTAATAACAAATCCCTGGTTTCAGAAATCACACTGATTTGGGATCAAGTGAGTCTGAAGGCACCTGACCAGATCAGTAGTCACCAAATAGCACAATACCACCTCTATTTCCATAGCATCTAGTTTGGGAATGTTATACAAACTCTACTCATTGACCTCCCTGAAGCAACATCTGAGGTGGGTAGGTGTTGATACCTATTTGTAAAGAGCCTGCACAATGTGTGGGTCTCATCAGTTTGCAAGTGGTACTCAATGCTGTGCTTTGCAATTAGACCAGCAGGTGTCAGAATGAGTAAACAAAAAGGAGACCTAGTAAACCTTGAGGAAGCTCCATACTTTAGAGCTTCAAATTTAAAGGGAATTGTAGTTAAGAGTTCTATTTGGTTGCATTCACAGAGTAAGGGCATGACATCGTCATCTACTGTTGCTATGATGACTGCCTTATAATGGTGGTGTAGAAGCAGAGTATATCTGGCAGTATCAAATGAAAGAGACCCATTTAATGTGATCAGTGAAGAGACATCCCTACAGATCAGCCACGAAGGCACCAGACCTGACATTGCCCTCGTTCCCGGTTAGAAGCTTCCCTGTTGTGGAACCACAGGTTGTGGACTATCACTTGAGTATTGGGCTTTTTACATGATTGCTCCTTCAAAGTGTTGTGACTGAATACAGCAGGTTGACTTATAGTGGAAAACCAGAAATTTGTATAGTCTTTATCTAGTAGAGTAAATAATGAAAACGCTTGCTTACTTGGAATAAAACTAAGGAGTTGGTTAAAAAATAGGTCCAGGTATGTGATGATGTGAGGACAGAAGCCACTAGGCACCAAGGATATTTTTTTTAATTTAAACAATGAAGGGGAGCGACCCTTTGAGCAAGGGTCGCTCCACTGGGGCGCAAATTCTTTTTAGGCCATTTTTGCCCCCAAGGGGGGCAGAAACCACTAGAAACCAGGGATTTTTTATATGAGTTTCACACAAGGGGAGCAACCCTTTAGGCACAGATTATTTTAATTAGGCCTAAAAATTTATTTTAGGCCATTTCTGCCCCCCTTGGGGGAAGATCAGCCTATTTCTATTAGGCCGATCTGCCACCGGGGGGACAGAAACCACTTAGGCACCAGGGATTGGTGTATATGTGTGTTTTGTTTGGGGGGCAGCCCCTTGGGCAAGGGTTGCTCCCCATGGGGGCACATTAATGTTGGCCATTTCTGCCCCCCTTGGGGCAGATTGGCCTATTTTTGTAAGGCCCATCTGTCCCAGGGGGGGGGGGGAAGGGAGGGTAGAAAGCCCACCAGAGACCAGGGAAGATTTTTTTTTTTAAACAGAGGGTGGGGGTATGGCCATACCCCCACCCCAAATAAATGAGGACAAAGTTGTTTTGCACACCGGTGGGCAGATGGGGCAGTTATCCCCGATCCATTCCCCGGTGGGGCAGAAAGCCTACTAGATGCTAGGTAATACAAAAAAAAAAATACTGGGGTGGTGGCTACCAACCAGTATGGGCATGGTTATGCCCCCTCCCCAACTGAAGGGGGTAACAGTCTTTCACCTCTCCCCCCACACACTAAAACATCTTATCCCACAGCAAGCAAAAGGGCATTTGATTATTTTGGCTTTTGGTTTTACATTTGGGCCATGAGAGATTGTCTAACTCTCAAATTGTCCCACTTGGAATGGTGAGGGCTGCACTTTTTGGACTTTGCAACGCTGCCATGTTGAAAAATCTACGACGCCTAGACATATTTGAAAACTAGACATCTGGGTGAGTCCATGGTGGTGTGCTTCACATGCACCCTGCACCATTTTCTTACCCACAATGCCTTGCAAACCTCCAACTTTGCTTGAAATCACACATTTTCCCACATTTTTGTAATGGAACCTTCTGGAATCTGCAGGAATCCACAAAATTCGTACCACCCAGCATTGTCACATCTATACTGATATACTGATAAAAATTCTGCCCCACTTGTCAACCTAAGAAAGTTTTTTTTTTTTCCCAAACTGCCCTTTTGGACCTACTTTGGTTCCCCCTCACTTTGGATATGTTTTTGGCTCTTCCCTGTCACAGGTACTTGGCCCACCTACACAAGTGAGGTATCATTTTTATTGGGAGACTAAGGGGAATGTTGAGTGGTAGGAAATTGTGCTGGTGCAGTGATCCCACACAGAAATGTGGTAAAAACTTGTTTTTTTAAACTAAATGTGAGGTTTGCTGATGATGCTGGGTAAGAAAACCCGGGGGGATCCATGCAAGTCACACCTCCCAGGACTCCCTTGAGTGTCTAGTTTTCAGAAATGTCTGGGTTTGGTAGGTTTCCCTAGATGGCTGCTGAGCCCAGGACCAAAAACGCACGTCCCCCTACCCTGCAACAACAGGTAGTTTTGTATAATTTTGATGTGTCCACAAAGTGTTTTGGGGCATTTCCTGTTGCAGGTACTAGGCCTACCCACACAAGTGAGGTACCATTTTTATCGGGAGGTGTGGGGGAATGCTGGGTAGAAGGAAATTTGTGGCTCCCCTCAGATTCCAGAACTTTCTAGTACCGAAATGTGAGGAGAAAGTGGTTTATTTTGCCAAATTTTTAAGTTTGCTAAGGATTCTGGGTAACAGAACCTGGTGAGAGCGCCACAAGTCACCCCATCCTGGATTCCCCTAGGTATCTAGTTTTGATAAATGCACAGATTTGGTAGGTTTCCTTAGGTGCGGGCTGAGCTAGAGGCCAAAATCCACAGCTAGGCACTTTCCTAAAACACGTCAGATTTAAATATAAAAATGTGATGTGTCCATGTTGTGTTTCCTGCTGCGGGCATTAGGCCTACCCATGTAAGTAAGGTACGATTTTTATCAGGAGACTTGGGGGAACACAGAATAGCAGAACAAATGTTATTGCCTTTTGTCTTTCTCTACATTTTTTACTTCCAAATGTAAGGCAGTGTGTAAAAAAGACATCTATGTGAGAAATGCCCTCTAATTCACATGCTAGTATTGGGACCCCGGAATTCAGAGATGTGCAAATAACCACTGATTCTCAACACCTTCTCTTGTACCCATTGTGGAAACACAAAGGTTTCCTTGATACTTATTTTTCACTCTTTATATTTCACCAAATGAATTGCTGTATACCTGGTATACAATGAAAACCCATTGGAAGGCGCAGCTTCTTTATTGGCTCTGGGTACCTAGTGTTCTTGATGAACCTACAAGCCCTATATATCCCTGCAACCAGAAGAGTCCAGCAGACGCAACAGTATATTACTTTTGAAAATCTGACATCGCAGGAAAAAGTTATATAGTAAAACGTGGAGAACAATTGCATTTTTTTTACCTCACTTTCAATATTTTGTTTAGTTCAGCTGTTATTTTCTGTAGGAAAACCTTGTAGGATCCACACAAATGACCCCTTGCTGAATTCAGAATTGTATCTACTTTTTAGAAATGTTTAGCTGTCCGGGGTCCAGCTTTGGTTTCACACCCATTTCTCTCACTAACTGGAAGGAGGCTAAAAGCACAACAAAATAGTAAAAATGTCCCAGTAAAATGCCAACATTGTGTTGGAAAATGTGGTTTTCTGATTCAAGTCTGCCTGTTACTGAAGTTCCTGAAAGTTGGGAAGATAGTGATTTTAGCACCACAAACCCTTTGTTGATGCCATTTTCAGGGGAAAAAACCACAAGCCTTCTTCTGCAGCCCTTTTTCACATTTTTTTTTTTAAACAACATTTATGCTGTATTTTGGCTAATTTTTTGGTGTCCTCCAGGGGAACCCAGTAACTCAGGGTACCTCTGGAATCCCTAGGATGTTGGGAAAAAAAGGACACAAATTTGGCATGGGTAGCTTATGTGGACAAAAAGTTATGAGGGTCTAAGCGCAAACTGCCCCAAGTAGCCAAAAAAAAGGCCTGGCACCTGAGAGGAAAAAGGCCTGGTAACGAAGGGGTTAAGAGGTGCTACCACAAAAACTGCTGAACAGAATTACACTACATTTATCAGGAAGCTAGATCTTGGTCCGCAGATTGTGTTTTTGTGATTTGGTGTGAATCCATTCATTAGGGTTTGAGAAATAAAGATAAAAAATAGTATATCTGGACTTTTGGGTTCATGAGAGGTTTGCAAGAGACTCGCGGGAGCACCAAGATTTTTTTTTAATATGCTTGGATTGGCCCAGGGAGCTTTTTCCCCCCTTGGGCCACCTCGCTTCAGCTGCCAGCAACATGAGAAAAAAGTTGCTGGCAGCCATTACAGGACTTGGGGACTTACTGCACTGCCCTGGAGTTTCATTGAAAAATGGTATAAGGTGACAAATAAGGGATACCCTGCCTTCCCAGGCTCTATGGGGGGGTGGGGGGGAGGGGGTGACACAGAGGGACACATCAGGGCCAAAATTGAGGGTGGGAGGGCGGGAGCTATTTTTTGCTGCAATCCCGCAAAACTCTTACACGATCAAAAAAAAAAAGAAAAAAATGGCAGTCCATGGATACATTCTTTAATTAACGGGAGGGAGCACGCAGCCTTCCTCCCCAAGCTGCCTTCTGCACCTGGGATCCCATCCCTCAGGGCTCAATTTACTTATTTAGGGGAGGAGGGCATGCACTTGGCGGCCAGCGGCCCCATCCCCGGGGCCTCAAAATATTTTTTAAGGAGAAGGGCCCCACAACCCCCCTCCTAGAGCCTTGAAAAGGCCCTGTTGCCTACCTCCTGAGCCTTTAATGGCCTAGTTCTCCCAGGAGGTCTGCTGCCAGAATAGTTATACTACCATCCTTGCCAATAAAAGTACCACTGTTACTGGACATACATTGGGGTGACTACAATTCTTGACATTCCTCCAGCACCTGACGTCAGGCGCCTACAGTGCAAGCAGTGTAATCAGACACATTCTGAGTACCTAAGCAATCCTGCTGGTAATAAAACGCCTGTCTCCTCCTGCCTACAACTGTACCAGCGACTTGATGTGGAGCACTTTTGTGGCATAGAGGTAACGAGGGCCTCTTAATGAAGTAAGTGAAACTGTAGAAGAGGCCTGTTGGGCTATCAGGCTTTTTCCCAGTGCTTTATCGGTCTTACCCCCACTACCACCAACGATGCCATGGTTTGAAAAATTGAGGTAGGGAGCCAGATGGTTTCTCCCACAGATTTTAATGTTTGACATCAATAAGGATCAGTGTCCTTAGCCGAATCCTGAATTGTGTTCCTTTGTAATGGATATTCTCCCTCTTATTTCAATGCTTAGCGGATATAACTATTTCCTGATATGGTCCCCTACTTGTACTCACTCGGAGGTCAGTGAATTAGAGGACAGGTGCAGTATATACTATTTGGCCTGAGACACCTTCTTGGATGCATCAGCTCTGTACTCTATATACACAGGCCCCAGGGGATACTTATGATTAATTCTTGTCCCAACACAATAAATTGTACAATGTGTAGGACCATTCTACTTACGTTTTGTTACATGTGCATAAGGAATAATGTTCTACTTTAACTAGTGTGTGACTACAAAGGACATTGGGGGTTATTCTAACTTTGGAGGAGTGTTAATCCGTCCCAAAAGTGACGGTAAAGTGACGCATATACCACCAGCCGTATTACGAGTTCCATAGGATATAATGGACTCGTAATACGGCTGGTGGTAAATCCGTCACTTTTCCGTCACTTTTGGGACAGATTAACACCTCCTCCAAAGTTAGAATAACCCCCATTGTCTCCTCCCAGACCAGGTTATTTGGTATCCCCTAAAGTTGGGGTTAGAAGACGCATTTGTATTTCCATACATAACGTGTTTGCTGTGTGATGTGCTGTGCTACGAGTGCTACACATGAGACACTTTGTCTTTGCATCTGTGAATCACTAGTAGACCAATTATTCTTGGAATGACCTCAATAATATTCTTATATGTGTCTTTTAGGTACATTTATTAGAATAAGGTAACCTTGTTTACTATTATTCACTGTTTAAAATGGTGTTTATGCTAGTCCGCTAGGGATCCTTGGCCCTATTGTATGCCAGTGACTGGTATAGGCAGTAGTTAAGGGCACAAACGTCTTTGCGTAATGGGGATGGATTGAGCCAATGTGCTCAGGGTCTATCTGGATTTTAGTTTGGAGATATACCAGAGTCTCCCAATAATAAAGGTCATAGCCTGGGCAACTCTAGGTAGTTTTAGTTTTGTCTAGATCCCACACTATTCAGTAGTACCTTATCTAAAATTCCCTCTGCTTCAGGAGGTTGAGTACGCCCTAGTGGTATTATCCCACTAGGGTGGAGAGTGGCTGCCTATGATGAAGCATGACACTTGCTGTGTGTGAGGCTTCTCTTCCAAAAAGATTGGTCTCTGGTGAGTCTGAACCTTAAGAAAATTAAATCTCTGATTTGGAAAATCCAACCCAAATATCTAGGGATAGTATACTTTAGGACCCACTGCACCTGTTGTGTTGTTCTGACATAAACTGTCACAACCCGCTCTTCCTGTGCTGTCTGTCCCCCTCCTGTTTCTCCATGTAATGGTATAAAACCCTAGGCACAGTTCCTCCACTTCTGTTATCTCAGGCAACTGAGATCCCTGATTTTGTCTAGGCACCCAGTTTGCTTTTTTTTCTCTATATTGAGAGTTTAATGTGACATTTGTGGGAGTCCCCGGTTGTTGTAGGGATGGGATCTCATGTTTTGTTTTGGCCTCCTATCATTTCTTTTTGTTGCCGCCATGCACTAGATCTTGCAAGATCTCAGCATTACACTTCAGGCAACCATCATGTGGAAGCAGGCGCGGCCTGAATAAAGCGCATCCTCTGTTTCCTGGCGCTTGGCTTTGATCCTCCAATCAGGGAGAAGGATATTCTGATGCCAGCTCTGGGCATCCATTTCCTTTGCTCTCCTACACCCAACGGCCTGCTGTAGCGTTTTCTCATCACTGGATACCTCTGAAACCTCTCTGCTGGATACCGGATACTAAAGACTGCTCACGCATTCATGTTTTCTCTAGTGTGCTTCCATTCATATAATAGGTCAGTGCACTGTACCTTTTTTTTCCTTGTGTGGGTTTTTTTTTTACTTGCTCCTTGGACGCTAAGTAACGAACCTTCCCCCATATGCACAGTCCTGTGCAGTCTTTACCCTTGTTTTCCCTATCAAGCACCTATTTTGATACAAGATGTGTTGATCAAGATATCTCTGCCACGGTGATACTGGTTTCTACTGAGACATCGTTCTGACTGTCACATATCTCTTGTGCCATGAATAGGAGCCCTTAGTTATATTTTCATTAAGTAACCAGGAGCATTGGATAGTTTGACGTTTGTTATGTTTTAAATGAGACGTGTTGTCCGAGAACGTTCCTAAAGGTTTGGTTTCACTTCCCGAGAGGACTGTACCACGTAGCACACTGAGAGCCGCTCAGACTTCAGGACTATTCCCTTCTCCCTATTATATTCCCCCTTTCCCATTGGTGCTAATCGCCCACACTTGTTGAATACTTGGCGTGGAGTGCTAGCCTGGATGTGAGAGTACAAATTATCTCCCTTGACACAGAACCTCGTTTTCAGGTGAGTGTGACTGTGACAGAAACAGTACCCTGTTATCCAATTTTTAAGAAGCAAACTAGGACAATTTACTGACTCTTCGGTGCAACTGACAACGTGAGTTAGAGAAAAAATAAAAAAGGGAAGAACTGAGAAGTGTAAAATCACATTAAGATCTAACTAGGCTCTTAAGTCGAGACCTGTTACTTTAGAGTGGGTTGATCCTTTTCTATCTTTGTAACACTAAGCCATAAAGTAGCCCCATATTTATTGTTGATGGCTATCATAGTTAACGATTATTCAGCCATTCAGGGTTGAATTTTTCAGATGCTGATTTTGTTAAATACTTTGAAGCATAAACATGGATAAATGACCTACTCAGAACAGAGGCATTCTGTGGAGATGTATAGTTGTGACAAGAAAAAAACTCCCCCAGTCCTCAGAAGATCAGAATGCTATAACATTTACTGTAGACTTTGTAGATCCATTCTGTAATGTCAGACCCCATTAAATAGATCAAGAATCTTAAATCTTCTCCATATGCACTCCCAGATGAGAATGCTGCGCACAGCAGATATTAAGTCGGTTACTATTCAGAATGATTTCCGTCTCAAGTCTAGGGTGCCATTCATTTAAAATATAGTTTAATCTATTGTATATAGCTATTGTGATTTCTTTTGCAGTCGAAGAATTAATGCTATATTAGTAACTGATTGCCATTAAGATGATATATCTAGAGCCTATGACTTATCTGCCATCAAATGTTGAATATATCACCAGAGGGACAGTTATGTAATATCCCAAGAATGAACTGCTGAAGTACATCATAGAGTCGCTCAGTCTTGTCCATGTAGTCTGGTTAATATCTCCTAGCAAAATGAGCCTGATCTGCATGAAAGGACCAGAAATAATGTAACCTCATGGACATGGATTGAAGTTGTGCTTAATTATAACAGACCCCAAGAGTTTGCTTCTACTTTGCTGTAACCAACATTTGCCGATTTTGTCACAGAATCTAGTAGGGCTACTATTAGGTGATCATAAAATCTGATTTTTAAAAGGCTTTAAAGCTATCGTTGTTTTAAATTAAGAAACCTGGTAGCTGATAGTTTTTCAGTTCACAAATACTACATAAGTAGTAACCCCAAAAACGACAAAATGAAAGGTCATGAAAGTGGTGGAAAGCAACTGTGTTATCCTATCTACGTAATATTCCTGCGTATGGGGGTTTCAGTCACCCTAGTAATGCTTTTCAGAGTTTCTCCATCTTCTTATCAGGGCAGCAACAGTCCTTTCTTTTATTCAATGTCCACATTTACCCGAGGACCTAAATACTACTCAATCCTAATGTTGTTTTAATTTTATTACAACAGATATTGAGATGGAGTGTGCTAATTGAGTTTTAATTATGGAGGACTTCAGTGCAAAAATCTTATTGTGCTTTGTTTGCTACAGAAATACTGATTTGAAGGGTGCTTGGAATATTCCTGAATCCGCAGTCCAGCACTACTGCAGAGCAGATAAATTGCAATGTAAACCTACTCATTAAAAATACTGAGACAAACTGTTTGCTATCGAATTGTTCTTTTGAAAACCAATGTGCAAGGTTGGTTCGGTTCAAAACTATATTCAGCAAACTTAAAAGCAGCCGTAAGGTACATCCAATATATACAGCAGAAAACAAATATGAAATGCAATTACTTAAAGTTACTTTAAAATATCCCGGTTGAGGGGCATGGTCAAGATGGAGCCCAGTGATTTCGCAGAGCTCCGCCGCCCCACAGTGCAAAAAACGACATTAGCAGCACCTCTGGGCCCCTGCAAACAGCGCAGCGTGTGGGAACCCTGGGAGGGCACAGTGGTGCAGAGCAAGGAGTGCGGGGGATGAGCAGCCAAAAGAGAATCGGTGGCCCAGGACACATGGAGGCGGCACCTGCTAATCTAAAATGGCAGCCGCGTGGTGAGGCCGGTGCCTGCCCCCAGGGGCATTTGACAAAATACCCCTGCGGTCCTGGGGGATCCCGATTGCGCTTGTCTTCCTGCCAGCATACCACACTGGAGAAACTAATGGCTGTGCGGTTTGGGGCCAGCGCAAGCCCAATGGCGCTCAGCTACTTTGGCAGTGAGCAGGAGACGCGGGTCTTTGCTTTTGGGCAGCCTGCAGGGCGGGTGGGAGAATGTCTCTTTTATCCCTACCCCGGTTTGAGGCTATCACATAGTGCAAATGGACTAATGCTCAGAAGGAGGAGAGTCCAGTGGTGTGGATTTGACGCCACAGAATCCATAGGTCCCCCAATGGCCTGGCCGGCCACAAGAACTGTTCCTTTGCGCCACGGGCTTTGACAGATGGCTGTGGTCTCTGCAATGCGGGTGCCCTGACACCTGGTACCTAGAGTGCCTCTACCAAGTGGGGGACCTCAGGCCCTGACAGGTGTCCTGCTCTAGCAACGTATAATAAAAGACCGTCTGCAGTCTATCAGAACATGTGGTGGATCCGGGGTGTGCGGCACGCAGTGCACCTGGAAGCAAAGGTGAGCAACAGTACTTGCGGTCCGGCTCTTTCCACCCCACATCATGTCCACACAGCAGGCCAACAAAGACTCCTCCCCGAAGCATTTGCTATGCAAACCCCCTCGGCAAAAAAAGGCGACCAACACTCAACTGATCCACCGTCCTCCTCCCTATTTGACCTCGGCGTCCCTTGCAGGCGACCCCCTGGTTAAGGAACCGATAACTCGCACTTTCTTGGTGTCTCTTCGGGAAACTTAGAGAAGACATTGCAGCCCTCAAGAGAGAAATGAGGTCAGATGTCAAAGACATTAAGAAAGAAGTGGGTGACATGGGGCAACAAAATGGACTCCCTTGAGAGGTCGGGTGATCAACGAGAGGAGGAGTTCAATACTCACTGCAGAAACTGCTGGAGTTGAGGGATAAGAATGAAGACCTGCTGCACCGCCTGGATGATCTTGAAAACCGTCCATGCTGCTCCAACATTCGCATTAAGGGTGCCCCACTCCATGCAGATGAGGGTAAACTTGAGGGCTACGCGTTGCGGCTCTTCTGATAGGCAGTGTCAGAGTTAAAGGGCAAAACCATAACGTTAGACCGCTCCCACAAAGCGGGCAGAATAGTGAGGATGCCTGGTACGCCCCAAGACATTCTTACCTGCCTCCACTTGTATAAACTAAAGGAACTCATCATGACGGCTGTAAGGGACAAACCAACTGTTACCTTTAAGGGAGTGAAGTTGAGTATCTTCCAGGACCTGTCTCTGATCAAGCTCCGGCGACACCGCGCACATCCAGCTACCACCTTCCTACGAGGCCAAGAGGTCTGCTATAAGTGAAGCCATCCATTCCCGCTAATGTTCATCTGGAATATAGAAACCCATATGGTCTGCACCCTGGAGGAGGCACATTCCATCTTAGGCTTCGACATCCCAGCAAATGATGATGCACAGGCCGCAATCGTCCATGGGGGGCGCTGGTGTCTCCCAGCGGTGCCAGCGAGCAGGGAAAAAACCCCTCATGAAACCTTCAGAGCTTGACAGCCACAGGGAGAGGACAGCACTGCTGAAGCAACTTCAGCAGCATGGCAGCTCTTCAGAAACTGAGAATTTCTGAACCGCAAACTGTGGCTAAGTCCTGATAGTGGTACTGTCGGGCACGACTCCATTGTACAGCCCCCACATCAGCTGGGTCCTGGGGCGTGGCTGCATTAGTGTTGTGGTCTGCACATGAAGAGGCTCCTCCCTCTTTCAAGAACTTTTAGATATGGAATCGCCTGATCGCTGAGGCCAGGGACCCCTACTAGGTGGTAAGGTTGGTTTTTAGGTGAGGAAACCCTGATGGTTATCTATTGTTCTTGTTTGTTCTCCATCTATTGGTCGACATAACCTTTGCAATCACTCCTGTTCGGCCCGAGGCTGCGCTGCGCCCTAAATGTGGAGCATAGTGCTCCCTCTGTACCAGCTTTGGCCCGTACCCCTGGATAAGGAAAGCTATCCATATGATGAAAATACTTCGCCTCAATGTCCAAGACCTTAATTCCCCTGCAAGCTCTTGGCATTGCTTTCCATGCTTAAAGAATCCAAATGTGATAAATGTCTCCTTCAGGAGACGCATCTCCTCAGGTGGGGCTGGTTCTGTATGCATTCCCATTGGTTTGACTACCAGTTCTTCTCGCCAGGTCCACAGAAGAGAGCCGGGGTGGCACCACTGCTGGCCACGCACTTCCCAGGGTGAGTATTTCAAACATAAGGGGAAATTCAGGGTAGGATGCTGTCACTTCACAGTCCTCTGAATACCTATACTTTCACGATAGCTACAGTTTACGCTCCTAATGACAGGCAAACCGGGGTGTTTTCCGTAGCTGAACTCCAGTTGTTCACAGATGTGGTCTTATAGATGTATGGCACCCTTCTGACAGGGCTTAATACGTTCTGTTCAGCTGCCTATCAAATGCCAGGTTGGGTTTATTTTTTACATCACCACGCCTCACCACGGCAGTAACTGATGTTGACATAGGGACAGCGACACTCTCTGATCACTCCACCATCTCCATAACTCTACATATCCCGCACACCTCACCCCCAATTGGCACCTGCCGCCTTAACGCTAAGCTCTTGCAATATGAACCAGTGATTGCTGAAGTCGCCAAGTCCAGACACACTTGCCACTAGTGATAACCCAGACACCCCAATCGCCTTACTTTGGAACACCTTGAAGGCAGTAGTCCAAGGCACATTCATAGCAATTTACGCTATACACACAAGACGCACAGGGACAAAGAGAATTCTCTTAGAAGGTAGAATCAAAGAGCTTGAGGAAACATATAAACACTCGTGTGCACTTAAGATACGTTGTCAGCTCCAGACGGCACGAGTGGAACTCAGGACCCTAGATGTTGATAAAGCGGAGAATGCATTGTTACGCCTTAAACAAAAATTCTACTCAGGGGGCAATAAAGTGTGTCATCTCCTGGCACACCGAATGTTAGCGCAAGCATTGTGCCATAGAATAACAGTGATTGAGTGGGGTCTGGGAGAGACCCTCCAGCCGGACGATCGGATCATTTGAGCAATTCTACACCAAGCTGTATATAGCGGAGGCGCTGAATGACGCAAGCACATCCCAGTATCTGGTCTCCCTTCATTTAGATCAATTACCTACTAGTGACACCACCCACTTAGACAGGACTATACACACTGACTGGGTCCAGGCAGCCATGGCGAGACTTAAGGCAGACAAAACCCCTGGCCAGGATTGTTTCCTATCTGATTTCTACAAATGTTTGCCTCAACATTCGCCCCTATACAAGGCCCTTTATATAATTCCTTCAGCACATCAGGGACATTCACAGATACAATGAGACACACCACTACTACAGTGATTCCTAATCTGGTAAATACCCAGCACAGCGTGCCCCTTATCGACCTATTTCATTACTGAATGTTGATGCCAAAATCTTTACAATGTATAATGCCAGCCTATACAGGGTCCCATAGATCTGGACCAAGCCAACTTCATACCCGAACACGGCTGCAGCGATAATACCAAACACATATGCCATCTCATAGACAAAGTCCATCGCTCACACATACCGCAATCTTGATGTCTGTTGCACAGAAAAGACATTCGTTAGGGTCCACTGGCCATATCTTTGGGACGTATTAACAGAAATCAGCTTAGGCCTCTGCTTTCGGAAGTGGGTGTGGTGTAATTGTGTACCTCCACAGGCCCAAGTTAGGGTGAATAGTATACTGTTGCAATCCTTCGACATAGCACGTGGCATGAAATAGGGTGGTCCTTTGTCCCCCCCCCTCCTTTTTGTCTCATACGGAGCCACTAGCAGAGGAGATACAAAGCAACCCCCAGATACAGGGTATCTACATGGGGGCAGGGAACACAAATTATCTATGTATGCTGACAGCATTATGGTCTTCATTACACAACACCACATCTACCTCCCACCCTTAATTGCTAAGCTGGAAGGCTTTGGGAAAATATCAGATTTCAGGGTCAATCTCCAAAAGACTCAGATTTTGAACTTGACTGTCCCACAGGCAGACCAACACTGCCTCACCCAGAAATTCCCCTTCACCTGGGCTACACAGGGTTTCTGCTATCTGGGCCCCCAAATCCATTCCATACTAGAAAGGACAGCTGGGCGAAACTACACTGGGCAGCTCACTACCACTAAATCTTGGACAAGGGGGCACCCTCTCTTGGCTAGGACAGATAGAGGTGATAAAAATGATACTCCTTCCCAAAATATTTTATGTGATGCAGACGCTGTCACTTGTGCCTCCCCGACGACCCTTAGCAAAGCTGCAGACCCTAAGTGAATCTTACATCTGGGGGAAGAAAAAACCTGAATATCGAACAAACTAGCTTATTGGCGCCTGAGGGAGGGATATCTGGGAATCCCACACTTAACCCATTACTATCAGGCTGCTCAGCTCCGATATTTGGTTGCATGGTCCCGGCCTGAGACAGAAAAGTATTGGTGCTTCATCGACCAGACGATTGCCGGGATCCACATCTCGAAGATACCCTGGCTCCCCAAATTTTGTAGAGCCACTGGGGTATATCTGTCTCCAGTCCTCCGAGCAACAATAGGCACAAGGGATGAGGTGCAGCCTACGAAGGCACTGTCAACGCGCTTGTCCCCACAGAAGCCGATCTTGTGAAACCCTGACTTTCCACCAGCAATGCACAAGGTATCATTCATGCACTGGCAGAACTCTGGCTGCAAAAGGGCAGGGGACTTGTTTCACCACGAAGGTGTCCTGGAGTTTACACAGCTTGAAGCAAATCACAGTCTCTCCTCACATGCAATACTTAGCTATACGACTCGCCAGTCGCCCACTTGCACCTTCTGAGAAATGGCTCATAGACAAATGTCTCATTTCAGATTTATATACATTCCTTAACACGCGACAGCAAAAGACAGTGTCCCCAGCACAGAAATGCTGGGAACAGGAATATGAACATACTTTTATACCTAGGTAGTGGGTGGATATTCTACAGCACACCCGTGCATCAGCACGTAGTGCTGACAGCTTAGAACACTTCTGTAAGATTGTACATTATTTGTACTACACCCAAGTTAGACTAGCAAAGTGGAAACGGGGTACAATGGATGCATTCTGGAGACACTGCAAGCACTGTGCAAGGCTGACACACATACTGTGGCACTGCCCCAAGCTGCAAGACTTATGGACAGCAGTCTTAACTGACATTAACCAAATGTATGACACAGACTTGCCACAGTTCCCTAGCTACATCCTCCTGGGGCTCCCTAATGCACTAACTTAACCCCTACACTCAGCGAGAGGCCGAGCCAGCTCCTTGGCGTTGAGTGCAGCCAGAAAAGTCATCTTGGCAAAGTGGGGTACGGACAACATCTTGACCGTCCTAGACTGGTGCCTAGACTATAAAATTTGAGGCCTATTAGGTATGGAGAAATTAACACAGTGGCGGAGCGCAGACTCCCCCAGTTTGGTAAAACCTGGAAGCCCTGTATTCACTACCTCTCCCAAGTATTTTGAGAGCTCACATGTCACAATATATGAGAGTAGTCTGCCTCACCCATCGAGACGAGGACCCACCCAAAGAATCCATTCCTACCCATGGCTAGGTGCTGGCCACACACAACTGTAACTTGATAGAGCGTCCGAAACTTGATAAGTAAACTTACAAGGAGACACGCCTAGGCGATGAACCTTTTGACCACGTTTGGAGACTTCCCAGTACGCAATATCTTTCTGGCATCACAAAATCCCTGTCTCAATAACCCAATCAATAGTCACAATAACTAATCATTAAGCTAATCAATAACATTTAACAAGAATCAACAAAGTGAACACACCATGACCTTTCAGTCATGAATAACCACACCAATTTAGTTAAGAGTTAGAATATTTAATTCCCTATTAGTAACAATCTAAAATCATTTCCGTTAATCTCATTACTAAAGTCATTTCCGTTAATCTCATTAGCAATCAAACTCATTAGTAACTCTTCCAACTTTGTAATTAGAACGCAATTAATCAATGCATAGAGAACATTTATTCAGCGTTATCACATCATTAATAAGAAGCAGTTTAACAAAGTCTCAGAATACAAGGTTCAACAAAGAAAAAATTCAGTCATTTGTCTATTTGCGTCAGATATTAGTGAACACCTTAACTAACCTCATTTAGCATCGGCATGTTGGGCTTCATGTGAAACAATTTAGCAAACACAAATTTGGAAAACGTCTAACTATGGCCTCTATCAAAAGAGCAGTTGGTACCTAGAAAGAAAAGGCAAACAGACAATTACAACTATCCTCAGATAGTTACCCCTCCAACGAACAGCAATCAGCGTCAGTCTTCGTCCTTAGGACATCAGTCGATTCACCATCAGCAAGGAAAGGACAGGGCAAAGTCTCAGTATGGCATAGCTAGAGAATAAGGCTCTTCCCTCATATGGAGGAGAAGTAAGTATCAGTAAGAATTTAGAGGATGGTTTAAAGTATTAGAAGAGTAAACGACAAACTCTCAAAGAGTAATGGCAAGGTATGGCTTAAAGTAGAATGTTCAAAAATGGCTAATAAAAAATGGCTGATTTCTCCTCAGGTCATGCGGTTATATCAAACCTTTCGAACTGGCCCTTAATTCCCTATTGGATCATTTTTGGTGCATCATTATCTCGGTCCAATAATTCTCCACACACCTTACTAGAATTTTCCACAAAACACAGTTCTCATGCAGTTGATTGGCTCCTGTAATTGACGTCTTCATCGGGTGGAATGTCAGGTAAGAAAAGTTACACTTTACGCTCCAGTCAGTAGTCCCATTGTCTTCTCCTAGTCTTGGCAGCCTTGCACCTGTTACAAATTACACTGTTGCATTCGGCAAGAATGTCTCCTTGAGCGAGTCGGGTCCCATGAGAAAGAATTTACTACGGCTACACACACATATCTATCTTCTGGAAAAGTAAAGCGTTGTGTCATTCAGAAAAGCAGCACATTGCACGTTAGAAAACACCATTTAATATGAGACCAGGCAGCTAGGACCAGACCCCTGCTAACTAAGGCCTAGTAAGTTAATTTAGTAAAAACCCCTAATACATGACACTAATTATAATATACCAATACAAATTCATACATTAGTAAGTTATTAATTCATCATTAATTAGTTTCATTAGTCTTCGTGTACATTTGGTGGGCACTCCCTGTGGCCACATTTCAAATGTGTGTATTATTTTCTACGTTAACACATTTTCTATGCAGCTCATTACAAAATATATTGGAAGCTTTTCATGTTAATTTTGGTTTTAAAGGTCACGCTCTAACTAACTGGGTTACATGCCGTTACCTAGTGAGGCATCAACTTGTTCTATCCCACTGAGTTCTGTCTTGATCTCCTGTCCCCCTCCCATCTACCCATTTATATGTTTTCACTACCCGGCCGGCCAATGGATGTAGGCATAGGAGTATTGTACTGTTAAACCTTTCTCATAAAATCAATAAAACTGAGTTGAACCATAAAATATCCACGCATTCATATAAGAACCGAAATTCACCTATTTAAATAATCTAACACATAATGCTCTTGCTTAGGTGCACGGCCTTCATTATAAAAAGAGCAACATTAAAACACAAAAAGTAGTCACCAAGTGCAAACATATATTCCGTTGCTTTATTATAATCTCTAATTTTGTAGGCAAGGAGAAGAGGTTTAAGATAAAAACACCTAAGGTTCTTATAAAAATCACAAAAAAGCATAAAGTGCTTTGTTTTGACAAACCATCACATGGGCATGGCATGGCATGGCATCGTATCTGGAGGGCAACTGTTCATTTTTCGAAAAGCAACCAAATGGTGGGCCGTGCCTGATGTGAATCTGGTCAGAACATAACAATGCTGGATGTTCTTTTTTTTTTTTTTGTCCTCATTCAGCCCCGCTTAGAATCTCTCTTCATTCCAGTAACCTCTTCGCCCTTTTACCTAAGAAGAGAGAGTCGAGTCAGGGGTGCACCTTTGTTTCACTTGGTCCGCCTAGACAGACCTGCCAAGACTTCATACGGTGCTTAATCATTGGACTAAGGCAAAGAAAAAACTCCAATCTACAATTCCAGATAAATCCCCTTCAGTGAAAATTTTAACAAGAACAATTTTCAAGAAGACAAAATTCGACGATGCTCTGCCCATTTTAATAATGGTGCCCACATTTCTACACTTTTCTTTGGGCCCTGCACATTTAGGTCCAGATTCGCCACACGAAGAACCGCATTCAACCAGTCTGTGAAGCTCGGCGGGTGCTCCTTCAGCCATTTTTTGCAGATTTCATTCCGTCCCAGCACAGTTACATAAAACAAAAGTGCACGACTATTTTTATTCACTGTTTTCCATATCCCCTCATCCTGGGGCTGCCCAAAGATAATTAGTGGGAGTGATGTGTTAATTTTCCAGCCCAACATACTCGACAAAGCCCTAAAAACCTCCTCCCAAAACAGCCGTATCAAAGGGCAGTCCCAGAACATATGTATATCCGTTGCTCCTAACCCACCACATTTCAAGCACTTAGGGGGTCATTCTGACCCTGACGGGCGGCGGAGGCCGCCCGCCAGAGTTCCCCCACCAAAATACCGCTCCGCGGTCGAAAGACCGCTGAGGATATTTTGGGATTTGCCCTGGGCTGGCGGGCGACCGCCAAAAGGCCGCCCGCCAGCCCAGGGCAAATCATCCTTCCCACGAGGACGCCGGCTCAGAAGTGAGCCGGCGGAGTGGGAAGGTGCGACGGGTGCAGTGGCACCCGTCGCGTATTTCAGTGTCTGCATAGCAGACACTGAAATACTAAGTGGGGCCCTCTTACGGGGGCCCCTGCAGTGCCCATGCCATTGGCATGGGCACTGCAGGGGCCCCCAGGGGCCCCGCGGCACCCCCTACTGCCATCCTGTTCCTGGCGGGAGACCCACCAGGAACAGGATGGCGGTAGGGGGTGTCAGAATCCCCATGGCAGCGGAGCGCGCTCCGCCGCCATGGAGGATTCACATGGGCAGCGGAAAACCGGCGGGAGACCGCCGGTTTTCCGCATCTGACCGCGGCCGAACCGCCGCGGTCAGAATGCCCTGCGGGGCATCGCCGGCCTGTCGGCGGTGCTCCCGCCGACCCTGGCCCCGGCGGTCTCTGACCGCCGGGGTCAGAAGCACCCCCTTAATCTCTTCCCACTTCTTAAATTTGGAAAGTTTTGCTGGAGACATATATGCTCTATGTAGAGTGTAAAGATGTTTTTTTCTTAGTGGGGCCGGCTTTACTACTTCATATAAAGTCATGCACGACTTCCTCCACCACAACCCGATCTTATCACCTACCATCACCTTGCCCCATAGCTTGCTTGGTAGGTCGAAATTCTCGTCCAGAGTTTCTAATATTTCCCAATACCAAGCTGACACCTTTTTCCCCCAAGCCGAAACTGTCAGGTCTAAAACAGAGTCCTCCAAAACATTTACCACCCGTAATCCCTCCTTAGTTACTTTTTCCCACTGTCTTATCTGTAAATATTTTAACCTGGACAGAGAACCATCCGTTATTCTTACCAATTCATCCCAGGAAAGTAGAGTACCTTCTCGCGTAATGTCCCCCCACCTTTCCACACCTGCCTTTTTAAGTGGTAATACAAGAATATCCTGGAAGCATACTGGGGTGCCCGGGGAATCCCAGATAGGGGCCTGATAACTGTAATAGTGTACACCCAACTGCCGCCTCAACTGGTACCAGCTCCTTGCTATCCCTTGCAGCACTTTTAGTTTAACTTTTTTGAAAAATTTCGGGTCACCAAATTTAAATAAAAAAGACTGTGAGCCCCCTTTTTCCGATGACACCATAGCTTTATACATTCTGCCCACTGTAGAGTCGTCTGGGGATCTAAACAGCATACTTGAATTCTTAAACAAAAAAGCCCACGCATAATATGTCAAATCAGGAAGAGCCAGTCCTCCCTTTTCCCTTCTTCTACGCAGCTTTTTCCATGATATCCTCGGCACCTTTGAGTTCCAAATGAAACTACTTATTGCTTGCTGCATTTTATCCAAGTGGGCCTTATGCATTGCCAAAGGAATAGCTGAAAACAGAAAATTCCATTTGGGCAGAATAAACATCTTAATTAGATTTGTCCTCCCGATGATCGTCAAAGGGAGACATGCCCATTTTTGTAGCATACTTTTACACTCGACTAATAGCCTTCGAGTATTCTTCTCTGCTAAGTCCTTCAAATTTTGGGTCACTAAAATACCCAGGTACCGTATTTCCTGCTTATTTGTTGATAGCCCTCCTACCATATTCCACTTCATAATTACTGTTTTCCCCGCATTGATCCGGTACCCTGATATCCTTCCGAATTGTTCAGCCAAATCTTTAACTGTATTAAAAGCGAGGGTCAGGTTATTAGTATATATTAGTACATCGTCTTCATATAAAGAAATTTTCTTTTCCCAACCATTGCAGCGGAAGGATGGAATAAGAGGGTTTTGTCTGATTTTTCTAGCAAGTGGCTCAATATATAGATTAAACAATACTGGGGACAAGGGGCAACCCTGCCTTGTACCCCTTGAAATGGAAATAGGGCCCGTAAGTTTACCATTCACCAAAATCTTAGCATAAGGGGAAGTATAAATCTGATTGATTATACCACAAAACTTTGACCCTAAATTGGCCCGCCTCAAAACAGATTTCAAAAACTTCCAATTAACTTGATCGAAAGCCTTCATTGCATCCAACATCATAACCGCCAAGAGTGAGCCAAACGTAGTGGCCATGTCTATTGCCCGATCAGTTCGAAAGTTGATTCATACAAATATCTACCTTGGGTTCCCAGGGCTGCAGGACCTGCAGATTTAATTTATGCACCTCTTAGCACGGTATGAGCTTTGGCGGCCCCTCAATGCTGCAAGAAAGGCTAGAACATTTTGCCAAGGCCCCCCAGATGCTGGCAAAAGTGCAACGTCATTGTCAGTGATCCAGCAGTTGATACTATTTCTAACTTCTTAAGCTCGATGAATCTTTTCCAAGTCCTGGGGGCTGAGGAGACATACATCAAATTATTCACCTTTAATTGCAGTGTAACCCATTTGGCCACACAATCAATCCCGTAGACCAACTTGAAGTTTAAAAGGGCTTTATTAGAGACTCACTATCAAACGTTACATAAGTGAGTCTCAAAAACAGGCCATAAATACAAAAAATCACCAAATGAGAATTAAAGCGATGCATAACATTACATTTTATCAGCATATAAAAGACCAATATTTCATTAGCGACAATACAGAAAATAAGGAAAAGCATATAATTCTCCGAATTCAGGCTAAAGCTCTGCTGCCAAACCATTTAATCTGAGTTCCGGACTATCCTAATGCCCATAAGAATTACAGAAAAAAATGTCAGCACTACAGAAACCTCTATAGGAGTTTCTGTCAAAAGAGAGATATAAGCAACATAAAACCACTTAGTCTAGTAAAGGAAGGAAGGAAGGTACCTCTCTGTGGTCTGCTCTAATCAAGAAGCAAAGGGAATCTGCAGCAGACTAAACACTTAAATCTTGAATCTTCCACGGACAAAACACTCCTTTAACACAAGTGTTATAAATCGCAGATCCAATTGTAATTTGAATCCTTTAAAGCTCCATCAGAAAGACCTTGGGTCACTCCCATGCTCAGGAATGTGGAGGGGAGTTCAGCTACCAGCTCCATGCTACTTCTTATGCTATTGGTAACACATCTTCTCAAGCCCCCTTATCTAACACCAACAATAGGCCTCCTCATTGGTGCCATTGCATCTACAGCTTAGGAAAATATGTAATAAAACAAGCTTCACATTGAAGGTTAAAAGCACACAAAGGAACTCGGGCCTTCACTCTAACCAGGCTAACATAAACATAGATGCATATTTGATTTAAATGACTCTCGCAACATTTCTCCTAAACACAAGGAATATAATATGATTATGGAAATAACATTTCTAAAACGCTATAACATAAACATACTTGCAAAATGATTGATGAATGCGGTTTACATGAAACATTCACAGGATTTTAGCTATGCGTGCACTTTACTAGTATGAATTTCTGTGCATCACGTTTATATGAAAAACATGTACACATATTACATAGGTAATTGATTATTCCTTTTTTTCACATTCTGGAAAGCATAACAGCACCGCCAAGCTATGTTCTCTCACCAGTTTCTCAACAATCAAGTATATGAGTACCAAATGTGGAATTTCTGTCTCCTATCTAATGTGCAGGTATTAGAGAATACCTTTAGCAATCATTCAATCTTGAGGAAACAATGTCTGTTCCAAATTATGGGATGTCAGACTAGGATTTGAGTTGAAGTCATGTTGAGGGTGAGAAGTTATGCAGCCGTTTACATTGGAATCTAAAAAATGCAATGTCCTTATCCAAAATGGTAATTTCTTTTGTGTGTTTGTTAAATGGCAGTTAGGGTGACAATATCACCCCCAAAAGGGAAAAAGAACCAACACAGAGATATAAAATATTGTTTAATTTTTGATGAGATTAATTAAATGACTCACAAACAGTTTCAGAATTATTAATTGAACCTTGCCATGTTGATCAGAGCCTTGAGGAAGGAAGGATCATGACAGAAACTTCTTTAGAAGAAGAGATGCAGACCTAATGTGGCACAACTTTAATTGTGCTGCAACTCAAGATAAAATTGTTGAATTATGTTTTAGCAATGTAGATCTAAAGTAAATAGCAAGGGAAGATGGATTATATTTCAGATCACTACGCATTAAATAATATACAGGTATTGTTTGCTCATCCTAAGGAATTGATTTATCCAGTTTCCTTTTTCCAGTTTCCCTTTGCCCGGTTTCCTGACAACAAAAGTATGGATTTATTCAGGTGTGATGGGGCCTTGCCAGATCACAGTGGCAGTGATGAAAAGGGATCCCACCCTTTGGGGTAATTTGTAGACTCTTGATTTAATTAGTTGTTTTATTGTAGGAACTATACCAAGTTAATAGGTTGGAAGTATTTTACATCTGTTGTATAAAAAAATCTCACAAACGCTAACTCAAAAATATAGGCAAGTAGTGCTCTTAGACTATGTAGGTAATATCTTTACCAGGAGTGTGTTAGAGCGTCTCTAGCCTTGGGCCATTGAGGAGGCTACAATCCCCTACTAAACCAAACCCAGTTGTTCAACAGTTCTTCATTAAATAGCCTCTGTTCAGACTGTATAGGTAATCCAGGTTTCAACCAGGTGCCAGCCGATCTATACAGCTTTTATTCATTTTCTATGTTAGATCGAGTCAATAAAACCACTTAATGGAAAAAGAAACTACATGCGCTTGAGGTTCCGTCAGACCTTCTGAAGTTTATACTTGGCCTTCACTTTTTCACTTTTTTGTAAGCTCTTAATGGGAGCAGATAGGGGTCTTTCTCCATGAGTAGGGACCAGGAATAGTCCAAAGTAGGGCTGTTTTTTATTTTGTTCATGTATGTATGACTTGCATCATGTCTATATTTTATTCTACACGGGCAAAGTTATTACTTGAGTATTAAGCCTACTAATAATCAGCATGTTGGTATGGCCACGGCTCATTGGGGGGAGCATTATAGAAATCGTGTGATAGAAGGCATTTTAGTAATTAATTCACTTCTCTAAAACTACAAATCTCAGCTACACATCCTGAGGCAGTATATACCTTTTGAGTCATGGACCTCGCCACTGGAAACAGAAGAGAAACTATTATACAAGCTCTTTACTATGGGACCCTCAGTATCGATCCAAGCTTTTGGGCTGGAATTCGCACAGTTGAGCACATTATTTTTGACTCAAGCCACTGTGATCTGCTCATTCATTTAATAGGAACTTAAAAAACACTTTTTTTTTAGAATACAGTGAACCTCTGTGTTTTTTAAGAATGTTAACTATGCTTCAAAGCTTTAATAAATATATCAGGAGTTTGTAAAGGGTTTATTCTGTGGGCCAGCTGAAATCGACCAAGAAAAAGGCAATACCTCAAGTGAGTTTTCAAAAGGTAAATTTTTTAATTCTTTATTAGAAACGACCTAGTTATCAGAACGCAACCTTATTTAGAGATATCTTCCATACCCTAAGATCAGAAGGACAATATTTTAATTAAGATCAGGGGCCTTCTGTGGTACTTCCCTTGAGGAACTGTTCTTTTTTCCTAAACATTTACATCATTACTTGATTGTAATCATCGCCCAACACTGTAAGAATCGTATGCATGCATCAATCCCCAACATATAGCAGCCCCAGGATGTTTGGGTCTGTTGCTAATCACAATACACTGGTATGTATAACACCTATTCCTCATGTGATTTCCCAATTTAATTTGGATTCTTTTCTGGGGTAGTTCATTCCGTCCCCTCAGACCCTTGAGAGTTTATATGAGCAACCCCTAGCGCAACAGATTGTTTTTTTCAAAGGCATGCAGTGATCCACCCCCCCCTAGGTTGCCTGTGCAGTGTTGCGCTTTGCCACAGCAAATCCCAGGTTACGTATAAGCCAGTTTGTATCTGCTTGTGTAGAGACTAGAGGTGATGTGAAGGACAGTGACTATTGGGTCCATCTCATTTTGCCAGTTAGTAATTTCTGGGAGAGTGCAGATTCTGCCCCACCAATATCCCTGAATCACGGGCCAGGACCACATCCTGTGTAGAAAATATCCTATTACAGTTTGGCATTTACAGCAGCTGGGTGAGTCTGCTCTGCCAAGGTGCCATAACTGCTGAGGTATCGTATAGACTCTATTTAGGAACTTCAGTTGCATCAGTGTGAATTGTGAAGCAGTGGCAACTGATCTAGATCCTATTTTGGCTTCCTGACATTCATCCTCATGAAATTCTCTCTCATCTCTCTTTGATGCAGATTTTCACTTTTCAAGGGTATGAGGTGTCTTTATCACCAGTCACATCTTTTTGGATACCTTGCTCCTACCCAAATCCCCTGTCAGAAGTTTGGCATTTAGGGGGCTATGGTCTTGCAGGGCCAAGGCATGTTTCATGTAGGGGGCCAGGACTTGCTGCAACTACAGGTATCTGAGGAACTGGGAAATATATGGGTCATATGTGTCTTATAGATTCCCGAAGGAACACATGTTGTTCATTGACAAAATATTCCCCAGTTTAGATATACTGATTGTATCCTATTTGCAGAGTCCCTGTTTACTTAGTACATGCAGGCTTTACTCAAAGGATGGTTTCTCAGGGAAGATTTTGGTGCCCTCCATTGCATTACTGTGTTTGTCGCTATAACCATATCCCTACCCTTGGTGCGTGGGGAGGAGTCCAGGGTCCACCTTACTTTCTTATAGGTATTACAGGGAATCTACACTGTCCATGCTCCATCATCATGGCCCACTGCATAAGCCAGTTCTGCATTCAGTTAATCAAGCCATTCGTTCACCACTATCTATTGGGAGGCGCAGTAACCTGAATGAACATTTGTGGCTCGAATCCTACCATTTCTGTGAGGATTTCGGTGTAGTATATGAAAGGGGTGTGGTACCCTATTATGCAGTACACTCACCAATACTGTCTTGGGTCCAGTAAAGCTTGTTTATTTAACCACAAACTCTACCCTGGGTAGCTGTGAGCAGTTAGGCTTAGCAAAGGAACTCTGAATAAAGCATTCAACAGCACCAAACAACGAACTAAGAAAGCAAAGACACATGAAAAAAAGTAGACAACAATTTATAAAAATGAATTATAATTTCATGAATTTTTGGAGACCTTGATGAACAAAATCCACTGGAGGGATCCAGAGACACAGACTTTACAAGATATCACTTTTAAATGCAACCGCAAACAAGCACTGGACAACAAAATCTTCAAAAACTTCTGAAAAGTTTGAAACAATTAGTTTGGCTGCTTCAGCCCTAGTTGGACGACCAATTCTGGTAGGACAGAGGGCCAGAGTGGACACTTTGGACAGAGACCTGGCCACCAGGGTATTTTTTAATCAAAACCCAACCTCACAGGACAGTCGTCATAGAAAACAATGGAGTGGCCCTGATGCTGATGGATGCAGGCAAAAGATACTCAAAGGATGCTCTAGTTTTTGATGCGGTCGATGGGGGTGTCTTTGTGGGTGTTCCTCAGTCCACAGGTGAAGTGAGGAAAACTTGTCCACAGCAATCTGAGTCCTTCCAAGTCCTCTTCATTGCAGTAGCAGACCAGCCGATGCTGTGCTCCTGGTCATTCTGCACCTCGTTGGGGCGAAATCCTTCGGTGGGAGTTAGTGTCCCTTTGGTGTGACAAATCCAGACTTGGATAGCACTCCTGGGTCAGGCAGTCTCGGGTGCAACTTTTGGCTGTCTCGGATCTGTGCTCTTAGGTGCCTGGCGACTGGTAGCGGCAAAACTTGTGCAGTGGCTACCAATTTATCAGTTTGGGCTACTTCAGCTCTTGTGTCCCTGGAGCTGGGCTCAGGAGATCAGCTGACTGATCCTTGGAGTCGCTGCTGCAGGTTAGGGCTGGGAATCAACTTTTGCCTGAGGAAGAAGTCGCAGGCACACTCCAAACTTTACTAGCTCCAAGTGCAACAGGTTAATTCCTTCCGATGGTGCAGTCTCTCTTTGTGCTGGTCCAAAGGCAGCTGGGCAGTCTTTCTCCGGTCCTCTCTCTGATCCCAGCATAATCTAAGGGTCAGTGTGCCAGCTGTGCCATATTTATCCCAGGAAAGTGCCATTAGGGGACCACGTGGTCACTAGTGAATGGGCTACTGGGACCCATCCTACCCAGTGATGAAATTCCTGTGATATGTGGCATCTGGCTATCCAAGAGTGCCACATTATTGCCCCTTTCATGATGGCACAACCCTTCCTTGGTTGTTATGAGGTGTGCTTACTAGAGGACTACACACCCATGGTTTTGAAGGCAAGTTTTCCTTTCTTGACCCTGTGTCCACTTCGTCTGCAGGCACAGAAGGCATCCTGCTCAGGCGTGTTGGCGCTTCTTATCTCACAAACACAGCTTCACCTTTGAATCTCAACTTTTGGGCTAACACCCTGAGTTGCCATCCTGGGAGAGGAGGTGACACATCACTTTGCAGCAACTGCCTTTGTTCCTCTGCTGGGGAGTCGTTCACACACATTCCCAGGTGGTCATAAAGCTACCAGGGTGCCAGGGCCTTTGTTAGGCAGCTGGGCTAGCTGGAGCAAAGAGTGGCAACTTTCTAAAAGCTGCTTACCTTTAATAGTGGTATGAAATTCGACCTGGGAATCAGATCAGGTTTAATGCCATGATTAATTTGATACCTTACATGTCCCATTCAGTAGTTAAACTGGTTGGGATGCCAACCGGTAGCCCTGTGTTAGCCAATGGTCTACTAAGTTTATAAACAGCAAAACAATTTGGAAGTGTTGCTGGTAAAGCATATTGAAAATATATGCCTTAACAAAATACAGCTCCCTGCTATAAGGCAACTATAAATGTTAACATAAAAACAATAACATTTTAACATGTATGCAGACAAATGCAGAGTACAATGTGCATTGCAGCAATTCTGATACAAATTTCGGAATATGAAGGAAAGGGTTTATGCAAAGGGGGGCAAGGATGATTATTATCCCACAAACTATGCAACTCAAACCCACCATCAATGATCTCAAGTAGTGTTCAATTGTGATTTCATAAAAATATACATAAAACACAGGTCGAAGAAATAAAGATCCATTACATGTATACCAAAGTAGCACAGGGTGAGATGAGCAAAACAAGAATTATGTCACAGATGTTACAGTACAGGCACAATTTGCATTATTAGCCAGGAGTGGGCCTCTGTCCAGTGGAATTATGAATACATGCTAGTCAACAAAACCTCTAGAAATGGGTCAGCTGTGGTCACTGAGGAGTTTAAATCCACCTTCTAGACTGCCATGTGTTTAATTGGGTTGATTTATTTCATCTGTGTTGAAACATCTTCATTATCAGACCATCACAGGACAATCCATCCTTGTTCCTTGTATGCCCAGTTACTCTCTACAAAAGTTATGCCTCATCCTTCATGCCTTTCCTTGTGCAAATATTCAGCTACTGCACTCACTTCTGTTTCAGTACTATCTGTCAATAACCGGAGAGCTACTTCCTGACACCCAGGTTCATACTCGCAGGTGCTAGCCAAGATCTCCTAATGCCGGCACAAGGTGGACAAAAGAACATACAATGAGCTACTGTTTCACGGGGGAAGCCACAAACTGGACAGGTTGATGATACTCATGGCAAAATACACCACCTGCTATGGAACTTGTTGACAGGCAGAATGATGTATTGGAATTTCAAATATAAAGCTCATTGGGCTCAATCTTATTTAAAAAAAATGTTCAAAAAGCGTTAAGCACCTAACACCAAGAAATGTTTCTGTCAAACTACTCTTGCAGGACTTGATGCAACACTGTTTGTTAATAAACATCCAGTACCTGTCCTTCAGATGTTCAGCTGTCCCTTTACTACTTGAAAGTGGATGCCCCATAGCTCACTCATATCTAAACTATTAAGCCATGCTTTCGGGGGCTCAAACCAGAGTAACTTACAACCTGCTTCTAAGTCTTTTTTTTCGATGAAGGCCTTTTTATACTAATTTAGTTCTAATGGGGTTTAGGAATTGCAATATAGTGTTTTTTGTGCCAGATCTAAATGTAATGGAAAATTCCCACAAAGGATTTCTTGTGGATGTAGTATGGGTAGTTTTGAGATTGGCAGAGGAACCCTCTACGCCGGGACCACAGCCAAACTCCAAAACCGCCTGCAACGCATCCAAAACGCCTCGGCCCGCCTCATCCTCGACGTACCCCGCAACAGCCACATCTCCGCACACCTGAGACACCTGCATTGGCTCCCAGTCAGCAAAAGGATCACCTTCCGTCTTCTCACCCACGCACACAAAGCCCTCCACAACAAGGGACCGGAATACCTCAACAGACGCCTCAGCTTCTACGTCCCCACCCGCCCCCTCCGCTCCGCTGGCCTCGCACTTGCTGCCGTCCCTCGCACCCGCCGCTCCACGGCGGGTGGGAGATCTTTCTCCTTCCTGGCGGCCAAGACCTGGAACTCCCTCCCCACCAGCCTCAGGACCACCCAGGACCACTCCGCTTTCCGGAGACTCCTAAAGACTTGGCTGTTCGAGCAGCGATAACCCCCCCTTTCCCCCCTAGCGCCTTGAGACCCGCACGGGTGAGTAGCGCGCTTTATAAATGTTAATGATTTGATGATTTGATTTGATTTGAAGTATGCCAGTAAGTCAGTAAGATGATTTTAAATATTGCCACTTTGCCAGAAGAAACCTGCACCTCATCAAGTATAGCCTTGAACAGCAGTACAACAGCTTGTGACAAGCTTTTAAAGAATTCAGCCAGAAAGCTGTTGCAGACTGGTGCTTTCGCCCTGTGTAGTTGCTCAAGGGTCTCTCACAGCTCACTCTGACTAATATCTCCTTCTGAAGTAGCTCTTTCTTCTGCAGTTAGTTGTGCCCGTGGGGAGGTCTAACCTGAACTCCACTAACACATTAATTTCACGTCCAATGTATTCTCTGTACAGCTGTTGAGGGTGTGTCGCCAGCACCTCAATTATATGATGGCTATCTTTATAGAGTTCCACAACCGAGGGTGTTGTGCTGCACAAATTCAGGTTAGAATTTTTTCACTGCCACAGCCAGAGCAACAATTTGTTGGCCTTGCTGCCCTTGTGATAGATTCTGCTCTGTGACGTTACCAAGGCCAGTCTTAGTATCCCCAATCAGTATCTGGGCCAAATCAGTGCAATAGTGTTTAATGTTTCTAAAGGACTGTGGCTGTTCTGTGGCTTTGTATTTTGCTTCCAACTGTAGGAGGAGCGCTTCCATTCGTGGTCCTACTTCCTGTTGGCACCTGTTGTTGCCAGATATGTAGCTCAATCAATGAAGAACTTTATTCAATTATCATAAAAACAATCATAAAAGCATAACATACATAACTATCACTTAAAAGTAGCCATAAATACACTTATAATATGATAAGGTAAAAGAAAGAGAACAAAATATCAAACAAGCAATGAATTTTGTTTATGTAGTACTGAATTGAAAGAAATTCTGTACATAAAAACAAACCAGGTAATTGAGAAGCATGCGTAAGAAGGACAAATCAGGCTTTATTGATTAAAAGCATAGAGCTTAAGAACGGGAAACATCCATTACCATGCAGTCCTTACCACGCATTACACTAACAACACAGTCACTACAACACGTGTCATTACCATGCAGATACATTTACAATGAGTGCCTTTACCATGCATCCCTCTACCACGCATTATTGATAAATGCATTTACCACAAATGCCTTTACCACACTTTTTTGGTATTTTCATTGTTGTGTAAGAATGTAGGTAAGTATTTGTAAGATGTATGCCTTCATACCGGCAGCCTCCCTCAAGTGGAATTACGATGTTTCCACTGAGCTGATCGGAAACTTCATATTATGATGTTTCTGCTGGTCAGACCAGTGGAAACAGTGCTACTGCATTGGCCTCAGCTCCCTCGCATAGCAGACAGTGCGTATTCTGAAGGTACTGGCAGGGGGGCCCCTGTACTTCCTATGCCATGAGCATGGCATGGGCAGAGCAGGGCCCCCGCTGTGGTCTCAGCACTGCCTTCCCACAAGCTTTTTCATGGGGGGGAACCCCACCATGAAATGCCTGGCAGAAAGTGGACTTGTGATCAGCAGTGCGGAGCTGAACTAATCGCCGCCCTGGCTGACCACGAGTCTGACTGCTGATACCCTGTCGGAAACTATATTCCTGGCGGTGGCCCCTTGGCGGGCTGGTCGCCAGAGTTGTAATATGGCAGTCAGAGTGCCGGGAGTGCGGCGGTCTGACCGCCACTGCGAGTCTGGCAGTCTTAAGACCTCCAGACTCATATTGAGGTCCTTAGACTTTTCTTTGCTTTTTGTTTGGGAAATATGAGGGTTCAAGCTACCTAACAATGATTGTGCCATTCTCATTTCTGGGAAACTTTGTTCTTTCTTCAAAATTTCCAGGAAATGATAATGGTTAGGGTGAAATCTTCCAGCTGATTTGTTAAATGAATTGTGCCATCCCTCTATGGCATTGTTTGGTTTTGCACCTCCCTCTAAACAGGTTGAGTAACAGTTCCACCAGTGAATGGGGAAACCTTGGCTTCCTCCTGTGACCTGACGTGCTTAAGTGGCCAATCCAAGTGTCCTCAAAGTAATTTAGAAGTAGTGCCAATTTTTCCTCATTTTGTGTACAATATTCAGATTCTGAAATTGATGTGTAGAACCCATCCATGCAATCAGGAGGTGCAACATACAAAGCTGTTAGTTTTATCAACTCATATTGTAGTTTACTGCTTGACATGTAACCCTCAGCTAAGGGTGTTTATTGAATTTTTCACCAATATGCCTGCGAAAAGTGAGAAAAAACATCCTTGAATTTGTGTATCAGGGTGAATTTTAGGAATTGTATTAATCATCTGTAATTCAAAGTCAGTTGTAATTTTCATAGGAACATTTATTGTTTTGGATTTTACTACTGATAAAAATTCAGTCTAAGTTGAGGATTGCTTTTCAGGAAGTAAGCTGTACACTAATGAGACAGTTGTGTTTTTTGTTAGCATGAATAGTGTACATTTGGGTGAATGGATAGGGTGTTGACTTAAAAGTTCCATCCATCATCCAGATTTCAGTATTCTCAAGGGTCACTAAGTTATTTGTTGTGCTTAAGATTAGTATTCTTTTGAGAGGGTTTTCATTGTCGAATAGTAGGAAAGGTGCATTAGAATAAGAAACTGTAAGTTTGGGGGGGTGTTAATATCAGAGTAGGATGTGGTGTTATTCTTTGTGGATTATTCACCTGTTTTTTTAAATTGAATCATTCTCATTATATTGGATATTGTGGGCATACTACTAGCTAAATGCATGTGGATGTTTCGCGCTAGCTCCTTTAAAACTGAGCCACAGAGTTCCTTGGAGGTGGGTGCTAGCATTTTTAATTGCTGAATTTTTTCCCTCACTTCGATCTACATTGCAGAGGCAGAGTGGGTATGTTCTGTGGTCCTTTCAACAATGTCAGCCACAGTACTTCACACACCTCCAATGGCTCCTGGGCTCATTTAATCTCTCCTTACAATAAATATAGCAACCAGATTTTAACAGTCTGTTTTCTCACTGTGGTTGTTTATAGTTTGCCTGCTCTGGGTTTTCCATGTTTCAATGATCTGTTAAAAAAAGAAAAGAAAGAAAAAAGCCTATGTGATTGGAATTGTCTAAAATTGTGATTTATTTACGTTCTGAATAATTGATCTGCTATGGGGAAAAAGATTGCCGTTGTTATTTTACACAGTCTTTTGAGGGATTTTTTAAAACGTTTTCCTGTAGAAAAGGAGGGAAAGTTAAGTGCTACCTGTTGTATTCAAGTGAGAGAAAGTTGTTAGCTTTGGCAGTTTCTATTTTAAAAAAAATAGTAATTACCTTGTATGTTTTTCCTCTGTTCCAGTATGGTTTTTCAAACTATGTTGTGAATTGTTTTGGTTCTCTGGTGTGTTGTGGTGCTTTTTGCTTAGCTTTCTATTGTAATTTAGAAGTGAAAAATTGGTGAAATAATTGCTGTTTTGTTGCTGCTTTCTTTGCGTTTTGTGTTTTTTAAAGGATAACTAACCTGTGGTCTGTTAATTTTTCTTTCCAAAGATAGATTTTGATTTTTCACTGTTTCTGCATAATTTTGTTCTTTAATGTCTTTCTTTGCTTTGAAGGTCTGTTTGAAAGAAAAAAGAGGTAAAAAATAGCATAGTAATTTTGCCCTCTATCCCAAGGTAAGTACTTTGTGGAGTTGGAATAGTAGTTTTGTCCTCCAGTCACTGTCCAGCACCTTCCCTGAGGTAAGTACTTGGTGAAGTTAGAATAGTAATTTTTCTCCAGTCACTGTCCAGCACCTTCCCTGAAGTAAGTACTTGGTGGAGTTGCAACAGTAATTTTGCCCACAGTCACTGTCCAGCACCTTCCCTGAGGTAAGTACTTGGTGAAGTTAGAATAGTTATTTTTCTCCAGTCACTGTCCAGCACCTTCCCTGAAGTAAGTACTTGGTGGAGTTGCAACAGTAATTTTGCCCACAGTCACTGTCCAGCACCTTCCCTGAGGTATGTACCCGGCACATTTAGAATAGTAATTTTGTCCCTCAGTCACTGTCCATCACCTTCCCTGAGGTAAGTACCCGGCGGAGTTAGAATGGTAATTTTGTCTTCCATTTACTGTCCAATTCTTACACTGAGGTAAGTATCCAGTGGAGTTAGAGCAGCAATTGTGCCCCCAGTCACTGTCCAGCACCTTCCCTGAGGTAAGTGCCCAGCTGAGTTCGAATAGTTGTGTTGCCCAAGTCACTGTCCAGTACTCAATCTGAGTAGATGATATGCTTTATTTTTAATAAAAAAACATTTTCATAATTTTCTTATAAGGATCATTTTTTTTTTACCTTCCGATGCTGTAAAACTAGAAAATCATCAGAAAATGAGTGCTGTAAATACCTTTCTAAATGTCTATAAAAGATTCAAACAAATCTGAATAAGTATTTGTTGTACTGGTAAATGTATCAAAAAGGGGCTCATGTTTGTTGGGGTGGAAACGTCAAAAAGAGCTGGGTATTAAACTAGACCCCAATAATGTTGAACCTGTCATGACAATTGATCAGATGGAAGTGAATCAGATAATTTGTGATGAGTTTTCTGAAGTGTTTACCAAAGATCTAGGGTTTAAAAAAAAAAAAGCAGAATAAGATTATACTGAAAAAGAACACAGTACCAGTAGTACATAAAGCGAGGCCCATTCCCAATTTGTGTAAACCATTGAAGGAAGAGTTGAACAGATTCTACGGATCATAGAACCTATAGAATGTTCTCTGTGGCCTGCACCCATTGCAGTTGCCCAAAAATCAGGGTGTAGGGGCATTAGGTTGTGTGTTGATTTAACGGACCTGAATAACAACATTTGGGTAGACAGATTTCCACTACCCAAAATAAATTATATGATTAGTATGATAAATGATGCAAAATATTTCAGTGTGTTAGATCTGTCTTCAGTATATCATCAAGTTGAATTACATCCGGACTCCAACCACTTACTTCATTTATCACTCCATTTGGTCCATTCATGTTCTGCAGAATGCAGTTTGGGTTGGAATCTGTGGCAGCAGTGTTTGCTAAAAGACATAAAAAATGTACTTTATCACCAAGATGATATGTTGATATATGGTAACTCTGAAGACAGCCATAATGCCACACTAAAGAGAGTGCTCATGACTCTAAAACAAGCAGGGTTAACTATCAAAAGAGATAAGTGCAAGTTGTGTGGTGATTTGGTGGCTACCTGGGGCACAATATATCTCAAGATGGGTTAAAACCTATGATTGATTTGATGATTGCAGTAAAAGAAGCACCACCTCCCTCAATCAAAGAAGAATTAAAATCATTCATGGAGTTGGTGGAATAGACAGCAAAATTCTAAAAAAAACAACAACAAAAAGCATTGCAGATTATACTGTCCCTATGAGGCACTTGTTGGAAAAATGGACACAGTTTGTCTGGGATGATGTTTGTAAAGAGTCTTTTAAAAGCATTAAGCCTCCAACATTAGAAGCACCTTCTTTTGGCAATGTCTATGTTACCAGGAAGACCATTCTGACTACTGATGCTAGTATGAAAGGGATCAGAGCTTCCTTAGTTCAGGTAGTAGTTGGAAAAATAACAATTGTTGCGTTTGGCTCAAGGATGTTAAAAGATGCAGAGGTAAACTAATAAATTATTGAAAGGGAAGCATTCAATTGCTATTAGGCCGTATCCCATTTGAAATTCTTTCTTTGGGGCTTATCAATCACGTTAAGAACAGATCATAAACCAGTCATACATTTGTTTTTTACTAAAGGGAGGGAGCACTCTACCCCATGAATAGCCATGTGGATGTTGGCCCTGGAGGGATATAACTTTAAGGTTGAATTTGTATCAGGCAATAAGAATCTAGTGGCTGGTTGTCTGTCTCGGTTGCAGTGGAGAGGGGAGCAGAAGGGTCAGAAGAAGTGAATGAGGAATCTGTTTAGATGGTGTCTCCCTCAAGGATTCAACTAGGAGTGAGTCGAAAGCTCAGGGAAAGATGGTGTTATCAAAGCATTGAAAGAAAACATCATTAAAGGATGGCCACCTAAATCGAACGACCCACAAGAGGACATTCGTAACTTTTGGGAAGTCAGGCATAAACTGTACATACATAATATGTATGATAATGAGAAGGGACAAGTTAGTACCTCCTGAAGATCTAAAAGAGAGAATTATAGATTTAGCCCACAAAGGTCATTTGGCCTGTAATTTTACTAGAACCAAGGTACAGGCTACTTATTGGTTTCCAAGTGTGGATGGTATGGTGAAAAATAAAGTTAAAGAATGTGCTACTTGTGGCCTAAGTAACAAAAGTAAATGGATAAGGAAAGCTTCATTGTCCCCTGTAGAAGTTCCATCCAAGCCTTGGGATAAACTGGCTTTAGATATAATGGGACCACTGAACATGCCTATGCAAACTGGAAGATTCCTCATAGTACTAGTGGATTATTATTCTCATTGGGTCATGATTGAAGACTGCTAATCACATCACCACAAAAGACACAAAGGAAGGAATATCAAGTTTTATTGTGACAATGGGGTTCAGTTTACTTCTGATAAAATGAAAGAATTTTTAAAGAAATTATCCATTGTTCACCTTAAGACCACCCTGTATTGTCTTAAAGCAAACGGTTGGTTGAAAAAGTAAACCACATGCTAAAAGAATTAATCAAATCTGCACAAGCATCCAGAGTGCCAGCAGGCATTGCTATCAAAAAACTTTTGCAATCGTATCACACAGCGCCTAATATGGTCACAGGAGTCTCTCCATTTCTTATGCTCAAAGGCAGACTTCCGTGAACCAAAATGTTTCCCAACTGGATGGGTGGTGGTGAAACTAGATAGGTTCATCAAGAGAGTGTGAAGTAAAAAATAAAAAATCACCAAGAGGACTACAAGAGAAGGTATGATAATAAGCATGGTACAAAGGTCAAGACCTGGAAGGTAGGTTATTGGTGGTTAAAACCTCAGACTCGGATGGGGACAGCATGTTTTCAAAACTGTTAAGGATAGCAAGAGTGAGCACAAACGTCAAATTAGAGGATGGTAGAGTTGGAGCATGGATAGAATTGCTAATTGCAACCACCTGCTGGAGGTCTTACGTCTAATTGTAATCAAATTGGATCTGAAACAAAGCCCCTCATTAGGACTTTGGCGGTCTTTTGGACCACCATATTAGAACTCACCCAAGGATTTCCACCCATGTAAGGGCGGAAATCTGACACCGCACCGTCGGCCTGACCAGCGGGTGAGAGGCATTTCCACCGCCCGCGCTGCCATGCCAAAAGAACTGTTCCCACTGTATTATGAGATGTAATACGGCAAGGCGGTGTGGCGCTGGAAATGCCGACACCCATCCCCTCCCCAATGACCACCTCGCCCAGACAGGTAGGTGGCCTATCTGAAAAGGGGTGGGGGGGAGGTGTTGTGTGCATGTCTGTGGTGGGTGCGTGTGTGTGCACTTGTAGCGGTATGGGTGTGTGTGAGTGCGTGTACATGGACGGTGTGTGTGTCTGAATGGAAGCGGAGAGGAGAGGGGTGTGTCGGGGTGCGAGTGAGTAGGTGCGTGTATTGGGATGCATGCGAGTAGGGGTGTTTGTATGGGTGTGAGCAAGTGGGGATGTATGTCAGGGAATGTGTTGATGAGTGGGGTGTGCGTGTATGAAGGCGTGTGGATGAGTGGGGGTGCATGTATGAAGGTGTGCGGATGAGGGGGTGCGTGTATGAAGGTGTGCTGATTAGTGGGGGTGCGTGTATGAAGGTGTGTGGATGAGTGGGGGTGCGTGTATGTCAGTGTGAGAGCGAGTGGGGGTGCGTGTATTTCAGTGTGAGAGCGAGTGGCAGTGTTTGTATGTCAGTGTGAGAGCAAGTGGGGGTGCGCGTATGTCAGTGTGAGAGTGAGTGGAGGTGTTTGTATGTGTGCAGCTGGGTAGGGGTGTTTGTATGTATGCGTGCGGACAGGTGGGGGTATTTGTATGCATGCGTGAGGTTGGGTGGGGGTGTTTGTATGTATGCAAGTGGTCGGGTGGGGGAGTGTCTGCCAGAGTTTGGGTGGGGGGGGTGTCTGCAAGTGTGTGAACCGGTGAGGGGTGCCGGTGACAGAAATAGGGATTCCTGTCGCCGGGTGCATTACTGCCAGGGTTTTCGTGGCATGACGAACACTGCAAAAAGCCTGGGGGTTTGCTGCCTCCTAATACAGCCGGCAGTCTTAGGCCAGCCGCAAATTTATTTTAGGCCATTTCTGCCCCCCCGGGGGCTGTTTGGCCTATTGTTATTAGGCTGATCTACCCCCAGGGGTGGCAGAAACGTCTAGGCGCCAGGGATAAAAAAAAAAAAATTGTTTTGTTTTTAGAGGTGAGGAGCGACCCCTCCGCCAAGGGCCGCTCCCCTGGGGGCAAATTGTATTTAGACCGTTTCCCCCCCCCCCCCCCCCCCCCCTTGGTGGCAGATCGGCTGATTTTTGTTAGGCCAATCTCAGAAACCACTTAGGCACCAGGGATTGGTGTGTCTGTATGCATGTGTTTTCTTTAGGGGGGCATCCCCTTGGGTAAGGGTCGCTCCCTATGGGGGCACATTACTTTTGGCCATATCTGCCCCCCTTGGGGGCTGATGGGCCTATTTTTGGAAGGCCCATCTGCCCCCAAAGGGGGGGGGGGGGGAGAAAGCCCACAAGAGAACAGGGAAGTTTTTTTTTTCTCCAAAACAAGAGGGTGGGGGTATGACCATACCCCCACCCCAAATAAACGGGGCCAAAGCATTTCTCTTCCGATCATGTGATGCGATCATGTGATGAGGGCCCTGATAGGCTTCAAAGGGAAGGAATGGAATTTCCTTCCCCTTGAAGTCTCTCAGAGCATTTCAAAAGCTGGATCGTAAAGCGATCCAGCTTTTGAAATGCCCACTAGACACCAGGATTATTTCATAAAAATGAAACTGGCACAAGGGGAGCGACCCCTTGGGCAAGGGTCGCTCCCCAGGGGGGCAATATTTTGCAAGGCCTTTTCTGCCTGGGGGCAGAATCCACTAGGCGGCAGGGATCATTTTCTGTTGGTTTTTTTGTGTGTTTTTTGTGTGGTTTTTTTTTTTGTTTTTTTTTTTTTGTTGGGAAGCGACCCCTTAGGCAAGGGTCGCTCCCTAGGGGGCAAATTATATTTAGGCCATTTCTGCCCCCAAGGGGGGCAGAAACCATTAGGCACCAGGGAGTTTTTGTTTTTTATGGCAAATTCACGGAAGGGGAGCGACCCCTTAGGCAAGGGTCGCTCCCCGGGGGAAGGGGGGGAATTTATTTTTGCCCATTTCTGCCCCCCTGGGGGCAGATCAGCCTATTGTGATTAGGCCAATCTGCCCCCAGGGAGGCAGAAACCTCTAGGCACCAGTTAAAAGTTCTTTTAGGGTTTTTTTTTTTTTAAGAGGTGGGGAGCGACCCCTTAGGCAAGGGTTGCTCCCCTGGGGGGCAAATTGTATTTAGACCATTTCTGCCCCTCCCCCCCTTGGGGGCAGATAGGCCGATTTTTGTTGGGCCAAACCACTAGCACCGGGGATCTTTTTTTTTTGGCACCAATTTCATGCAAGGGGAGCGACCCCTTAGGTAAGGGTCGTGCCCCGGGGGGGGGGGGGGGGGGTTATTTTAGGCCATTTCTGCCCCCTGGGGTCAGATTGGTCTATTCTTATACAGCCGATCTGCCTCTGGGGGGGCAGAAACCTCTAGGCTCCAGGGCTAAAAATTTATAGTTTTTGTTTTTTAGAGGTGGGGAGAGACCCCTTAGGCAAGGGTCGCTCCCCTGGGGGGGAAGTTGTATTTAGACCATTTCTGCCCCCCTTGGGGGCAGATCGGCCGATTTCTGTTATGCCAATCTGCCCCCAAGGGGGCAGAAAGCACTAGGCACCAGGGATCTTTTTTTTTGCGCCAATTTCAAGCAAGGGGAGCGACCCCTTAGGCAAGGGTCGCTCTGCGGGGGCAAATTTATTTTAGGGCATTTCTTCCCCTCCGGGGGCAGATTGGCCTATTATTATTAGGCCGATCTGCCCCCAAGGGGGCAGAAACCACTTAGGCACAAGGGATTGGTGTGTGTGTGTATGCGTGTGTTTTCTTTAGGGGGGCAGCCCCTTGGGTAAGGGTCGCTCCCTATGGGGGCACATTACTGTTGGCCATATCTGCCTCCCTTGGGGGCAGATGGGCCTATTTTTGGAAGGCCCATCTGCCCCCAAGGGTGGAGGGAAGAAAGCCCACCAGGGAAGTAGTTTTTTTTCCAAAATAAGAGGGTGGGGGTATAGCCATACCCCCACCCCAAATAAATGGGGCCAAAGTTGTTCTGCCCACCAGTGGGCAGATGGGGAATTACCCCTGATCCACAACCCGGGGGGGGGGCAGAAAGTCTACTAAATGCCAGGGAAATTTAAAAAATATATATATATATTGGGGTGGTGGCTACCAACCAGAATGGGCCTGGTTATGCCCCCACCCCAACTGAAGGGGATAACAGTCTTTCAGCTCTCCCTCCACACTCTAAAACATCTTATCCCATAGCAAGCAAGAAGACATTTGATTACTATGGGTTTTGGTTTTACATTTGGGCCATGAGAGCTTGGCTAACTCTCAAAATCGTCCCACTTGGAATGGTGAAGGCTGCACTTTATGAACTTTGGGCCGCTGCCATGTAGAAATATCCACAAGACCTAGACACATCTGAAAACTAAACATCTGGGTGATTCCAGGGTACTGTGTTTCACATGCACCCGCACCATTTTTGTACCCACAATGCCCTGCAAACCTCCAACTTTGCTGGAAATCATACATTTCTCCCATGTTTTTGTGATGGAACCTTCCGGAATATGCAGGAATCCACAACATTCCTACCACCCAGCATTGTCTCATCTATATTGATAAAAATACTGCTGCACTTGTCAGCCTAAAAATGTTTTTTTGCAAACTGCCCTTTTGGACCCCCTTTGGTTCCCCCTCAATATCGACATGTTTTTGGCTCTTCCCTTTCACAAGCACTTGGCCCACCTACACAAATGAGGTATCATTTTTACCGGGAACATTGGGTGGTATGAACTTTGTCCCAGTGCGGTGATCCCACACAGAAATGTGGGAAAAAATTTTTTTTTTAGCTAAATTTGAGGTTTGCTGAGGATTATGGGTAAGAAAACATTGGTGGGTCCACGCAAGTCACACCTCACTGGACTCCCTCGGGTGTCTAGTTTTCAGAAATGTCTGGGTTTGGTAGGTTTCCCTAGAAGGCTGCTGAGCCCAGGACCAAAAACGCAGATGCCCCCCACAAAAACAGGTAGTTTTGTATTTGATAATTTTGATGTGTCCATATAATGTTTTGGGGGCATTTCCTTTCGCGGGCAGTAGGTCCTCCCACAAAAGTGAGGTACCATTTTTATCGGGAGACTTGGGGGAATGCTGGGTGGAAGGAAATTTTTGGCTCCTCCCTGATTCCAGAACTTTCTGTGACCGAAATGAGAGGAAAAAGTGTTTTTTGGGCCAAATTTTGAGGTTTGCAAATGATTCTGGTAACAGAACCTGGTCAGAGCTCCACAAGTCACCCCATCATGGATTCCCCTAGGTGTCTAGTTTTCAAAACTGCACAGGTTTGCTAGGCTTCCCTAGGTGCCGGCTGAACTAGAGGCCAAAATCCACAGTTAGGGCACTTTTAAAAAAACAGCAGTTTTCTTTGTGAAAATGTGATGTGTTGACGTTGTGTTTTGGGGTTTTTCCTGTCGCGGGCGCTAGGCCTACCCACGCAAGTGAGGTACCATTTTTATCGGGACACATGAGGGAACACAGAATAGCAAAACAAGTGTTATTGCCCCTTGTCTTTCTCTACATTGTTTCCTTCCAAATGTAAGACAGTGTGTAAAAAAGACGTCTATTTGAGAAATGCCCTGTAATTCACATGCTAGTATGGGCACCCCGGAATTCAGAGGTGTGCAAATAACCACTGCTTCTTAATACCTTATCCTGTGGCCATTTTGGAACTACAAAGGTTTTCTTGATACCCATTTTTCACTTTTTATATTTCAGCAAATGAATTGCTGTATACCTGCTATAGAGTGAAAACCGATTGCAAGGTGCAGCTCATTTATTGGCTCTGGGTACCTAGGGTTCTTGATGAACCTACAAGCTCTATATATCCCGCAACCAGAAGAGTCCAGCTGACGTAACCGTATATTGCTTTCAAAAATCTGACATCGCAGGAAAAAGTTAGAGTAAAACGTGGAGAAAAATGGCAGTTTTTTTTTTCACCTCAATTTCAATATTCTTTTATTTCAGCTGTTATTTTCTGTTGGAAACACTTGTAAGAGCTACACAAATGACCCCTTGCTGAATTCAGAATTTTGTCTACTCTTCAGAAATGTTTAGCTTTCTGCATTGGTTTCCCACCCATTTCGGTCACTAACTGGAAGGAGGCTGAAAGCACAAAAAATTTTAAAAATGGGGTATGTCCCAGTAAAATGTCAAAATTGTGTTGAAAAATTGGGTTTTCTAATTCAAGTCTGCCTGTTCCTGAAAGCTGGGAAGATGGTGATTTTACCACTGCAAACCCTTTGTTGATGCCATTTTCAGGGGAAAAAACACGAGCCTTCTTCTGCAGCCCTTTTTTCCCATTTTTTTTTTTTTAAACTAATTTTTTGCTGTATTTTGCCTAATTTCTTGGTCTTCAGGGGAACCCACAAAGTCTGGGTACCTCTAGAATACCTAGGATGTTGGAAAAAAAAGGACGCAAATTTGGCGTGGGTAGCTTATGTGAACAAAAAGTTATGAGGGCCTAAGCGCAAACTGCCCCAAATAGCCAAAAAAAGGCTCGGCACAGGAGAGGAAAAGGCCTGGTAGCGAAGGGGTTAATACAATGCATACACTGTTTGTACTATGTAGGGATGCTTTAATTTTGTTTTTAAATGTACAAAATGAGGAGAGCAATTTTATTGTTTTGTCTTGGTTTGCATTGTTGTGGGTCGCTGTTTGTTTTATTTGCACGTTCATTTTAAATGTATTTAACAGCATTTAACTAAAGAAAATAAAGATTTGTGGTAAACGTTAGCATAGTAATAGTATGCGTGGTTAGAGTATGCGTTGTGATGTTACTTATAATGGGCCTCTGTGTAAGTTTGTAGTGCTGACACGCATGGTAAAGACGTGCATGTTGGTGATTGATGAGTGGTAAAGACTGCATTAATAAAGGCATGCGTGGTAAAGGCATGCATTTTTCCGTCATATAACCCTTAAGAAGTGGTTTTAATAATTTCTCAGTTTGCAGTTCATAATATTTACCAAAATAAACCCAAAATGTTCTAAAGTTTGTGCAAAGGTCTCATCGCAAGGGCAAAGTAAAACAGATGTTTTATCATATTGGCCCAAGTGGAAATCAAAGCTGGAATCTTATAGTACCCACCCGAAACTTAGCCAAGAGTCATCTTTTCCAAGGGCTTTTCAGCCAGGACAAATATGGGTAAAGGTTTATCATAAAGTCCAAAAATGGCAACGCACCATCCATGTTAAATCAATTATGAATGCCCAATAAGCAATCTCATGATTGCAAATACGTCTACTGATACATCATTCTCAGAGGTAGTAGCCTTCTGGACTTCAATATCACTTTTTCCATGTTCAAGCACTTCTGTACATGCCGAAGTGGCGTCCGAGGGCCCCCCAGTTGTTCTGCTTCATGGTTACAGAGTACCATGTCCTTACGTCTTTTATTCTAAAACTGTGGTTTTTACCCTTTTGACTTCTGTGGACCCCCCTCTTTATCATTACTGGGACCTTGGGATCCCCAATTAATCATTATTTGAATCCAGGGACCTCTCCATTGAGTCATTACTGGAAGTTGGGGACCCCAACCTTAAAATTGTTGATGATTTGAACCGGAAAACAATACACAAAAAATACAGAAACAAGCATTCATCAAACACTTAAACAAATGATAACACATTTTATTTAATTGTATTAGGAATTTTGGATCTTTTATAATTTCTATTGAAGCCACACATTGTTCATGCTATATTCTGTTTATGCACCTGCACTGCTCCCACAAATCAATCTGAGGATACTAATTTAATTTTTAGGCTCCAATTTCAAACTTCTTGACATTTACAGTACATTTCAAAATGTTCAGTTGTACATTTAGCCACTTTCTTTTTATACACTTTAATTAATCTGTTACTAATATTTAATTTTATAAGCAGTCGCGGGCTCTATGAGGGAGTTTTTTGGAAACCCTGTGGGCCTACGGACCACAGGTTGAGAAAGTTTGGTCTAAAAGCATGCAATAAAAATTTAAAAAAGCACACAAATGTTAATGATGTTGCATCCTCATGAGTACGCTTCTAACTGCATCTTTACATTTATAGCTATACTAGTAGGTGCATTATTTTATTCCCTCTATTGTGTTTTGGTGATTGAGGACTATATCAATACAATTTCCAGTCTTGGTAGAACCAGAAAAAAAGACACATTAAATGTGTGCTTTTGCTGTAAAAACAAATGCTTGAAAATAAATTACCTAAACTTTCTCTCTGATTAAGTCTGTCTTATTCTCTCTGCAAGGCTCTAGAAGTAAATGAATTTACAGGACTGGTATTTGACAACAGACAACCTAACAGCAACAACAGCTCTGCTCAAGGAAATTGCAGTAGTGGCAGTGACTTCTCCAGTGTGTAAGTATGCTGACTTGTAATTAATCCTTCATGTTCACATTGTAATGTTCGTCACCTGAAAGCAGATTTTTCTAAAGCTTTGAAGTCTTTATTGCTCTGACAGCAAAAATGTCACAGGAAGCCAACAGCAGTCAGAGAGGTGCTAGCTTAAAGGTCAAACATCCAACAAATGTATTTTTAGTATGGCATTTTTAAAGTCCTTCAGACAAGATGAGTGGTTACGTGATATATCACTGATAAAATTATGAATGTGTGATCAGTAAGGTGGTGAGAGGTAGGCACAGTAAATGCAGCAAAATGTATTCAAAGAGGACAGATTTTACATACTTTTATGTAGAGATGCATATTTATGTCAAATAGTATGGAAGTGTGATTGCAAGGAAGATGTTGGTGAGGGAGAGTGGTAGCTTTTAGAGCTATTGACTTCAAAGAGGAGAGCACTGAGAGAACATTTAGACACAAAACATAGGTGCAGGAGCGCTGCTATCCCTGCGGTGGATACATCATGGAAGGGGTCCAAGAAATGTGAAGGCTATGAACCTTGAAGCTCATGACTGTTTCTACTACAGTCAAAAGTTTTCAGTTGGCTAAGCATATATTGGAGTGAGGCAGGTAGTGAGGTGGACAGGTAGTGAGGTGGTGCATATGTGATTATCTGGGAAAGGTAGGAGGATGACACGCTAGGAATATACTCAAGTCCTTGGTGCCACGTTTGTGGTAGGAGATGACTTTGATAAATGTTTTCACCTTATTAAGTGACCCTGAGAGTACACAAAATCCCAGCGGAGTACTAGGGGGTGGTCTGTGGAAGCCTGTGCCTCCAGTGAAGAAGGACACGCTTTTGACCCTAGAAGTAGAGGGCCAAACCAGGTAAACCCTCATGAAAGTAATCTTCCTAGCTAAATTTAGGCTGATCCATGGAAAATATCGCCAGAGGTTCAGGGACAGCCACAAGCTCCCAAATTATGCTTGGGGATATTTCTTTGACTCTTCTAGCAAGGCACTGAAGAGCTGTCAGACATGGTGAGGGCAGTATCAAGGAGGAGGCTTCAAGATGCCGGTGTTGGGGGTGTTTGAGCCCTCCAGCAGCCCCTGGTCCAGACCTGTGGTGCTGTTGCCTAAGGCTGCCCCACTAGCCACCGCTCCAGAACTTAGGTGCTATGTGGACTCAGTTCTGTCGCAAAGACTGATATACATCCCATACCCTGAGCAGATGAATTCATCAACAGTCTAGGTGATGCCAAGTTCCTGAGCCCCTTTAATTTCACATCAGAGTACTGGCAGATTCCTTAAATGAGAGGACAAAAGAGGTGATTCCATTCTGCTTAAAGAATGCCCCTGCCAACTTTCAGAGGTTAGTCAACAGGGTCTTAACTGGGAAGGAGGCATTCTCTGCCGCCTACCTGGGCGACACGATTGTCTAGAACTCCAGCTCGGAGGAACACCTGTAACACCTCCAGGAGGTGCTTTAGGCCCTGCAGTAGGCAGACCTGATTATCAAGTCAGTAAGTGACATATAAGGCAGGGTTCTGTGGTGTATCTGGACCATATGGTGAGTGGGGGCAAGGTGCAGTCCATCCACTCCAAAGTTGAGTCTATCTGACCTGGCAATCCCCTAAAACACAGACTGAAGTGTGCACTTTCATGGCACATGCTTCACACAAGACACCAGATACTTTTGAGGCTTTGATCAAGAAAGATTTGACACATCTCACCTTTCATTCACCAAAGAGGAAGAATATCTCAGAAAAAGAACAAGGAACCCTCAAGTCTTTGTCACATAATAATAATTTGATTTTTCAACAAGGAGACAAAGGAAGAGCCCTGGTAGTGATGGATCGTTCATATTATAATGCCAACGTTATGTCACATGAGAACACATATATTCATCTTGACCGCGATCCTAACATGGAAATCTTTGCCATACTAACAGAAATCGTTAAGAAAGCACTATCGTATGAATGGATCAATGAACATACCATAATTTTTGACCACCGACTTTCCTCTGAGACTTAAATAAGAAGACTGTTGTATTGTCAGATTCTGATTTCACAAGTGTGGAGCAACATTTGGTTAGAATTATGAACATGGATATCATCTTTCCTCAATAAAGTAATTGGAGGACTGAAGAGCATCAACTTTGATTTTTAATGAATTGTGAAATTACTGTTTGATACTGTTTATTTTGGAAGCCAGAGGGCCATAACGTTGTGCACTGTGGGTCTGATTCACTATTGATGACCAACTACTCGCCAAAATAAACCTTCTGCCAGCCACAAACCTTCCTTTTTAATATAGATAAGTCACCCCTATGGTACGCCATGGACAGCCCAGCAGAGGGCAGGGTGCAGTGTACTTCGAAAGTAAGATATGTAATTTTAAGTTCTATATGTTGTGGTAGTGAAAAACACTTACATTTGTTTTTCACTACTGCATGGCCTACTTCTCCCACAGACTAACATTTGAGTTACCTTATCACATTTAAAACGGCTGTAATTTCCAAATAGGAGAAGGTAAACAGCTCATTTTTGGTGCCTTTGGAGTTGTAATGAAAACCCCTAAATTATGTTGAAGAAGTAACTTTAATTACAGTTTTGAAAATCCCACTTTTATAAAATTGGCATTTAGTGCTTATAGCCTGTACCTGGGTCACATGACTGGATGTAGCTTGCAGTTGAGCCTTGTGTAGTCATCCTAGACAGCCACACACAATAGGGAGTGTAGGTGTGCCTAGATGGGCCACCGCTGGCAGGATGGGAGGGAGAAGCTGGGCACAGTCCCACTTACACTTAAATAGACTTTGTCCTGCCTCCACACAAAGGACTGCATACCCCTGGTAGTTAGTCTGGAGCTGGGAAAGTCGAGGCAGGAGGTCTGGGGACTTCAAAGGGAACCTCTAGAAACCTCTTCCCCATTTCAAAGGCACAACTGGGTATAGATACTGGGTCTCAGACACCTCTACTTCAGTACACTTCTGAACCTGATGATACTCTGCCAGGAAGAAGGACTGCTGAGCTGCTGAAGGACTGCCACTCAGCACAGCAGGGCACTAGTCCAGCAGTGCAGCAGTCTGGCAGACTTGCTGCCTGCTGCCCTTTTGCCTGTGTGGAAAGAGCTGGACATACATCTCTTTAACCCAGAACCACAGAGTAACTCTAAGGGCTTTTTGGCTGACCTCCTGACATAAGTCTCAGGGACAGAATACTCCACCTCGACCCAGCACCTCGACTCTGGCATCTGTGAGTCCACCCTGCCAAGTGATGTCACCCCAGCTCTGGACCCCTGGAATTGGGCCTGAGGTGGTCTGCCAGCCTCTGTAGACCCAGAGGAACTTACACATCTCCACTAATGCACAGCGCAATGCTGAGCAGAGCTGACACATTGCCGGTACTGCGTATTTTGGAACCGCTGCAAAGACCCACATCTCAGCCTGTCGCCACATCATAACAGCCACTTCATGAGACATTGTAGGCACAGACCCTTGCATCCCTTGTTGACAACAACCTCTATTGTTACACTGGACTCTGCATTGCACCTCCTCTGAACTGAAGCATTACCTGACCTTGTGGCGCTGCTGCGACTCTGGACTTTGCATTGGAAGCCAAGGTCAACACAATCCTCCACAAACGGCGCAAGATTCCGCACTTGAAACAGATGCACCACTTCGGCTGTGCAACACATCTTCGAAGCGGATCCTCGCAACGCTCTGCAAACCAGGATTTAAAGAACTGTGTTCAGCAGGCCTAACTGGATCACTGTAGCTGACTCTTTCTCCATCAAGGTTAGCCTAAACTTGTGACTTTGTCCTGGTCTGGCGCAACATGATAGCCACAGTTGGGGCTTCATGTCTTCTGGCGCTGTTTTCATTAAAGACTTTAAAATTCAATATCGCTGATTCTACTAATTGAATTTTTGTTGTTTTGGTCTTGTTTTTTTTTTTTTTTTTTTTTAAATGTTATTTCTCTATTTCTTTTGTTGTCACCTTTTGTGGTATGGTTGACTGTATTACTGTTTGAAGTGTTACCAAATACTTTACACATTGCCTCTGAGTAAAGCTTGACTGCTCTGTGCCAAGCTTCCCAAGGGTTGAGCGCAAGGTAATTTAGGGTTGCTAGTGACTTCACCCTGAGAAAAACTGTGGTTCCTGCTTGAGAAGGGTTTCAACCCCTGACCCCCAACCTGTAACCCAATTTCTTACAAGTGGCAACAACTGATAACTGTGTCAGGAGAGCAAAGTTGACAAAATTATGATTATACTAGATGTATTTGGCCAAATAAGGTAAGACATCTGGTGAGCTGAAGAAATTCTAGCTGATTGACGGTTTTGGAAAGAAATATGTTGTGAAAGTGGGCGGCACAGAGAGGAACAAGAAAGGGTGGGCTATTGTGCCCTAGTTCTTTTGCTAGCAAAGATGGAGCCCCACAGAATTAAAGGCTTCCAGATAGGAGAGTGGTTAAAAAGGAAGGAGAGACAGACTACAGCTGTACATAAAAGCAGAATCATATTACAGAGGGAGGAGAGGAGATATTTGACTGGGCAGAACAGTTGGTTGGGGTGGGGTTTCTGTGAATAGCACCCTCATAGCATCAACGTCATTTAGGGGTCGCCGAGGGTCACAGCCGTGACCCCTGGCTTGCCCATTGTTACCCCTGGCACTGCTTTTGCGACCCCTGATTTCAAAGGTAATAAAATCAGTGGCAAGAAGGCAGGCAGCTGGCCGGTATGGGAGTTATTCTCCACCTTCGTTTTCTGCCATTTTTTTATTACACTAATAGCGAATGATACTTTATTTACTATAATAAAGTATAATTCGCTATTAGTGTAATAAACAAATGGGAGCACTAGGAGCTGGAATGAAACCTTCAGAGACAGCTATAACAAAAAATGTTTTAATTGTATGTAGTGTGCACGTTTGTGGGTCAGAGTGTGTTTGTGTGCAAGAGAGCAGGTGTATGTGTGAACATGAATGTGTGGGATGCAAGTGGATGGGAATCAGTGGCGGGTAGTGAATGAGAGCCAGTGACAAGTTGTAAGTGAGATTGAGTGTTAGTGAGTCAGAATGAGCAACAATAAGAGTGAGTGCACACGAGTGAGAATGTATGAGTGAGGGTTAGAATGAATGTTGGTAAAAGTGAGTGTGAATGAAGGAGAGAGGAGTATGAGTGAGAGTGTGTGAGAATGACAGTTTGTGTAGGTGAGTATGAGTAAGTATGATTGAGTCACAGTAAGAATGAATGAGTTAGAATGGGTGCCAGATAGTGAGTAAGAATACATTAGTGCAAGTGAGAATGAATGATGGAGTGTGAATAAATGTAAGAAACTGTGAGTGAGAATGTGATATTATGCTTGCTAGTTTGCCATTGACCCTGACATACTGAAAGTAATTTTTGGCTTAGAAGCACCAATTGATAAAATTGTTCCGGTGACCTACTGGAGGCAATTGCTAGCCAGGCACCTATGAAAAATACTGGTATTGGCATGCTGGGGGTAATTGCAGCATAATGTGCACCCATGGAAAAATACTGACACAAGGAAATTGTTGGCAAAGAGGAAATGCTAGCACTAGCTCATTAAAGATGCTCTTGGCATAAGGGAGGGAAACTGTGGCACATGGGATGGGGCAAATATGACAACGTTCTGGTCCTGATGTACTAGAGGCAATATGACATCATTGCAAACCTCTGACATTGGGATTTTGTAGTTAATATTTGGCGTAAGAGGGTGTGCATTGCACAAGAGGGGTACCCCTGACAAAATGCTGGCCCTGGCACAATGGAGGTTATTTTTTTTACCTAAATGAGCATCTATATCACTTTCTGAAAATAATGGGGTGAACTCCTCAAGAGCGTCAGGTTTCATTGGCTTGGCAAACCAAACATTGAAAGTACTTGAAAATGAATAGGTGACCTTTCTGAACCTTTGGCTTCTCAGCAAACATATGTGAAGATTGTTCTTTTTAGTAAACTATTTGCTCCCATGTTTTAAAAACAATTCTCATTTAAAGTGCTTCAATTAATAGCAGTCACCATTGGGCCTGCAGAATGTAACATATCTGCTTTTAATGTTGCATTTTGTTTACATGGGAACTAGTAGAAAGATATGTGCCATTAACTTTCTCGTATCACTGATTGTGACACACAAAACGTAGGGCTTGATTACAACTTTGGCGGATGGAATACTCTGTCACAAACATGACATATTTCCCATCCGCCGTATTACAAGTTCCTTTATATCCTATGGAAAGTGTAAAACAACAGGCAGGATATCTGTCACGTTTGTGATGGAGTATCCCCTCTACCAACGTAATCAGGGCGTTAATGCCCACCTTGCTCTTTCTTGAATACTACAAACATAGTGAGTTCTGAATCCAGTTTTCTCTTCTCAAATTAATTTTGGAAAAGGGCAGATTTCACCTTAGTTTAATTTTGCTTAAGCATTTTGTCCAGCACTGCTCTTCAACATCCCTTTGAGTGAAGCCTTTTGCTTATATTTGCAGCCTTTATCCCCCACTGTTATAGGTTCATGGTCAGTTAGTTATCTGTAATTGTCTGTTTTCTGTTTCTCTTCTCTGCAGCATTTCTCAACACATGGCTTACCGTTTATTATGTATTTAGAGCTTTGAGTATGATTTAACAGGAGTGGAGTGTTGTTGCATAGGTTCTCATTATGCTAATGAGGCTACTGGATTTGTGCAGTAGGATCCACATGGATTGCGGGTACTGAGTACAATTCCACACCAGGGGACACCTGTCGGCCTAATCCAGGTTTTCCGGCTAACCAGCAGCGCCTCATCTCTGGCCGAGATGATTGTGGCAACCGGGCACATGGCAAGATAGACTTCTCAGGGAGTCATGGTTAGTCCTCCTGCCTACGCTAAGTATGAGCACAGCATACTAAGTTTAATCTGCCCTTCGGGTTCCCCCCGGGAGAACATCATACCTGGAGAAGAGGCTTGTAGTCTAGAAAGACACTGTCCCCCTATAGATAAGTGGTTCGTCTATTTAAGCAGGTAGCTGTATCGAAGCAATCCGCATACATTCGTGGTCATCTGGCTGGAATCTCCCTCTAACCGGTTTGGGACAAAACTGTGTTTTTATAATAAAACAGCTGACATTCTAAGAAATAGTCCCTGTGCATTAATGCGTGTTTTCTGTGAATGTTGGAGACACAGCATACCACATTTGTCGGCAATCCTATCTGACTTTAGCCTTGGAAAGAGCACAAGGTCTCTATTAAGAACGCAATGTTTTTCTAGGGGAAATGACAATGCGATATAAATAATCAAAATAACATGGCTCTAGCTAGAAAATAAGAAAATGTGTCTAGGTGAAAGTGCACAGCTGAAGGCCTAGGTGGCTAAATAACGTGTATAAAATATGGCTAAAATAGCTATACAACAGTGTTACTCAATTTAGCTAGTTTGAGGCTGAATTACATGTCCCCTTTCCGCATATGGAGAACTATAATGAGGGATAATTATTAAGTTTAACATGAATGCATGCAAATCAACAGTCTAATTACAGTGCTCTCAATGTTTTCTTCTCCTACATTTGCATTTGATTTAATTGGAAAAAATAATATAAACCAGACATAATTACTTGCAGTTGAAGTAATTATGCCATCTCCATTAATATAATACCTGTAGAAATAACAATAAATAATGCAGATGCAATCAAGCAGCAGACTTCCAACAGAATACCTTATTTAATGCGCACACGCATACACCCACACCCACACTCACACACACATATATAACCACAAGCTTTCCACTTTGTTCTGTGGAAAACAAATTTATTTCTGGAGGGAGTTGTTTGTCTGAAACAACCTTTTTCATGCCACAGTACAGTGTAAGATAATCAAATATTGCATGAATCATTGCAGCTTCATGATTCGAAGCAGCTATTATCACTAAAAATGTGGGACTGTGTAAGTATGAAATTTACACCAAGTTATGGCAACATCCTAATGGGATCATGGGAATAAAAGTATTTGTAGACTACAATAGTGAGCAATATACTGGATGTAATAGACACAGTTATAGACACGGCCACTAGAATTATTCGGCAGAGGAACACCAAATTATGCAGCAGGGTTGGCTATTAATTATGCACCAAGAAAAGACAAATTATGTGGCCTAATGCAGCACTGTTTTGATGGTATTACTTCATTATTATGTCATTGTTACACATGGTAATACTGTGTGGAAAAGATTCCACCTCATTAGTATCGGTTTAACTACCAAATACATAAGTAAGCAACTGAAAGATGACCAGAGAACCTTTGCAACCGGTCTTCCAGTGCGCGTGAAAACATGCAGCTCACCTTTTTGATCCGTTTTAGCTAGAAATGTTTTTTTGTTAAAATCTAGAGATTATGCAGGAGATGATGGATTATGTGGCATATGCAACAAATCCTTAATTATGTGAAAAAAAAAGCTGCAGCTACAGAATTGCACAATTCCAGTGGCCCTGGGTATAGGTACATTAATGGTCTTACTATATTTATGCCACTGACTTTTGCATTTTAACTGATTTTTGCTGATACATAAAGATAGTGCACCGCCTATTTTTCAGTCGGTATTCATTTTTAAATATGGATAAAATGGAAGATAGGTTGCGTTTGAGTGATTCTAAATGCTCCCAAGTCGCGACTGCCCTGACAACAGCTGTGTGGATTGGCAGAGAATGAAGATAAAAAGAGAGTAGAGTGATGGTTCTTAATGAGACATGAACAGCTGCAGCAGTTCCCAAAGCTGATACAAACATGCATGTGGATTGATTTATCTATGGCTACCTATATCATTGAAACCTGCTAGGACTTCATATGAGTGTACATATGTCCGTTAAATAAATGTGGAAATATATATGCGTTTCAACTTTCGTTTTTCACAACTCTCAAAAAAGTGAACAGCTACAGATGAAATTAGCAAAACAATTATATAAGTGGACAGCACAAAAGTTTGTAAAAGACCAGACCCATAATGGTTTGAATCTACATTTTATCAGCAGTGTAAGCCAGTAGAAAATAATATATCTGTCTGAAATAGTAGTTAAGAGCAATATATTTCAAGCATCACTATACTAAAAGAAGAATGCTGGCAACAGTATATTATGTGAATCCGGATCCCACCCAGAAAGCCAGAAATGGGTATACTTGATAGGGAGCTCATAATACTCAAGAGAAACTGCATCACCATGGAGAGTTGCAACACTGAGAAAAGGGAGGTCCTGCAATGATATTCAAGGTAAGACAGAGAACCTATAAATGCACTAAGGAGAAGTTAGAACAAAGACGGGAACACTTGGGACCTAAAGAGGTTGAAGTAAAGGAGTACAGACCCACCTAACCTTCAAAATATTTCATGATACATCAGTTAAAGATCTCTTATGGTTATAATGGAGAGCCAAAAATCTTTTTATCCAAAAATACAAAGAAAATTTATTACTAATACTATTATGTCCTCAATCACTTAATGTTAATGACATGTAAAAAATAATATAGAAACAAAAACAATTTCTGTTTTAAACATTTACCCCACAAGTGACCAAATAACATTTCCCTCATATCCCACAATCAGATTAAAACTCCATCACTCATATCCAAACAAACTCATTCATCCACAGAACAGCTCTAAAAACTCACATATATAATGTGTCATGATAACACTGGATTGTGCCCTACACTGTAAAATTTTAGCGGCGCACTAATGTCTTCTTTGAGTTCATCAATATATTCCATCAATATATTTCTATCAACACGTGTTTTGGAGAACACCTGTTGAAGAAACTCCCACCTTCTTCAGGACACCAGTTCAGCCAGAGAGCGTTCTATGGCCACAAATAGATGACGATGATGAATAGAAGGCAAGCAGCCTGTCCTGGGAGACAAACTAATAGATGTGTGTATTAAGAAATATAGGTAGACTACTCCAATTTTTCTTTCCACTTAGTCATAAAGTGTGAGGCTATCAAGCCCTCAATGATGAAACCCCCTCAACTACTCCCTTTCTTGACCTGAAAGACACTAATGAATGCAGCCTAATCACTGATCATTTGTTAACGTCGTTGCCAAAACCTATCCTCTGGCACAGATGAGGATTATCCAAAAATCTAGTGCTTTATAATTAATGATAACACTTTCTAATTTTATCATACAGCTCACGTCACTTTATGGGGGTTGGCCACATTAGGTATCCAAGCACCTACTTCACACACCCTCCACCTTGTACAAAAGTCTTCATGGAGTTCCCACCTCCTCCACCCACACAAGCCCCAGTAGGTGGCCATGCCCCTACTAAGCAAACCCATCACTTTATGCCGAACTCTTCATTGTGAGCCCACTTACTCCAGACACCCAAGCCCTTTATGTGGCCTAGCTCCTACTACGTAAAGTCTTTGCCCTGCACACAACTCTTCATGAGGAGCCCATTCCCTCCAGACACCCAAGTACCTTTAGGTTGTCAAGCCTTTACTACAAACAGTCTGTGTGTTGTGCTCACTCCCTCCAGACACCCAACCTCTATTATGTGGCGAAGCCAAGCCAAGTTGGCACAAGTCTTCACAGAGAACCCCACTTCCTACAGACACCGAAGGTCCATTAGGTGGCTTAGCCCGTACTAGGGACACCCTTTACCTTCTACAAACATCTTCACAGAAAGCCCAATCCCGCCAGCAGGCTGAGGAAGTTGCAAAAACTTGCACTCATTAGCAGTGCAAAAGGTATACACGTTTTTCTTATAGTAATTAGATGGTAGTGAGCGGGTGAACTACCCATGTTCCATTCGTAGTGGGTGCAGCAGCTGATATATCAGAGTCAACAAAGACCACCACCTCACATCAGTACAGAATAAAACCTTTATTAACAGAAACTGGTCCAAGTGCAAGTGATGCTGCCTCTTAACATTTATCAAAAGGAAATGAACATATAATAACTATTGGACTTAGGAAGTGCCCATCATTACCCAATGAGCCAAGTCTGCATGCACTAGCCAGCCAGCCACATAAAGGTGAACTAAAGACATGCAACCATGTAGTATTCTCTCTGGTAGTGCTAGTACCTTGTAAAGACTGGTGCGGCAGGTTTTGGCCCAAATAGAAACACATGCCAATAAAAGTGAATATTAGCCACTGTAGATTAAATATATTTTGATGTGATGGAGTAGTCGTAAAAGTGGGGTATCCTATAAATCCAGGAAATCAAGAACTACCGTGTAGCCACCTCCGGTAATATGTAGTGAAGGGCTTCCATTCTGAAAGTTGCTGTTCACTCAATTGTGGCAGTTATCCAAACTCCATTTCAGAAGAAAGTCATAGTTTATTTTTTCTAACAACTTAAATTAGTAATACCAGATTAAAAGCCTCTTGATGGCACCCTTGTAAAGAAGCCCCTGTATTTCATGCAGCAGGGTCTTTTATGGTATTTGAAGAGAACCACAAAGAAAATGGCAACATTCCAGATGATACACATCTCCCACAATCTTCAACATCCAGAATCCTTTACTTGCCAAGAACAGAAGAGATGGACAATGTGCCCTGCACACATTCACCAGTGGAATGAACAGACTTAATGCTGTGATCATGCCTAAGGCACCTGTGACCAGCAGTGGGGTATTAGTATTGTTAAGTAACTACTACTTCCCCGTGGTTCCTTTTGAAACTGTCTTTTATCGAAACCCCACTGAAATGTATTGTTTGTTTACTTTAGGCTGATTCGTGGCTAATTTGTCCACCCGTGAACAAAGCTAGTATATTTAAGAGAAAGGGCAGTGCAAATGGAGGTTTCACTATCTATTTTCCTTATTCTGTGGTCCCATCCATTGATGCTGCCTGTCAGCAATCATAGCACGTGAAGACAGTGCCCTCATACATATCTTATAAAAGAAAGTGTCTCATGCTTCATGACTTTTAGAATGAGTATTTAATTTTTCCTGCGCCTTTTGAGATATATAAAGCACTTGCCAGTCCAGCAAGACGACGTGCAGAAATTTGTCACCCAACAAAACCTCTCAAAGTACGATCAGTGTACCTCTTCACTTGATCTACATGTGAGGCCTCCACTGTAGCTGACAATAAATAACCAGTCATGCTGGGCAGCAAAAAAATAAATCTTGACAGCCTATGACTTTCCTTTCACTATTCACCAGGTGATCAAGTCTAGACCAGTAACTTGGAAACGCAACTACTGTATCCCTATGGAAAACGTCTGTCAAGTCCTTATGGAATGGTAGGGAAGTTGATAGAGCTTGTTGGTGCCTACTGACCCCTCTCCCTCTGACAAAGCCTCAGGAAAAGCAAAAATAACTGCAACATGTTGTAAAGCATCTGCTGAGCCTGCATACAGAATATATTTGACAGTTTTATCCAAACACTATTCTTGTCCAAGATGTGACCTTTCTTTTCATGTGTCCTTTACTGTGCCCTGCACAAGGAATACCAACATGACTTGATGACACTTGGCTGTCTCCTCCTGAACAGCTTTGAACGCAGAGCATCTAGACATCTAGAGTCACTAGGGTGCGCAGGGTTTGCGATGCACTTGTAAAACACCAACTTGAAGATAATGGCACCCCATATAACAAATGCATGCTTTTTATTATTTATTTTTTTAAAGAGGCACCTGCTATCCTTACTGTTGTCATTACAGTGTCCCAGTGCCTCTGGTGCAAACATGCAGAGTGGAGTTAGGCACCTGTGAGGAAATGCCGCTTTTTGCAAGTTCACCCCCCCATTTTTGGACTGATGCTGCTGATTTATCAACCCTGAGAGTACACAGAGGCCTGTCTACCAGACCTCAGTGCCAATGTTCTAACCCCTTACAAAGTGTATGTTGAATTGGATGCCTAAGTCCTTAGTATATGGTACCCAGGGCATGTAAGGCTGAGCGTCCGCCCAGGGCTGCAGTACTAATTGTGTCACCCTGTGTGTGACAAAGTACTAAATGGGTCCCAGGCTGCCAATGCAGACTGGAAGACAGTGGTAACTCTGCTAATTGGACTTTGCCATTCAAACTAATGCCAAACCCCCTAATTCCCTCAACAATCTATGTAATCTCCCCTAAGGAAGGCCTAGTAGCTCTAAGGCAGGGAACTGTCTCAAATTAAGCAAGACATGTTTTATATATATGTCTTGGCAGCCAACACTTCCAAATTGTTGCTTTCCAGCGAGACAATTTGTAGCCCCATTGGCTAACACAGGGTTACCCTCTGAGCCCTTAGTCCAGCTAACTTCGGAATGGGACCACCAGCTGGGCACTGTAAGGTATCAAATTAATTGTGGCATTAAATTTGACTTGATGCCCAGGTCGGATTTAATGACACTATTAAAGAAAAGCAACTTTTAGTAAAGGGCCACTCTGAGACCCAGTTTGTCCAGTGGCCTCAATAGGTCAGCAGCCACCAGACAGCTTTCTGTCCTCCTGAGAAGTAGTGTGAAGAACTCCCAAGCTTACGAACAACAGCAGCCTGCTACAGGGTGAGGTGTCACTTCCCCTATGCGGGAAGCCACTTAAGGTGTTAGCTCAAAAGGCAAGCTTCACAGGCAAAGCCACCTTAGTTGGGCAAATGGCAATCACACTCCTGAGGGGCTACTATTTGTTGAGGTGGACAAGCTGGTGGTGGAGTCTGAGAAGGGAGAACAGTGCCCAAACTGGTATACCCGTGGACATGTAGCCCACAGGTGGCCACATCTGTAGGGTGGGCTACCAAGCTCCTAACATCAGAGGAAGTGTTGAGACATCTTGAGAGTGAGCAGAATAGTGCACTCTGGGATTACTAGATGCCACACATACCTGGAAAGTCATCATCATGAGGAAGGGGAACTAGTAGGCTATTGGCTAGTGACAGCATCATCCCCCAAAGGCACTTTCTGGGCTAAAATATGCCATCTCTGGCACCCTGAACCTTAGATCATGTCAGAACTGAAAAGAGGGCCGGATAAGGACTGTCCTGCTGACTCTTGGACTTCACAAAGAGAGGCTGCATCATCTATGGGACTGTACCTGCCGCACCTTGGACTAGTAAAAAGAGGACTGTGTCTGTGGCTTCTGGTTTTGAGAAAAGTCTCCAAGCCCCAGACCAAAGAAGTTATTCCAAGGGTCAGTCAACCTACACCCATGGAACCAGCACGAGGGTCATCAAAGCTGAAGAAGCTGCACTCGGCAAGCCAGCAACCGCCTCCAGAGGAATCACTGCTGACTGTCTCCCAGCACCCCAAGAGACAGATCCTACCTGGCCAAAAGTTGATCCCGAGTCATCCGGACCTGTGAGTGTTGTCTGAGTCCCACTTGGTCATCCAAGAGCAGTGCTTAATTTGTGCTTATTGTTTCCGGTGCTGAGCACCGGCACTTATTTTTGAGGGCCGGATCTTATTCTTCTGCCTCAAGCATTTGCTGCAAGCAAAAGAGACACATGGGAAAGACGAGAGAAGAGAAAAATGAAAGCTGCCAGAGTGAGCTGAAGGGGCAGGGAGTGGCTTTAAATGGATTGAAAAGGCCCGAGATGGCTTCAGGATTACGCTGCGTTAGTATTCCGTGCTCGCAAACTTAAAATGTAGCAGCCCCGTGTTTAAGAGGAGGGCTTCGTTTTTATTTACAAATTAAGCACTGCCCAAGAGGGACACCAGCCTCCACCAAGGGATACCGCTGGGACCACTGTGGATGGAGACCAGTAGCCCAGCCGCAGCTAGCGTTCTACTTTCTCAAAGAAGACTTCGATGGACCCCAACATCTGTAACCAAAGTCACCCCACCTGACCCATGGACCGAGGAATAACCGCAAAGACAACCCTGTCGACTGCACAACGCCCAGAGCATCCTTGAGCATCTTCCATCGCCTGCATCCACAAAGTCAGGACCACTCCATTGAAGTCTATGGCGATTGTGCTGTAAAGTTTGGAACAGGAATGGAAACGCTTTAGTGGCCAGGTAACTGTCAGAATACTGATAATTGCTCCCCCCAGACTTTCATTCTGTCCGATTTGGTTGCAGCAGTCGGGCTGGAGTAGTCGAACACAACTCTTACAAAACTTCAAAAGTTTACAAACTTTATGGTTACTAACGCTTGTTTGTGGTGAAACTTTGAAGTTTTCTTTAAAAATCTGTATTTTCAGAACACTCCATTTTATTTTGCTCATCATGGTCTCTAAAAATTCATAACAATATGATATATTTGCATAAATTGGTGTTGGATTTCTTTCGTGTTGTGTGGTTTTCTTATTTGGTTGTTTGGTACTGTTAAATGCTGTACACTTGCTCAATGTTGGTTGATAAAAACTGCTGAATGTACTTTGATTCTACGTGCACCTGCGCCGTCATCTGGAACCAAATTAATATTTCAAAAAATAAATAAAAAGGCAGATCTCTGCCACAGGTTTGGACTGACTTGTGTTTTTAACTTGTTGAAGAGCTGTTGTAGCAAGAGTTTACCAACATAGACAGCGGTAGTCTTTCAAAGAACGTTAAAGCATGCACTGCAATGGGCTAGAAATGTAGCAGCATTTAATGGTTTCACTAAAGCAACCAGCAGAGCATCACATAATTACATGCGCAAAGCGACATTAAATAATAAAAACATTCTAGGGTGCAATGCAACAGTGAAAACAGAACAACTCAACAACCCCAGCGCAATTCAACATCACACCGCTTTAACGCATGACAGAAACACAACAGCACAAAAAATCAAAACCTATCACAATATGCCACAAACATTGTTATGCATTAGCGTATATAAACATCTGCTTGCATAATATGCTGGTAAGAGGAGTTTGCACCAACCAGCGTCTTATTTACCACCAGGGACATGAAACAGTGACAGTCAAAACATGTTTTGTGATAAGTGGCCTCATTACGATCCCATACTCTGCGCTGCATCAGTGCGGAATAGGTCTGCACATTTCTTTTTCCTCTCTACAGTTCCTACATTAAATTTAAAAAAGGAGGCAAACACTGCCCTCTGTCTGCGAGCTCTGCTGCAGGCAGTACACGGACATTCTTAGAGTTGGTGTATGCGGGGAAGATGGGGAAAATAAAATGCACAGACCTTGCCTCAGAACTGACAAGTCATACGCAATTGGTGGGTATCAACAGCGTTACAATGAAGCACCCGCATACCCACAGAATGATTCCCTCATCCGCATGTATACTGATCTTTAGTTGCAGGGCCCTGTGTTGCAAAATGTCTTTTAAGACTTCTAAGGATTTAGGGCCAGATGTAGGAAGGCTTTTGCACCTTGCAAATGGCGAAAAACGCCGTTTGCGAGGCGCAAAAGCCCTTACGCGATGCAGAATCACATTTTGCGAGTCGGTACCGACTTGCAAAAAGTGATTCCGACTCGCAAATAGGAAGGGGTTTTCCCTTCCTATTTGCGACCGCATCGCGATGTAGAGTTGATTTGTGACCGCGAAAGCGGTCGCAAATCAACTCGCAGTTACCATCCACTTGGAGTGGATGGTAACTCATTCGCAAACGGGAAGGGGTCCCCATGGGACCCCTTCCCCTTTGTGAATGCAAACAAAAATATGTTTTCAGAGCAGGCAGTGGTCCTATGGACCACTGCCTACTCTGAAAAAACCGAAACAAATGGTTTCGGTATTTTTTCTGTTTGCAGCTCGTTTTCCTTTAAGGAAAACGGGCTGCAAAAAGAAAAAAAAAACTACTTTATTAAGAAAGCAGTCACGGACATGGTGGTCTGCTGTCCCCAGGAGGCCACCATCCCTGTGAGTCCCTAGACTCGCTATGGGGTCGCAAACTGCGACCCACCTCATAAGTATTCGTGAGGTGGGTCTTTGCGACCCCATAGCGAGTCGCAGAAGGTGTCTGAGACACCTTTCTGCATTTCCTTTTGCGAGTTGCAAATTGCGAGTCGCTGGGACTCGCAATTTGCAACTCGCAAAAGGGAACCTACCTACATCTGGCCCTAAGCCTATTGTTTTATTCGATTGGGAGTTATTAATGACCACCCACCTCTCAAGTGGCACCAGCACTTGAGTCCTGTAAGTAGAAGACGTGCTGGTCTTCCTTCCAGGGCCCTTTCTATGCGATCCTTCTCAGCTTAAAAAGATTTATCTGGCTGCCAAGTACGACAGCAGACATCAGTATGTAGGGTCAGAAAGGGAGTGAGCTTCCTCAATGATTAGTTCTGGCTCAACGAGATTCCCAGCATCCCCGCACATCAGCACCCTGGGCTGCCTTGACCTGGAATAAGGCCAAAGGAACCAGAGTGAGTGCAGCCACGATGGTAACTGAGAAAGCGTGAGGACATTTGAGTAAGAGCTTGTATGTAGGGGAAAGGAAGGACTGAGGGACAGTATCGATAGGTGAACATACAGAGCGGAACAGCGTAACCAACATGAAACTCTTGCTGTGCATAATTAGGTAATAAAACAAAAAGGGAACTAGTCAAACATTTTCATTTTCTGATTATTGCGACTAGGTTCAAAAAGAGAATGAAAAATTTAAAGAAGGCAAAATAGTGTAACCAGTCCCATTAAAACTTTCTGTTAAAAAAACGGGTACAGTAACTTTCATGCACAGGGATGCAATCCGTTCACCTTTGGTTCTTTCTGCTGATGACGTGGACATGAGATCTCTAAATTGGAAGGCTGAACACTGTTTAGTCTTAGACGGTCTGTAAAAACAACACGGGGAGCAAATAGAACACCCGCTGGATTAGATAAAGCTCTCACTTTGAATGGAGCAGAGAAAGCACATAATTTTCCCATGTTGCTAGTTCAGATGAAGCACCTCCTTGCTGTTGATGGAATCCAGTGAAGAGGAAATGTCTTGTGGCCTTACTCCGGAGAGAGCAGGCTTTGGCACTGCTGGTGGATAGGTATTTGGTGATTTTGATGCCCCATCAAGCTTCTGCATGCTTTAGGATGGGCAACTGCAGTGCATCAGATTAGAGTAACCTATTTGTTTGAAATGGTTCCTTTGTTTACAGATTGGTCCATTGCTCACAAATAGTTACTCTGAAACTAGAATGCCACTTTTATAGAACTGCTTCTCTGTAGATAAGTGTATTCCACATTGCTTGTTTAAACATATAGGTTGTTGTGCAACAGTGCAACCAAGTCAGTAGGGAATCTAGTCTTTGAATGTCTTTAACTCTCAGGTGAAAAATAAGCTTTTTGCAGGGGAAAAAATGATTTTGTTGCCACTTGAGGTTAAAGTACCTCTTTTGGAATTTAGGCCATAACTTCTCTTAATCTATCAAATCTACTTTTGTACCAAGGCACACTTTCAAAACAATCTTTTTCACAAGAACAAATAAAATATTATCACAATGTTTTAATTTGTTTTTGCGCAGTTAGCATGTGCACATTATAAGACCTGAATCATTGCCCAGAAGCACACGTTTGTATCTTGAAGCCATAAGGCTTTATATTAAAATGGCATACTGGGAAATTGAAAATACCGTTCTGAATTATTTCAGTTAAATTATTAGCAATGCTCCTTGCTTTGGACAGTAAGAGTTTCAACAAAATGTGCAGTGTAACTGAGTCTGTGAGTGTTAATCATGTTTAATCACATTTTTCTTGAAGTTTCTGTTTTCTGTGTGTAGCAAAAAGCAGATGTGCTTGACACCTCAGCAACACTGAATAAATAAATTCTCTGTAATTGGTATGTTTACGTCTGTGTGGAAGCCCTTGAAGTGTTACTGTTCTGTATAATGTGTATTATTGTACGTTTCTCAGGATCAAATGCTTTTGTGAATTTCATAAAAACACAGTTATGAAAACAGTGCATTTCTATGTAATTTAGAACATGAAAACATAAACCTTCAGTTTCTACGGTAGCCTAAACAGACAAATCAATCAGTAATTTGTTGTACAGTATCAAAATCCTATGGACCTGAAAAGGAATCAGGAGTAATCATATAATGTATTAAACAATTCAACATGTATGCCAATTGCAGTGTCACAGTGGGTTCCCTAACTTAATAAGGAACCCCTTTGTAGATTCAGTCCTTGGGCACAGGATAAGCTGTAATGTTGGTTGCATTGAGTTTTTGTCGAGCTATGCGGGATGAGAGATGCAGCCTAAGTTCTTGAACCATGGTTTGAGGTTCTTTCAGGGATGTAATATCCATTCAGTATTAGTAGAACAACAGTTAACGTTGTCAGCCACATGATGAAAAAGAAACACTTGTAGTGATCCAAACATAAGACCACGTTGGTATCCGGTATTTGTCACAAAATCAATGACATGCAAGAATAAACCAGTAGCAGGCAGTGGATGTGGGGTGTGATGAAAAGTCCTCTGTGTATAATTCAGATTCATTTTCATAAAGTGTTGTTGCTCAAAAAGGCACCATCAGTGCTGATGATGATTCTTGATAAGATTCATAGTAAACAAAAGCAGAAGTTGAGAGTGTAGAATTGCTGACATTGTAGCAGCAGGTTCCTCTGTGGAATCTGGAACTTGATGTAAAGCTGGAGACACAGTAGGCTCTGCAGTCCCTGGATTGGGGGTCCACTCCTCTCTGCAGTATCTTTGAGCACTGTGGGCTCAGGAGGGTCCCTTCTAGTAACCACCAGCAGGTTCACAGCCGGATAGCATGGAAGGATCTGGACCGGAACTGGCCCCACTGCCGACGTGCCCAACTCTGTCCCCATACACATCCCCGACTCCAACACAGAGCTGGATGAGCATTATCCAATGCTGACTTTGGCGTTGACTGAAGACATTCTATGCCCTATTGCTATAGGCTAAGACTTGCAGATGACTAGGACGGGTCACTGAACCCTGATGAATATCAACCACTAGATGTCACTGAGGACACCTGTTGTGAGGATTTGTTGGATGCCAGTGGACTGGACACCTTCTTGGATACTGGCTTTGTCTCTCCTCCTACTGTGGCTATGAGGACAGAGCCTCATTTGCTATGGTGGCGAGGAGGGTGGCCAAACTCCTGGACCTTCAGTTGCCCATGACCTTGTTCATGGCTGTCAAGACAAATGTCTTGACAGAGGTGCATCAGCCGGTAGTCACCCCTTCTGAACTGCTTCTACCATTTAATGAAGTCCTCATTGACATCACACTTGGGGCCTGGTCCAAGCTCTGCACAGGGGCTTCTGTGAATGGGACTATTCCCTGCTACCATTTCTCCACCCCGCCCCAGGGGACCCCAACTTCCTTATCCTGCACCCTACCCCAAAGAGCTTGGTTTTCTAAGCCTTCACTTCCAGAGTAAGTCATGGTCAATTCCCTACCACACTACCGGACAGGGCAACCAGGAGGCTGGATACCTTAGGAAAGAAGATGTTATCTTCCACAAGCCTGGTACTGCAGTTGGTAAACACTGCATGCCTTTTGGGCAGATACTCTCATTCGCTCTGGCACTTTGTTGTACAGGTGCTGGCTATGGTCTCGGAGGAGGCTGGATCCATTCTCTCTTAAGCTACTGCTGATGGGAGGAACACAACTAAATTTGCTATATGCCGTGAGGTGGATATGACCGACCCACTAGGCAGAGTGGGATCATCATGGTAGCCCTAATGAGCTACACCTGGTTGAGTACCATTGGCTTTTTGGGGGATGTCTAGGCCTCACTCATGTTCATGCCCTTTGATGGCTCTCGTCTTTTTGGAGACAAGATGCACTCAGCACTAGAGTTCTTCAAGGACAGGTACTGCCAGGTCCTCGGGCCTTTCCATTGGCCCTCTTCAACCACAAACTGCCTTTCACTCCTTTCATGGCCAGAGAAGGGGCTTTCAGCTCTGTTTCTACCCACCCGGCACCCACGGGTCAGGTAGCCAGAGGTCGGACCACTCCACCACCCCATGGCAGCCACCAAGCCTCTTTAACTTGCCCTCTGACCATCATGGGCATGCAGTGGGAGGCAGGATATAACATCACCTCAACACTGAAGTTCAATAACATCCGACCTCTGGGTTCTCCAGATTGGACGAAGGGGATACTCCCTCCCTTTTTGTGACTACCCCTCTACTCATGCCACCTACATGTGAAAGGCTGATGGAGGACCACATCTCATTATTCTACCAAAACGAGGGAGGTCTCTTGGCCAAGGAAGCAATAGAGAAGGTGCCAGAAATAGAAGTAGGGCATGTTTGTTATTCCTGTTATTTCTGTTCTGGCGCCCAAGAAGGTTGAATACCTTCACCCTATCCTAGACCTGTGACCTCTTAATGTCTTCCTGAAAAAAGAAAAATGTAAAATGCTCACACTCACTCAAGTCCTGCCTGCCCTTGACCCGGAAAATTGGATGGTAGCGTTGGACTTAGGTAATGTTTGAGTATCTTTTCACAGGAAAGGAATCTGTATCTGGAAGTCTCTATCAGATGAACAAGTTACTTGCTTTCGGTAACGCCTTATCTGGTAGAGATTCCATCTAGCCGCAGATTCCTTACCGACCCGCACAACCTCCCCGCTCTGCAAACAGATCAGATTTATAGGCACAGGGTTGTTTCCTTTTCAGTGCCCTAATTCCACACACCAGTGCTCAGTGCCCTTTGTGGTTGTGTGCTCCTGACATGGAAAGTCCCAAAAAGGAAACTGACATCAGAGAGCTGGGTTTGCGCCTTTCATCTGTTCCAGTTTTTGGGATAGAAAACACATGGACTGTAATTCTGCTTCCATTGCCTGACCCAAAGAAAAATAAGAAGGTATGCCTCCCACACAATAATCGCATCATGTGTCCGATTCTGTTTAACAAACCCCCATTTGACACAAAGTGCCTTCAGGGTACAACTACTCAGTGTCTTCCCTACTCTGGAGGAACTATCCCAGGAAGAGTATACTGATGTTGCTCATCCAGCTCTGTGTTGGAGTCGGGGATGTGTATGGGGACAGAGTTGGGCACGTTGGCAGTGGGGCCAGTTCCGGTCCAGATCCTTCCATGCTATCCGGCTGTGAACCTGCTGGTGGTTAGCAGAAGGGACCCTCCTGAGCCCACAGTGCTCAAAGATACTGCAGAGAGGAGCGGACCCCCAAAAATAAGGTGCATGGCCTCATACAATTCAGAGAGTGGGCAGGGGTTTCTCTGGCACATCGAAAAACGGGGAGGGACAGAGACAAACAAGAGGCAGGCTCAACCGTGGAGTCAGGCCTTGAATACCAGCGTTCCCTCATCTCGTCTGATGACTTCAACGGACGGGGCAAAATCAAAGACCTCTTTGACTTCTTGTTCCTTTTGTGCTTGTGAGACTTACCCAAATGACTTTGAGTGCGACAAAGAACACTTGGAGTGGCTCCGCAACCAATCCTAGGACCTTCCTCTTGACCAAGATCGAAACCATTGCACGTTGAGCAACAAGGAGCTTGAATGACCACTCCCTCAAGGCATTGGGGTGCTTGCTGCGACAATCGACGCAGGTCTTGGCATCAAGGTCGCGCTTGAGGCACCAGAAGCACATGAGGTGTGGGCCCGTCACCAACATTTGCCGGTGCCAGGTACCACAGGTCTTAAAACCAGCCTTCCTCTCAGACACCCTGCCACACCAGGAGACAGTGTCTCAAAAATCTTCGACAAAAAAGTTGAAGAAAGGTCTGTCAAAAATGACTAGAGGTGGCTCTTCTCTAGAAGCTCTGACTGGCACAGAAAGAAAAGAACTGATGTCAGCGCTCTGGGGTGGCGCCTATTTAGGTCCCACACATGTCATTTCCTGTGCAGCTGACAACATCACACAGAGCCTAACTATACCACCTACCAGTGTGCAGCGGTACTGCTCATGAAAATTTCCGGATCCAGTCTGATGCTTGGGGAATAGCCTAATGTAAAGAATCTGCTACTAGAAGTCTCTATCAGATACTGCAGATTTTATGCCAGAGTTCGAAACTGGATTATTGGTAAGGGCAGGTAAGTACCTACACTTAGCAATAAGCCACAAACCCCCACTAGGTCCAGTCAAGTTATTAGTAAATTAATCCCTGCTCACCCTTTGGTAGCTTGGCCCACAAGCTGTTAGGCTTAACTTAGGAGACAGGTGTGTAAAGCATTTAATATCAACAAAACAGTAAATAAAAACACAACACACAATCAAAATCTGACACCAATTTATAAAAATAGGAAATATGTTTATCTTTAAAATGACACCAAAACAACGAAAATCCAGTGTCTGGAACCAGAAAAATGTTTTCTTTAAAGATTCAAAGTAAACCTAGTGCTTTGAAGCAAATAGCACTCAAAGGGTTCAAAAAAAAAAAAGGTAGCACTGGACAGGGACAAAGTCCAGAGTTCAGGCCTCCCACGATGTAACACTGTTACATTTACTACCAGGAGTGTTTCTTGATTCCCGAAAGTGGTCCACAGCACCAGCCGAGGGTTCAGAGGTTCTGGTCTGCCTCCTCGGGTCTGGGACTACAACTACTACATTGCACCTCTTCAACATATGGAGTTTGTTTTTTACAACAGTTGGTCCAAACTTCTCAAAACTTCTGGATCTTCTTCCAGAGGTCCTCTTTGGGTCCTTGAAATGTTAACAAACTTGATCCAAGGTTCCAGAAGCTCTGAGTTGCTCCTTGGAAGTTGGGACTTGGAGGTTAATAGAATGCACCTGGTCAGAATCCTCAAATGGCCACTGGACACTGGTCAGTTGGGCTCTTCGTGCAGGACCTGACGAAGGGGACTGTGGTCTGCTCCTTTGTACATGTAGCTGACAGAGGGTTCACTCCTGGAGTTGCAGAAGCAAGGCAAGGTTATTTTCTTGGTGAAGCCCAAAGTGTGCAGCTGGTGCTGTCTTTGTGAGTGCAGTTCTTCAGGTGCAGGGCAGGGGTTCAGCAGGGCAGTCCATCTTCTCCGATATCTTCTTCCAGCAAGGATCTGAATTGTAGGGCAGATCTGCCATATTTATCTTTGCTCCTGGGTTGGGAAGCAGGGGGGGGGGGTCCCTGTCAATTGGGGTGCAGACCACCACCCTCTGGGGTGACCACTCCCTATGAAGTGTGGCAAAAATGAAACCCAGAAAGCAACGTTCTCTAAAAATCCAACATGGAGAAAATTCCTCCTTGGAGGTTAGATCTGGCGGAGTCCACCCACCAATGTGGCAAAGTCTCCCTAACACACCCCTTTCAGCCCCCTCATATTTTAATCATTGGGGCTGGAGGAGAAGGAAAATGGGGGAGGTCCAGTTTCTGTTCAAAGTGGCTTTCCCTCCTTTAAAGACTGGTTTGGCTACTACGCCCCCATCCTGCTCTGCCATCTGCTGCAGCAGTTCTTCTCCCACCAGATGCTTCCCTTGTCTCAGCCCAAGACACTTCACACCTCATTAAGGTAGCTTGGCGCAGGCTGCCAGAGGCTGACCAATCAGGAAGGGGCACTACATGGCTGAATTTGGTAACTTTCAGAAAGAGTTCTAAAACTCTTTCTCTATGCTTGTTATAATATATTCAACCATGACAAGTTGTTGGATTTATTATAACATTTAATTTAATACCAATGTTGATATATTTATCTCCTTTCTCTCAGAAATATGACTGTTATTTAAAAAAAGTTTCCTAATGTTAGCCTATGGATCCCATTGAATACAATGGGGGGAAACAATGTTTTTATCTCACCAGGGCTTATAAAACATTTTATTGAGTCCCTGCTTATATTTGCACTGCACACAACCCTGGGGGCACCTGTGTCAGGAGTGTCAGTACCGAACAGCTGGGTTCCTCAGAAGCAGAAGCTAGACCCATTGCCCCTTCACCAATATCCACCCCGACCCTGTATTACAGTCAGTGTGAGATATCAACAAGGGCGAAAGGGGAAGTGGACAAAAATAAGAGACACTGCCTCGCGGCACAATTCTTCGCTGCTATGCTTCTCCGGTGCTAAATGTAACAGCTACCTGTAAGGGAAGACAAAGATAAACATATCATTTCCATTTAACTAGATGTTAATTTCATAAAACACTATTTCTATTCAATATACATCAATGGTTCATAACCCCATAGAGCAAGATTTGTGCTCCTCTCTTTCTCTTAATTAATTCTGTTGCTAATTAATTCAACGTTTGAGAGGATCTAACATTGCAGCAGTATAACAAATTAGCTGTTGTAGTATTTGAGTGAGTGGTACAGTCTGAAAGTGAGGATCTCAATTGCTGTTAAGGTATTTTTCCTTCAGACATGGAAACAATGTCAAATCGTGAAAATATTATAGTCTTCAAAAAACAAATGTTTTGCCAGGACAAATAGACTGTAAAGTTTTCTGTGAAGAATTTGTCATAATGCTGAAAAACTTGTTATCTTCAAACTGTCTCTTGCAAACAGATTTTCTCTTCCTGACCATCTAAAGTTACTATATGCTGAACTGAGACTCTAAGTCCCAATGAACTGTGAGTGCTGCAGGTACAACCAATATTTGCGGTACGATGAACAGAGACACTACTCCAGTGTACATGAGCCTCTTGTCAAGAACATGCCCATAAGTGTTACTGACAACAGAAGTCTTTTCTGCGGGGAAAAACATGCATGCTGAAGAGACGCTACCAGCGCCTCAAAAGGTACAGTTGACGTGTGTCGCCTTCCAAGGCGAGCGCCTGCATCACAAGCAGGATATCCAGCTTGCGCTCAAACATTAGACTGCTGACCTCCGTGGGACGTCCGCCATCTCTGAATTCTCGAACTCAAAACGTGTTGCAAACAGATGAAGAATGGCATTCAGCAACAGTTTTGCAGATGGCCTTCCATGCCACCAATGGGGATATCGATAGGCTCTTGTCAGTCTTTGGTGTCTTGGACTTCGATACAGGTAAGTTCTAGTTCCTGCAATGGAATTCCTGACAACCTAGGGCAGACATTGGGGTGACCTATATGCAAAAATAAGGTAGTTTGAGACTTTGGAAGTACTTTTAATTCCAAAGTCGAATTTGGGGTGAATTTTAAATTTTGAAAGCAGCCAGCAAGGCAGGCCTGTTTTACAATGACACTGGACACCTCAGCAGTGCCTCTTTGGGTGCACTAATTATACTGGGGTCCCTAAACCTGCATGGCCTACCATGTACTAGGGATTTATTGATAGGTTGTCAGAGTCAATTATAATCAGGCCTAATTTGCATATACTATTTTAAACTGAGCACTGGCCCTGGGTCTAGTTGACAGTGCCCAGGGCACAGTCAGAGTCAGAAAACACCAGTATCCACTAAAAATGGGGGCAAAAAGTGAGGGAGCTTCTGCAATCAGCCAGTTTTCCCACAGCCAGCATGTGCAGATGCATTTAAACCCCCAAGCTGCCATGATTGGATATAATGTAGCTCACTCATCTCACAGCACATTTCTCTTTCACTCCCAGTTTGGAAACCCATTAGAATGTTATCTTAAATGAGGGTGTAAGAGTGATCCGAAACACATTTCCTTTTGAAGTTGCTTTAATCACTGTTAAAATATCCGTGCCAGTCTTGGCTTGAGATCAGATTACCTGCAGATACCTTAAAAAGGTATTATCTGCAACAAAGCAAAGTTTGCCAAATAGTTCTCTTAAATGTGAATTCCTTCGGTTTTATGGTCCATGATGAGTGGCATTGACCAATGGAAGCATGTCTCTGACAGATAGCCACCTTCCCTAGAATTTCTATTACTTTTATTGATTCCCTTCTGAATCTCTGAACCCATTTAGGTGCTAATGTACGCAGTGTACATTGTGGCTTGTAAGGGGCATTAAAACTGAATCCTAAACTGCTGTAGTAAAGGGAACTGGAGGATGAGCTTAACATAATGAATGTAACAGGAATTGGGTATTGCAATCCAGGGGAAAGACGTAAAAAACGTTAGTATGTGTTCCAGCACTGAAACACAAGCCAGCCACCGGGTGTGGATCCTTTCACAGGCAACAGCTCTGTTGTACTTGTATGGGTAAAAACATTTAGGAGTTGCTTATGATGTGTAATAGTTTATTAATGGCAGCATTGAAAGGACATTGCAAAACAAATTGCTGCTTCCACTGCATGAGATGAAATACAAATGTGTATGGAACAATGTTTTAAAGAAGAAACTTGCTGCCCCACAGAATTCTCTGTGGGGGAGTGAAGCTTGCTTTCAGCTGTGAAAATGTGATTAGTAAAGGAAAGTAATTTATGTACGACCTTCATGTGAATCATGTGCATATAGCCTTAAAGTGCTGGGAGAGAAAAAACATGATCTGTGTGTTTTGTCTCAAACATGTCCCTTTCCAGTTCATGTGAGAACTGGGCACATATTCATCCAATGTATTTCAGAAAATGTGAGAAAAATAATAATTATAAAAAGGCTTCACTCAAACTAATGTAGTAAGGAAACTCTCGAACCTTTTATCCCCAACAGTGATAATATATTTTTTTAAACAAAGCCTGTGAATTAATCACGTAGTTCGATAATAGTTAAATCTCAGCTACGCGAAATTACTTTAGAATGCACAATTTTGCATTTTCAAGTGTTAATTTTGTAACTTTGTGTGGTCAGTAATGTTCTACCCTAGTCTTGTGTTTAGAAAAAACAATTATAATTTGTGATGTAAATAGTTTAAGGTGTGGATCTTCCTCTGTGATATCCACTGTTTTACCTCAAAAAAGGCAAAACTAATTATACAGCATAAATGATTATATATAGAAATCTAAAAATAATGAAACCTATTTGAACAAGAAAAGCAGTTAGATACAGTTGTTTTGGATGCCATATTTTAGCTGAAAACCCCATTGGAAATGTCCAACTTTATTTAAAATGTGCATTTCTATTAGGTTAATTTCTAATCCTGTGTGTGTGTGTGTGTGTGTGTGTGTGTGTGTCTAAAATTTATACAGTCCAATACTATTTCATAGGGTCTGAGGTTTGTTAATACCAGAAGAAGAGTGTTCATTATAGAACTGCAAGGCAATATAATGTCTAGCTATTGTTGCTAGCTTAAAATAGCTTTTATGTAATGTTTAGCATCTGCGCTTGAGGGTCTCTCCTTAAGGGAATGACGTGGAACTGAATTTGTATCCCACCCTGCTTGATTTCTGTATTGGGTTGGAACCTATTTTCAAAGCCTCCTTGCCTGAATATTTTTCTCAGAGCTTTTCAGGTACTATAGAGGAAAAATGGCAATATTATTATCTCCTCACTTTGAGATGCATCTCTTTATAAAGACTGGCGGCCAGTCAACTTCAGCAAAAAATTATGTCACAACTATCAGATAAATGCAGCCAAAACTTTGCTTTACTTTTGTGCAGTATGCCCACATCCACATCAATCTGTATGTGGTTTAGTTACATTTACCAACACATGTTCTTTCAAAATTATAGTGAACTGGCATCACTTCTGTTGTGCTAGCCAGCCGCGCTATTTATGGATTACTTTCATGCATTGTATGTGTGCATATGTTGTGGAGGACCGGCGGGATCTAGTACTATAAAAGTCAGTTGTATGACAATGTGTAAGCCGCCTTTAGAATAATATTACTTAATTCAGTAAATGTGTTACTTGTGGAAGTGTAAAAATGTGTGTCAACCCATGGTGTGAACCTAGCCATCACATGATAAGTGACTCTGTCATTATTTAGCGAATACCTGCAAACGTTCTATGACGTATGGGGCAGTTGACCACCAAACCATTCATAGTGTACTTGATGTCTCGGAGAAACTTCTAGGTCTCAATAGAGTACCCTTTTAACTACCAACTGTGTAGGTCTTTATGCCTAAAAGCTACCAGTGTTGGGAATATGGGCATGATTTAGAACTTTGCAGACGGGTTACTCCATCACAACAGTGACAGATGTCTCGTCCGCTGAAATCTAAATCCCATTATGTTCTATGGTTTGGAGGACAGGATATATGTCACTGTTGTGTTGGAGTAACCTGTCCGCCGAGTTCGAAATCAGGGACAATATCATCACACTGCAAAACTTCAACCATAAGAAAAAATATTTGCAAGATAAATGCAGCTATTGCATTTACAAATATTCTAAAGTTGTATGCAACATGTGCGTTCACCCTCTCTTCCTGATAAGGACACATCTAGTAAAGGGATGTGTGTGCCCTGAAATAACTCCTATCAGAGTAGAAATTACTTGTGCCATATTACCACACAGATTTGGTAAACATGAGATTCATACTCATAAGTCAAATGAGGAATAATCTTTTATCAGTCAAGCGCTCAACAAACCTATGTTAAAAGGTGTTCCCTATTCAACAAGTGGGAGTTAACACCAGTATTACACCAGATGGTCCGGACATCCATTTTTAAACGTAAAATTGGTCTTTTGATTGTGTAATCAGAAACCGCTAACAGGTCCAGAAAATGGAAATGCCCAACATTGAAGCGCCAAATGTTGGGTAAATTGAGTCTTTGGGTCTGCTCTCAAGGTTTGTTTTCACACCCACAGGTGACATGAGTGAGCTCAGTCCAATGCACCAGCACCGAATGTAAACGACAGGTTATTGTAGCCCCACAGAACCCACCAATACATAAATGAGGTGGTGTCAATGCTTGGAGTTACTAACATGGAGCAATGGTAATCCAAATGATTGTTAATGATTTACAAACTCAAGATCACTAGAAACAGAATATGTATTTGAACATATTCATTTTAAAATAAGGTATTTTAAGAAGCTGAGATATAGTACACAGAATATTGGTAACAACACAAAAGATAATAAAAAGCAGCTAAGGTTTTCAATAAAGGTGAAAGCGGAAAAGTTGTATCATCACAATTTATAGTTGTTACACCCTCACTGTGCTATCTTTAAGTGCTATGCTACATCTAGCAGATGAATAAATAATAAGTCTGAGTTTCAGAGGTGGTGGGCAGACTTGTACAACAACGTTGGTGTCTTTGTGGAATAGTTGGTCAGTTATTTCGAGCACAAGGCCAAGAGCTAGAACTTTGTGTCTGAGAACACAATCCTGGCACTAGTTTGTGAAAGAAAATTATTTCTCAGAGCCTTGGAGAGTCTCATTAGAGGCTTCTTCGGTTGAAATGAAATCTGGTTTTGTGCTCATCTGCATCTGTGACCTGATTGAAGTTTCTCTCCTAAGTGGTAGTCCTTATATATTGTATCTTATCTTCATCTAAGATAGATTTTGCAATATCACCTTAGGAATGTTTTGACATAATCATATACATCAGTGGATGTACTAATGAGATAAAAATATGTCAATTTAGAATACATTTTTTGGGTTATGTTTGTTCTATGACCTTGAAAAAGGCACTTGTCCCAGACTGATGACCCACAGGGGTTTTGTTGATGTCTATATCTGAATTACCTGACACTTTCAAAGTTCTTGGAAAGATAGGCACAGACGACATCTGCGTCAATGGCTGACATGTTCATTATTCTAGATAATTTGATGAAAAATATTAGCCACCATTGTCCAAGGGTCAGACTTCATGGTCTAAGATAGTGATCTCCATTACCTAGGATGAATTCAGTGCCAAAGGTAAACAAGCTAGGCAGTCTAATAGAGACTATTGCTAAAATGAAACCTTTTGTCTATGTGTTTAAGAACCTAAAACTAAAAGAAAGAAGCCTAAAATCAAGTGATTAAAATAATAGAATTGTGGAAGGAACTGCTCATAAGATTTATAACACTCCTGGAATAATGTCTAAGCTAAATAGTCACTAAATTATCACTGAATATGTTTTTGATACAGAATAAAAGCACATGCCTGAAACATGCATTTGATGAAACAGCAGTTTATCACTAACACATGCCTTCGAACTGAAATGAAAATGGGGTCTCTGTGCTGAAAGACATGATCCTTACCAAACCGCACATGTGTGTGCTTCTTCTTGCCAAATCCACGTTGCTCTCACCAGTTTCTTTTCTCCCATACGCGCCCTCCGTGTTGCTCCCCCACCCATGCACTCAGTGTTGCTTCCATCTCTCACCCTGTGTTGTTTCTCTCCACCACATCCTGCATGTTGCTTCTGCCCGCACCCCTGTGTTGCATCCTTTCCCATAGCTACTGCCCCTATTTTGCTTCCCTTCCACTTAAAAAAAAAAACTATTTTCTGCTCTAATCCGAAGTGGATTGGTAACTAAAGAGAAAGAAATGGTGTAGTCATTTTGTTGACGTGCGCATGTGTGTTGTGTGCACCTACCAGGTGGGCCACATAAAAATACTTTGTTTTCAATTTTTAGCCATTCTGCAGCTTGGCTATTAATAACCATTGGCAAAGCCAATAGGTCTCAAATGTGTGACCTTTGGCTTTGCCAATGCATGTTTTTAATTAGACCTGCTCCACTAAATAAGGCACATGGGGCAGTTGTTCAAAGTCAATGCAGAAAATTATAGAGTCATGTACACCTTTTTTAGCAATGTGACCTACTAACACCTGAACACAAATTGTGCACGTCATTTTGCCAAGCCAGTTACCTTCAGCTGTGACAAATGCACAATTTAAGGAAAAACATTTGCGCTTTTTAGTTTCTATTTTTTGCAAAACTAATTACACCCGTTGCTTGCAGCAGTTAAAAAAAAATTCAGTTGTCAAAAGCGAGTTTGATCCTTCAGTGAGAGAGAGTGATGACATTCAGAACAGGGTTCTTGCTTTCTGTGCACCTGATGGTTTGGAGTAATCCCAGTACGGATTTTGATGCTCCCCGCTAGACGTATCTCAATTTAGTATTTTAAATGTCAATTTCGATTGAAAGAATAGTAGAGCCAATTTGGTCCTACAAGAATGACAGAGATGGAAATCTGAGCCTTGATGGACTCATTTTAGAATTTTAGCCATTCAGAAATCAATTGGAATGTTCAAAATCAGTTACTAAATTAGGGTACAGTGCTCATTAGAGGTAAGAATCTATTAATAAATCATTAAGAGCTCAGTAAAGTTCAATTCATTAAATGCAAAGTATAGAATTGGGAGAGCAACCCAGCATGGAGTTGCCTCCCATGGCGAGTGAAAAACGTTGCCTGTTACATCAAGAAAACACACCCTTGTTTAGGGTACTAAACAATGGATTACATACATTTAGTATAGTTGTACATGAGTTACATTGCCTCAACCAATCATTATTAAACGAAGAGAAACATTTGCAACTAAATACATTTTAGAAAACTCTCACAATTCTACAACATAGAGCTTCTCATGACACCACCTGTGTCTAGAACAAAAGTGGTTGCATTGTATGCGATTTTTTCTGGGACTACTTAGTTCAACATTGAATTAAGATATTTTTATTCAGGACATCTTGTGAAGGTCACTGTCCTTTCCTGTGGAACACATTAATTTTTAGGTTTTGCCGGCACAGCGCAAGTGCTGTGTTTGTGAGAGGTATTGTTTACAATAAAAGACTAGGAGGCCACCCATTGCTTACAGTTTGTTGACTTTATTGCCACTCTTCTATTTGGTCTTCCTTTTCTGTCTGTGGAGTGTAGCCCAATCACAAATTGAGTCAATTTGTGTTTGTCCACTGATCTAGCTGTGATTCAGGTACTATTTCTTTCACTGTCATCACCTGGCTCAATCTGCTTTTTCCCCAGCCAGTATGATATGTTGCTCCCTCTATCACTAGCCACTCATGGTCTAAAACGGCTTTATATGTAAACAAACCTGTTCTAGCTGAAGCATTGTTGTGAGATATTGTTGATATATCGCACAACTCACTTTGCTCTGAACTCCATTTCCTCGACCACAGGAGTCCCATTCTGAGCGGCCATTTTTGGTTGTTGGCGCTGTAGCTTTTTAGGGTTTTTTACTGTTTAAATGGTGCAGATGCCACAGACGCACCGCTGACGCGGCACAGGCAAGCTGGTCTGTGTCCGTCCGCAACCTGAATGCAACCAGCGTCAGTCACCCTGCATAATTCGCCAGATGCTCTAAAAGCACTAAATACTGCCTCCAAGCATTGTGACGTGGTGTTTTCCCCAAACTCAATTAATGGGCCATTGACTTGCATTAAGTGCAGAGCTGGGTTTGGGGTTTCTTCTCTCCACCCTCATGGCATATCTCAGGTACCTGCGTCTCTCTCTCTCTCAGGAGTCCTTATTAATGCACGCTCCTTAAGTAAACACACCCAAGAGATATTTGACCTGCTTAAAGAGTTACACCTGAATTTTCTTTTTGTTTCTGAGTCATGGCTTGAAGACTGGTGTAATCCTGATATTCCACAAGCCTTACCTCGTAGTTATACCATCACTGGACAAGATAGATTAAACCACCGTGGAGTAGGTCTGGCGATTATCTTCCGTGATTTTTTCAATGCCAGACTTTTGATTTGGGTTCCCTCGAATGGGTGGAAAGCTTGGGTTTCTGTATTAAGATCAATCCTTCTACGTCCTTTGTGGCCAGCCTTGTCTACCATCCTCCTGGGCCCTGTTGTAGCTTACTGAGATCCCTGGGCGATGCTATCGCTCCATCCATACTGCAATATGCAAATTATTTTACTATCCTAGGAGATTTTAATCTCCATTTGGAATGTAAAACAAATACAGAAGTAGCAATTTTTTTCAGACACTAGTTCTTTGGGCCTGCTTGAAATGATTACATCACCTACTCATAATGTAGGACATACACTAGATGGAGTATTTTCTAATAACCTTAATTTAGCCACTGACTCTCCGATAAGGCAGGCATGGTCTAATCACAGGCTGATTCCATTCAGGCTGTGGTTGGAGCCTATAAATTGCTTCCCTATGGTACCAGCAACAGGTCCAGATACGGTCCATCAATGGGGAAAGCTTTTATCCAGCCCTAATTTTGTAGTGCAGCAATCATCCACCATCCCTAATCTTACAGGTGATGTGGGGGCACAGGCCGACATCTTTAGTACCTGGATTGCCAACTCTATTAATAAATTGGCCCCTTTAATTCCTGCCAAAAATAATTTGAAATCCCGGCATCAGCCCCGTGGTACTCACAATCCCTAGTAGAGATACATTGCAGTTGCAAGCAATTGGAATGTAAATGGTGGAAAGCCTACAATGCCAAGGACTTGAATATGTTTTTAAAAAGCCTTGAAATTCTACCATTATCAGATTAAGACTGCAAAAAATAATTACTTTTTGTCTCAGATTGACAAAGAGCAATCTAATCAAAAAGTAATTTTCGACATTGCCAAATCGTTCCTACAGCCAAAAGCAACAATTGGGGAGATACCACTCTCACAAATCATATGTAATGAAATATCTACATATTTTGAGGCAAAAGTATGGACAATCTAACAAGAATTTGAAAGTCCCCCCTCTTTTAAGAATGTTCCAACAAGTTATATCCTCCAACCAGGACCCTCGTTCTCAGCCTTCCAGAAAATTACTCTAGCTCAATCTTATCAAGCCATTTTAGCATTTAAGTCAGGATCCCCTTACAACCTGTGCCCTCCTTGTGTATGTAGAATGTTTAGTGCAGTCTTAAACACCTCTTTGTCCTCCTAGGAGGTCACAAAAGATTGGAAATTAGCAATTGTAAAACAACTATTCGACCCCTCCGTTCCGTCTAATCTTTGGCCTACTTCATTACTCCCAGCCTTAGGCAAAATTATGGAAAAACGGATTAATACACAACTACTGGCGTTTTTGAAAGAGGCCAATAAACAATTAGGTTTTCACCCAAAAAGTTTCTACAGAAACACCGTTGCTGGAGGTAGCAGATACATTGAATATGACACTAGTTGCAGGAAAAATCCAGTTTTGATTCTACTGGACCTATCCACGACAGTTAATACCCTTTCACATGATATTCCGTTGCAAAATGTAAAGGACTGCAATATTTCGTACTTAGCTTGTGACTATTTAAATCCTTCCTTTATGACCGCAGACAAACAGTGATTTTATGCCCTTGCTTCTCACCTGAAAGACCTGTTAATTCAGGGGTTCCCCAGGGCTCCTCACTTACCCCAGGATTATTAATTATCTACATGGCTCCCCTAATTACTTTGATCTCCTCGTTTGGCATTGAGGTTACCTCTTACACTGACGACACATAATTGATGTTGTCACTGGATAAAGACTATTTTGGCTCTGAGCTCACCTTCAACGACTGCCTGACTGAGGTTATTGAATGGATGCAAGTTAATCTCCTCAGGTGTAACACTGATAAAACAGAGATTATGCTTCTTCGGAAGTGTAACCCCTTTGACCCTATGCTATGGTGGTCTCACTCAACTCAAATACCTCCGGCCATGGTCAAAGTTGTTAGAAGTCTTGAAGTAAAATCTGATATAGCTATGTCCTTCCGGCCACAAGTGATCACAGTGGCAGGAACTTGTTTCAGCCTCATTACATTTCTGAAAAAGGTTTTTGACTTTCTCCCTCTGGTGGCCAGAAAATCAGTTGCCATTGCTTTAATAACATCAAGATTGGATTACTGTAACAATCTGTATGCGAGCTTTGCTAAGCTATCCATCCAGAAGTTACAGGTGGCCCAACACCCTGCTGCCAGATTGGTTTTGAAACAGCCTCGTCTCTCTTTGGCATTGACAGCACTAATTGTTCAATTTTTTTTTTATCGGTGTTCAGAGCCTATAGAGCGCTGGGACGAAAATATATAACCGCCAGAGTTATTCATCATACAACAGTCCGTTCTCTGGGATCCTCTAATGCCAATTTTCTCAAGATCCCTGCATTTAAACTCAAAACACAAGGAGAAACATTGTTTACAGTCTTGGGAGCAAAGGCATGGAACCACCTTCCCACACACCTGTGATTCTTAGAATCCAAAGCAATATTCAAAAGGTAGTTTAAAACATGAATCTTCTGTATTCCTGATGCTCTCTGCTACTCACTTGTGACCTAATCTGCAGGATCTCAGTTTATCTGTGGCATGTAGTCATGATGGTCTTCGCCCAGCGCCAGGATGCTCCTCTGGGAGTGACGGTGCACTCTATAAATTCCCCCTCATATCATACATCATATCATATATATTATATCATACTAACAAGTACCTGCTTTGGATCAAAGGCATCAGCTATTTACATAGATCATAGGTCGAGATAATTGGTATTGTATTATAATTGCATTTATGTAGCACTTACTTGCCCTTATGAGGCTTTGTAGAACTACAGGGCAATTGAGTGGCAACGTGGGCAACTTTCCATAAAATACAAAGCCACTCCACCCCACACAATAACACTCCACCCAACGCCACCCTTTTCTACTCTACTCCACTCTGTGTGACTCCGCTCTATGCCACTCCACCACCCTGCTCCATGCCACTCTACTCCATGCTACGCTACTCTATACCAGTCTGCTCTACCCTGCTCTACTGCGCTCCAGTCTGCGTCACTCAAATCCACTCCACTCTACACCACTCTAATCTACAAAAGTTTCCTTTACAACAATCCACTCCAGTCTACACCACTCCACTCTATGCCACTCCACTCTACTCTACTCCACTCTACGCCACACCACTCAGTGCCATTCTACTCTACTCCACTGCACTCTGTTCTATTCCATGTCACTCTACTCTACGCAGCGCCACTAACTTTCAACTATGTTGAGCAGTAGCCAAACTGCTTACAACAGGGCTAAAAGAGTTTGAGGTTTAAATTCTCAAAGATAGCAAGAGTTCGAATTTCTACAATTATAAAGCACTCCATTTCAGTGAAACAGCTACATCAAGAGCAAGAGATAGAATGTAGGTATATATGTATGTTAGAGACAAGGGGAGGGGCCAAGAGGCACCTTACTTGTGTTTTATCAGATTGTTACTTACTGCTGATGCAATACTAGCTATATGTCTGGAAGGCTTGTGTTGCTGCTGCACATTCAATATTTATGGAAACACAAGTTGTACCTCCTGACTAAGTAATACTGGTTGTGTTTGTCAGAAGGAAGGTTGAATTATTGACAGTGTTGATGGTTGTACTGCATTTTGTGTGTGTTTATAAACTAGGCGCACATTACTGATGGCTTATACTGGTGCTTGTTGGGATGTATATTTTCTGTGTGAGAGGGAGCTATGGGTAAATGGTTTGTATGTCCTTCTCAGAGTGCAGTTTTTACTACTGCAGCTAGTCTGTGCCTTTTCCGTTTGTGTATTTTTCTGTGTTAGAGAGACGGAGAGGATGGATTGAGCTTGTGAACTTGCATATGTTTGTGAGAACTTGTATGTGTGACTGCTTATGCCTGTGTTTTGTGGGAAACTGAGGCGCACTTAGGTGTTATGTACACTATCAATGTGTTTACTGGGCATTATGAAAACTGGCAATGGGGGTTTACTTAGGAATTGTCTAACCTTGCTATTCGCAGCTATCAGTGCATATTTCTAGGGAAACTGGAAACATCAAGTGCACTATAGCAGTGTTGTTCAAAATAATGTAGGTAACGTACATCACATGAGCAGTTCACTATGACACTGCGAAAACTGAGTGCCAAACATTTTTTGCTGGAGCTATGTGGAAATTGTTCATTCCTGGATACTGGAACATTTGGGGCAACTAGCAATGTGCTTTGAGGGGCATTAAGGAGAACAACGATAATGTGTTGATATGTGACAGTTCTCAAGAGATATGTTCTGCAATGCGGGATGTGTGCTCTCTGGGCCTTATATACATTAATAGCGCAGGCAAATCATTTTATGTGTTGAACAGGTCCATTCTTGTGTGCCTTTAATAAGGCCATTTTCACATTGATTTTGACTCTCATTTAAAACACCATAAAATGCCTCATTTAGATCTTGGGGGTAATGGGTCTACCACCACTTTTTGGACAGAAAACCCGTCCTCTGGCTTGGTGGTCTGCTCTCCCGATTTAGATTTTGGTGATCCCATAGCCAGTTTACCGCCCGAGACCCACCGACTCTGCCAAAGATTTCCATTTGCAGCGACTGTGCCATTGCGCTGGGACCCCAGTCACCCTTACCGCCATGCAGATTTGGATGTGCCTTACTGCCAGGCCAACTGTGGTGGTCTGACCTCCACATCTGAGTTGGTGGATTGGGGGCAGGAAAAAACGTACCTTTTTCCTGATTCCACTGGACATGACTGGGCAACACCTTCTGTCGCTGCTGCCACTGGGCCATGGAGAAAAAAAAAACTCCCCCATCATTGCCGGACTCGAAGTTAGGGAACCCGCATTGCCTGCATCTGTTGTGTGGCCACTGCATATGAGCTCTGGACCACTACAGTCATATACATGTCACAGTAGTGTTTTTTAAATTACTGTGACATGCATATGTCTGGGAAAAAATTGTGTTAGACATGGATGGAGACTCACTGGTACAAATACACATATCACACACATACACTACTGTCATTATGATGCCAATATTCATTGCCAAATGAATGCTGGCACCATAATAACGTTACAATAGCACTTGTCAACTATGTCCATTTGTGCACATTGCAAGGGGATATGTACCTGTAATGTTGTGCTTCCAGTTGTGTATGGGAGTCAGTGTGTGTGTGTGTGTGTGCGATTGGATTGGCTGGGTGAGATGGAGGAAGGTGTAGTGGGTGGTTTGGTTGTGTCAGATTGTGTGCCACTTGCATATGGTTCTGCTATTGTTGTGTATGTTTGGTTCTGAGGCTGTGTTTAACATTCAGGTGAGTATGGTTGTTTGGTGGTCATTGTGATGTGTGAAGTTGTGATATTATTGTATGTGTTTGTATAAGAGTATAGTTGTGTTGGTTGTATTGTGTGTGGGTGTACTGTTGATAGTGTATATGTAGTGTCATGGATGTACGGCAATGTGTGTTTTCAATATGTATGTTCGGTGTTGTGGTGAAATGGCAGTGGATAAGTGTGTACATGGTGTGTTGTGTGTAATGTGTTGTGCAGGGTGACACATATGGCTAAGGTGCAGTGCGTGTGTGCATGACTTGCCTCTGTTCCGCAGCCACTGCCATTGTCCAATGTCCATTGGTTCCGCAACGCCATCCATCCGTCAGCACTCCGCAGCCAGTACACCGCCTGTACAACTGTAACATCTAAATATGGTCGCAGCAACTTGCTAGCCTGACAGCTGGGAGGAGCACTGCATCGTGTTGGTCAGCGGCTCAGCCGCAATACATCCAAAATCAGTGGATGGGCTGCAGTCGGCTTGATGGAATACTCGGGCCCACCACCGTAGCAGCTTGGTGATAGTACCGTCAAGATCTAAATCAGGCCTCAAAGTGTTTTGTGAAGCTGTCTAGTTTTAACTTCTACAATGTTACTGGCCCACTTAGATTTAAAATGTTATTACGTTTACAAAGGTTTTCTTGGGGAAAATTTAGTAAAGGACCCATAATGTGAAATTTAACCAATAGTCGTTCTGCAAATGTCACTGATGCAGTGTACTTAAAAATGGCCCATTTTCAAAAAGATTTCTAAAAAAAAAAAAAGAGGTCCTCAATCCTCACATATCTTTACATATATTTTCCAGGTGCGTATATGTGTTAGGTGTAGTAAATCTATACTTCCCTATGTGCACGTACCTTTCGATATTTTGTCCCTCGATATTCTGTTCTCGATACTAGTATGCCACTTGGCTGTTGGTGTCGATATTCAGTACTACAATCACTGTGTGCAGTAATGAGGGCCTTGATGTATCTGCTATGTACAGGGCAACTACGGGAAAACGAACACCCAAGAACTGTCTGCGTTCCTAGTGAATGGTTTCTGTACCTTTGCGAATATATTTATTATGAAATTTCGTACGCCTGCGCTTTGCCTTTCGATTACTTCAAAGCGCTGGTTATTGATGAGCCAGATTAACCAATATTAGAAAAAACACAGATTATCTGTTTTTCAAAAACGACTGTGACCTTTGTATCCCAAACAATGTATAAGCATTCAAGGGCAAAATTAGTGATTTTTTCGCGTCTGAAATACAGCAGCAGCCGGTGGAGCGAACAAGTATCTCTCATTGTGAGAGATTATAAATGACAGTGGATTTCTTGCATCAATGTACGCAATGTAAAGCGGACACTGCGCATCCCTCTAAATGATCCATCATGAAAACAACGTACTCTGCAGTGAGACGGTTACTCACCCCCTGTTCCTTTTCTTTCTTGACTTGCAGATATACTGGAGAAGAGTTTTTGGCGCTACAGGGACTTGGTCCAAGTTCTTGGGACTTATGGCAGAATCACGTGGCCCTGGGGTGTATGACCATTATATTTCTTAGCATCGCATATTTGAAACTGTTCTTCATGAAGAAGATGACCTAAGAGAGCGGCCGGAACCGGTTTTGTTCACCATTTAAGGATCTTTGATACAGCGGATTGCACTGGAAACCTATTTCACGAATGTCTGTTATCAAATAGGTGTCATTTTAGTGCACAGTTACATGTGATAAGTATACAGACCTGTCTTTTCTACTCAGTTATGGATATTTACTTTAATAGGTGTGTCTGTGTGTGTGTGTGTATATATATGTTATATATATATATATATATATATATATAGTATAAAAACGGTGAAAGCACTTTCAAGTTTTTCCAGTTACCATAAATTTTATGATAAAATACGGACAAACTATATTCGTTTTTCTTACTTAGCTCAAGATCATGTCTCAGTCAATTCAAGAAAAAATCTCACGAGCTGTGTACAGTAAATTAACCAATAGTTAGATTATCAAAATAATTCTTGTTAAATTCTCATTTTAATATTTTTTGTAAAAAAAAAAGTCTTTATTAAAAATGTGTCCTTCATTTGCATCCTGTGTCTGTCTTAACTTGACCTTGTGAAAGGCTGTGGTTGTCAGATTATAGTTATTCAAGTATAACTGAGACTATTTAGCTGCGCATAAAAGGCTTCTCCCTGAATGAATATTGTTTACTTGGCTAGCAACCTTAATTTGCGGTCTTTTGTACTCCGTAAATTCTTAGGGGGAAAAAACGAGTTGGTTATCTTGAGTGTGAAGAAAATACTTCTACCTTTAAGTTAAGTACGTTTTCGCTTTAGGGCTCACTAGACAGCTTTGGTTGTTTTTTCGAACTTGTACCATCAACAGCAATGCACAGAGAAAACAGCAGTAGGTCTTGAACATTTCTGACCAGCTCATTTTATAGCCACTACTAGGGGCAGTAAGAAAGTAAGCACTGAGTTAAGACACAGGGGGTAATTCTGACCCCGGCAGTAGACTACTGCCAAGCAGACACTGAAAATCGCGACGGGTGCAACTGCACCCGTCGCACCCCTTCCACTCCGCCGGCTCCATTCGGAGCCGGCATCCTCATGGAAGGGGGTTTCCCGCTGGGCTGGCGGGCGGCCTTCTGGCGGTCGCCCGCCAGCCCAGCGGGAAACTCAAAATAACCGCGGCGGTCTTTTGACCGCGCAGCGGTATTCTGGCAGTTCCCGCTTGGCGGGCGGCTCCTGCCGCCCGCCAAGCTCAGAATGACCCCCACAGTGTCAATGATTATGGACTGTACTGTGGCCCAGAGTAAATCACAGAATCACAAGCAGTTTTACTATTGGCATCTGATAAAATCACCTCGGTACTCTGCAATTATGAGTCGACCCTCATGAAATGGGGAATTACTGTATGGGGCTGTTTTTTTCTGGTCGTAAAATCACACGGAATACACCATTCCTTGGGGTATTACCGCATACGTTTAGTACCACAGCATACATTTAGTACCACAGCATACGTTTACTACCTGCTTTGAGCACGTGGTAAGTGTATGGTAAGTGTATGCGCAGGCCTGTTGTTGGGGTGTGGCTGAGACAGGCATAGTAGGGGAGAAGGAAGGGGAAGGTTTTCTTGCAGGGGTATGAATAATGCTCCCCCCTATTTTAGGAAAAAAGACGCGCAATGAGGCATGCCGGCTGCTGCTGCAGCCAAAGCCTCATGTGATTTTTCTGACTGAAGTTTCTTACTGGAAACATCAGGTCAGGTTATCTCACGCAGCGTATGGAAAAGCCTAGCAACTCGTATTTAGGCGGAGCAAAATTAAAGCATTAGGTTTGCTTTGCTCAACTTGTAATCAGAGCCAAAGTCTGTCACAATTTTGGGGGGACTGTTGTCCCAAATAGCTGAAGAGCAGTAGCAGTACTATTTACCAACTTAACCAATGCTAAATGCAGCGGCCGCTGCCAGTTAAACTCAAGGGGATGGGTGGTGAGAGGTGGGGACGGAGACGAGGTAAAAATAATTCTAAAAAAAAGCACTTACCTTGCCTCAGTCCCTGCTGCCTCGCGCTCCTCTTCTTCCGGTGTCCCAGCATTCATTGCTGGGACACCAGCACAGGCTCCTCCGCAATCCTGGCGCTGCTTTCATGCAAAACCTTGCATGAAAGCAGCACCAAGATTGGTCTGAGCGGCAGTGACTGCTGCTCAGACACAGCTGGTGTGTTTCTCCAGCCCGGCTGTTAAACACAGCCGGACTGGAGAAACCTAAGTCTGCATGTGTTTTTGGCTGACCACCCCCCCTCCCATCAGTGCCTTTAGACTCTCACAGGTGAGTAGTGCGCTTTACAAATGCTCTGATTGATTGATTGATTGATTGAGATGGCTAGCCAAACACACATGTACACTTAGGTGCACTCTCCCCTCCTCCCCCTCCAACCTCCCGTGGCCCAGCCCGCCCCTCCCTGCACTGCTGGCTATGCCAGAAGCAGAAAAATAAAACAATAGTAAACGTTTGTTTTATTTTTCTGCTTCTGGGACAGCCAGTGAGGCGAGGCTCCTTCACTATAGCAAAGGAGCCGCCCCTGGTTAAATTGTTGCTTCTCATGGAAAAGTTCAAAAGCATGTGCTGCTTTTGGCTGGAAATGTAGCAGAATGTATTGATATATCAGTAGTCAACCAAAGAACATAATGCAATAACATACAGAAATCAACATTAAGATATCAAAGGACAAAATACAGAAGAACACATCACGACAGCCACACTATAACATAACATCACATTACAGTAGGACACATCACCACTGCAACAAAATCACACAGAGCATATAACAAACATGCCAACGTTTTAGAAGAGAAAAGTGGGAGATCTGTAGAAAACAATCAGGAGAATTTATTTCCCCAACTGACATCTATTTTACTGTTATGTTTAAGATTTGCAAGTCTGCTGCTGCAGGATCGGACATTAGATACGCAAATGTACGTTTTTTCCCTTATCTATCAGGAGCACGGGGAAAGCGACATGGCAGGCCGAGATATGGCAGGCAGAGAGAACATGATGCAAGTGCTGTGCACTGGCCTGAAGGAGCAGTTACTGGCAGTGCAAACTCAGATTTACACAAGACCAGACCCTGTCAGCTGAAGCCCTCAGAGGAACTGGGTTACATGCAGGAATCGGGAGGCAGGAGACTAGCCTTGAAATCTGTAGTGTCCCGCCTGAATCGAGAGTTGGCGTGTATAAAAATAAGCACAAACATTCTTGTACACATAACCTGTTCCAGAACGTACAGGAATCGGGAGAATAGCCTTGAAGTTGGTAGTCTTCCACCTGAATCTGGAGGGTTGGCATTTCTGAATATGAGCACAAACATTCATGTACACATAACCTGCTCCAGAAACCTGCTCTCACACTATGGTGGTAGAAAGTGGTTGCCCCAAGCACTATTTTAACCTACTACCCAGGACATGAAGTAGCGCCAGTCAAAAGGTTTGTGATTCAGCATTCGGTGATGTAAATAATTAATGCTATAAGAGGTATTGCTGACACATCGGCTATTTTGTTTCTACTGGAGTTGCTGAGTATGTATTTGCATTTTTCACTGCTGTGCTTCTACCTCTGTAGAGAAGACATGCTTGCCTCATTCCTGCAAGGATGACACAGCTCCCAGGCTTGCTGCACATACCCTGCCAATGTAGAGGCAGAGGGTATGCCCTCTTTTCTTTAATGTTGTGCTGGGAATATCGTGCATACATCTCAGAGGCTATCAAGGGTGTGATTGTGCTTTTCTTGCTCTCTCAAACCATGCAGAGACATACCTGATGAAGCTTTGACATCAAATCACTACTAGGATTCTGATAACCTTGATCTGTTCTCCTGCCATTCCTCCACTCACTCAGCCTTGCCCACTGTCCATACCCTTAGTTCCCAGTTCACACCTTGGCCACTGATCCCTTTAAACTACAGTACAGACACAGCCTCCCAAGCCCCGTCCTGGCTGTTGTAAGCCAAATATTGCAAAGTAAGATAAACTTTACTGACCAAACTTAACAACCAAACTACGGCCAGTAGTAACAGTAGTAGGTGGCCTTCTGCTTTGCATGCACTCTCATTTCTGACGGTCGGTATGAGGCAGTGTTGAACTAGAGCATTGCCTTGGTTATATGTCCTGCTTCTGGCCATGATACATGTACAGTCTGGGACCACTGATCTGTGGCCCATCTGTGGCCATTAAATACTTGTTCATTGAATCTTGTACTGCTTGAGACCAGTGCTTTATGTACTGCTTGAGTTCATTGTATGGAATTATATAATGTATACATTTGTGTAAAGTGTCTTAAACCCCTGTCAACGCCCGGAGTGCTTCAGAGTGGTTGTGTAATAGACTACTCTATATTTTTGTGCATTGGTTTATAAGGTGGTGTATGTCTAAAGAGTGTAGGTGTCATGTCTAGGGTTAAAAGGAAAGCATGGAGTGCAGCTGAGAGATGTAATAGATGCAGAATTATTGTTATTTATACTTACTGTCTTCAAGTAAGACAGTCTATTACATTTGCTGTGCATGATTGGTTGGGTGTGGGTTTTGGAGAGTGACATATGTGGGAAAAGTAGGGGTGTCAGACTTGGGGTCTAGAGAGTCAATCCAAACTTGAAGTTTGTGAAGTTGTAAAGCTGTAAGGCTTGCAACTTCAGATCATTTGGTTTTAAAACTACTGGAAACTTTGCAAAATGAATAATGGCTGCTTAAGGCAGTAGGAGGACTGGCACTGCTGGGCAGTCTCTCACCCAATGCCATACTGTGACTGCACAACAGCCCACTCATACTCTCCCACAGGCCCCCCAAGAGTAGCTACATATGCCCTAATTCAGCAGAAAGTGATTGATCCTGCCTTCCCCACCAGTTTTTCCCATACCAGAAGAATACCATTTAAAGTCCACCTATTCCATGCACCCTTAAAGTGCAGCATCTGCTCCCACCTATAACCCAGACAGTAATGAATCCCCTTCCCGGTAACATCAGTTGTTGCATGGAGTGTACACCCTGGGTTGCTATCCTAATATTTGATGCCACATGTGGCTGTAGATACAAATGTTTTGCATACTGGTGCTATCTAGTGTTGAGTCCGGAAGTGTGCAAATAGTTTTTCTTCTAAGAAGTCTTTCGAGTGACGAGGTAGAGTGACTCCTGCTCTTGGTGATAATACGCATAGGCATCGACTCCATTGTTAGATTGTTTTCTTTCCGCTGTCGGGTTCGATCGTGTGCGTTTGTGCTCTGGGTCAAGACCGTTGCTCAGGCTCCTTTTGATTTGTGCCTTCACCCTTACCCTCATCTGTGTTGTTTTCAAACATGTATCCCATGATGTGTTTTGATTTCTCAGAAAACTATCGCTCATCGGATCAAGAACACCCTTCTTGCCATCCAGGCCTACATTTTCATCAACGCCAAACTCATCAGAGTGCCTTGTTAATGGAAAAAAAGCATTTTCAGTTCTGTCCAAACTGCACGCAAAATAGCCTTTGACAGATCTCCACCATGTCTGCAACCTGTGTTTGTCCCCTGAACACAGGGAGGATTGAGAGGCATGACAATCATTTCAATCTAAAAAGACTCTCTGGGATCATCAAGCCAGCCGAAAGGAAATGCAGCGGAGACATTGAAGAAACTCCAGACATCTTCGGATGACACTATTGTAGAGGAAGAGGAACAGGAACTCCCCCAGGCCTCCGCAGCAGAGGAAGAGGCATTCTCCATTCAGGGCTCCAATTCCAAGCTTGAAATCGACCTCGCGATGCAAGATGTTTCACCAGGTCAACGTACTGTGAGTACAGAAGCCCCTGTTCCTCACCCCAAAAGACATTCCGTTTCTACTGAACAGGCTGCTGAGCCACCACTGCCAACAGGCCATGGTCGGCACACAAAAAATTATTTGGACGCCCCCACCTTCGGGCTTGGTGCTGAAACTTCAGCTGAAACCATCAAATCCAACTCCTTTGGCGATAACACATCCTTCCATGTCAAGCCAACCGGCTCCATCTTCGGCACTGACCACTTCGGCACTGAAACAGAAATCCATCTCTGATCAGAAGCCTTCTAAACCGGCTGCAAGATCTGACCCTGGCACTAACATTTAAACCATTACAAAGCCCCTGCACAATGGGATAAAACCAGAGGAAGCAACACAAAAAACAAAGTTCCAATAACCGCAACTATCAGGGATAATATTTATGTATCATTTCAGTTCAAAATTCCCTGTGTGCTTTAATTAGCGCTCTTGGTTGTAGGAAGTCGGGGTGTTTCAAACCCTATAGCTGTACAAGCATTCTCAGGACACAGAACTGATAACCAGTAACTTTTTTAGAAAGTGTCCATTCAGGATATTGCAATAGGGACAGGTCTCCAACAGGAACAATCAAGGATGCTATTATTTTCACCAAGGGCCATCAATTCCCTGAGGAAGGTTCCTGTTGAGGAGCAGAAGCCCAGCCATTTAGCACTTTCAAAACAAAAGCCCAGTAAATCTTCCACATTTCAGGTATATTTTCGTGTCTCATCTACAATTCCACACAAACGTTTGTTGCTCCATTTAGTCACAAGTAATGTAGTATGCGTAAGGAACATACAGCGACAGAAAAGGAGCTCAATGCATGTGACGATGAAAGCCCAACAGATGTTTTTCTGACCCTAATGGATCTTACAAATCCATTTTGTTGAAGGTTTCAATAGACTTGATGGGGTTTAGGCACTGTATACGTTTTGTAATGGTTGTTTTGTGTCCAGGTTTTAAACAGGCCTTTGCTGACAATACACAGGCTTGCTCCTGGAATACCTGCAGCCATGCAAGCGCTGTGCAGCCAAAACATAAAAAAAAAAAAAAATCCCCAAAAGCGGATGCAAACAGTACTTGGGCCTCAGGACAATGATAAGAACAAACACATGAGGAACAAGTATTGGTAAATGCAGGAAATGTGCTCCAGCCAATAGAAACGAAGGAAAAGTAAGCGGCAAGCACAGGAACCAATGAAAAGCAAGGGAGCAGATTGTTGGCCCCTTTTAAGATATATATAAACAATAGATTTCACAAGCGCTGTGCAGGCGAAACATTAAAATATGCCGCCTTATGCTCTTGATTTGTATTTTCCTGCTGGATAGGTTAGTCAAGCATGTCACATAATGGTTCTCCCCTACTGCATAATTCTAATGGCCCTTGTTATGATTTACACTCTGTGTCAATGCACATCTTTCTGGTTGTCTTTCCAGTCGTGTCTAGGGGTGTAACATAGCCCTGTAGTGACGAGACACTGCAAGCTGGTAAGTAATGGGTTTATTGGAGAGCAAGCTTGTGGCACTTCCAATGCTACTGAGTACTTCATATGTCACATTCAGTCTCTACATTCTAGAACAACTGTTATGGCTACCATGTAATCTGGACACCACACATATGTAAACTGAATACCACAGGCCTCCTGCAGCCCCTGCGGCAGAGGGCAGGGTGCTCTAAACCCTTCTAAGGTCCCCCATTCAACCCAAGGAATATATGTGAGACTAAGGAGGCCCTTGTCACACTCTGCAGGGAGTCCCATCTTTTTGTGTTATGGCACTGGTAGTGTCCACTTCCAAGTGTAGCCTCATGCAAACCTAACTAGTAAAATACTCACAGCAAACCTACCTCAACAAACCTCATGCTACAATCTTGTGCAGAGGGTATCGAACCACCAGACCACTTAATGCATGAAGTGTCCATCACCCTAACATATATAATTAACTGAAATTAATGCCATAGGTAACCAAGCACTAAAATATAAACAAGGGCATAGAAAGCCCTTTAAACCCACCTGTCTATTCTAGTATGGTTAATATATAATGAGGATCATCCCTCAGTAGGGTATCCTGGTGCTAGAGCAATAGTTGCTGCAGGGCGATTAGACAGTAGCTGTGAACAGGAAGGCTTTAAGGGGTTCGTGGAAAGAAAGATGGTCATCTATAATTGAAATGGTGAAAAGTAGAAAACTCCAGAATTTGGTGACAATGACGGAAAAAGGAACAACCACAAATATGTGAAGGGTGAATCCTGGGAGCCGACAGCATAAGGAGTGAGACACAGCATCAAGGTTGAGAGAGAGACTTGCATACCCATTTGGACTGCAGGTATGCAGGCCCTATAGATGGAAAACCCACAGACCAGGCAGAGGGACTTATAGATAAGACATGTAAGTACTGATGCTAACCCATGGATGTAAGGCCTGAATGGTGAGATAGGAGTATACTGTGGTAGATTGAAAATGAGATGGACCGCCATATGCGGAGTGTAATTTAGGCAGTGAAGAGCAACTGAGGGGAGGCTGAGGTAGATACAGTAGTCGAGGTGGGAGAGGAGAAGGATGTTGACTACTGCCTGACAGGCTTCCAGGGAAAGGGAAGAAGTAATCTTGCCTGAGAAGTAATCTTGCCTAAGGGGCACAGATGAAAGAAATAGGAAGAAGAGATTCTGTTGATAAGAGCACAGAGAGGCTGAGACCAGTAAAAAAAAAAAAAAAGAAAATCCTAACTAGAGAGCCTCAGCCATGGGGGACTTATGAGAGCCCAGGGACCCGTTAGTCCAGCTGCACAAAAGTACCTTAATACTGGTTGCATCGACGTAAAAAATGTGGGGAGCAGGCTGAAATGTGCAGTGGCGTTACATGTCAATCCTTCCCACGCAGTAGCAAAGTTGCATCAATTTTCTCCACACAACAGTGGCGATGAGTCCGCTCCGAGATGCAGCAGTTCCAAAAGCAATGCACCATGGTTGATCTGTGCTGGAGAGGCAAAGAGCTGACTTTGATCCATCCAATAGGCTGATACGCAAGTACGAATCCACGCAACAGGGGTGATGCACCAGTTCCAATCTGTGCAGTGGTGGCAATGCGTCATTTTAGCTGACACCTTAAGCCCACTTCCAAGGATCTAGGGCTGGGGTGGCACCACTTGGCAGGGTAGACTCACTGAAGGAAGAGTCTATCTGTAGCTGTGTGTGAGTTGGAAAACATTTTATGTCCCTGAGACTTCAGTCAGAAGACCAGTTAGCTGGCCCTTGGAGTCACTCTGGGTTCTGGGTTCGGGAGATGCAGGTCCAGTCCTGCTCAGGTCAGCACAGCAAATCAGGAGTCCAGCAGGGTGGCAGTCCTTGTAGCAGCACAGCAGTTCTTCGTCCTAGCAGAATATCCAAAGTTCCAAAAGTGTACTGTTTTGGTGGTGTCAGAGGTCCAGTACTTATACCCAGTTTGGCTGCATGAAGTGGGGGAGACTTCAGAGAGAGGCCTTTGAAGTGCACAGAGGTTCTGTCCTGGCTCCAGACTCGCTACAGGGAGTTATGTATGTACCATACAGGACACAGCCTATTCAGGTGTAAGTGTGAGGCTGTGCCCAGCTTGACCCATCAGGATATGGATGGCCCATCAAGTCACACCTAAGCTCCCATTGTGCGTGGCTGTCTAGAGGGGGAATACACAAAGCCCAGCTGTCACCCATCCCAGACAAGAGATCAGAGACAGACAGAAGACAACAAACGGCTAAAGTAGGAAAATGCCAATTTTCGAAAAGTGGCATTTTCAGAGATTGCAATTTTAAATCCGACTTCACAAAAGTTGTGATTTTAAACTGTGATTCAAGGGACACCAAACTCGAAAAACGTATCTCTTCCAGATTGTGAATTACAGTTATAAAGTGTAATAAGGTAATCCCATTGTTATCCTATGGTAAAGATAGGCTTAGACGTAGTGAAAAACTACTTTGGGAATTTTTCACTATCAGGACATGTAAAACTTAAAAGTACATGGCCTGCCTTTCCTATACATTGTAGCCTGCCCTCTGGGTTGTCCAGGGCCTACCTTAGGGGTGACATGTGTATGGAAAGAAAAGGTTTGTGCCTAGCGGCAGGGTTATTTTGTCAGGTCGACATGGCAATGTAAACTGCACATAGAGGCCCTGCAATGGCAGGCCTCAGTCATGGTTAGGGGCTACTTAAGTGGGTGGCACAATCAGTGCTGCAGGTCCACAAGAAGTATTTAATTTATGGGCCCTGAGTACACATGGTGCACTGTACTAGGGACTTAAAAGTAATTGAAATATGCCAATTGGGGATTAGCCAATATTACCAATCAATGGTTAGCAGTGGTAAACTGCTCAGAGTCCTAAAGCCAGCAAAAACAAAGTCAGAAAAGTGGAGGAGGTAGGCAAAACATTGGGGGAAAGACCACCCCAAGGCTGTCGGGTCTAACCATTTTCAAGCAATTTTGCTTCATCCAGCTGACTATTATCATGAGGCAGTTATAGCGATTAGTGCAACTGGCGGAAGAAGCCCCATCCAGTTGAAGGAGTTGTGCATCATCGGCCATTGTCACAAAAGAGAAGGCAATAACAATCGAGTTTGGTTAGCAGAGAGATATAGACATTAAACAGTGTGATTAAACATAACGTGTATTTGTAAAGCACGTGTTCATCCTTTGGTGCTGAATAATCAGCGTTTATGGGTTCCCAACTAGTGGTATTCCTTGAATCAACTTATGAAAGGCTGCATAAACCCACTGGGATTTCAGTCTGTGGCTAGGGGGTTAAACACAGGCTTCTGGAGTGGATGAACTAGTCCACTGAGCTTCCACTGAGCTACAAGACCCAACCAGACTAAGGACAGAAACCTGGGGGATGACAAATGTTACATCAGTGAAAGCTGAGAGAATAGGAAGGTGGTTGATAGCACAGAACCCAGTCTTTAAGATACTCCAAGATCCACTTTGGTAGGCTTTCCTGGAGTCCAGCCTGGTGAAGACATGACAGCAAGGTGTTGTATGCAACCATGTCAAAGACAGCTGACAAATGAAGTAAAACCAAAGCGACAACCAGGCCAAAGTATATGATAAAGGCCTGACAAGATGAAGGCTTGAAGGTTGTGTGCAGCACTGACTGAGAAGCTAGTTCCCAGGAATTGTGGGGCTTATAGACTGCACCCCTCCCTTTCAACATAGCCTTGGGCAAAAACAAAAAAAGACCTAAAACTTCGAGGGATGCTGACAAGATCTGCAATGCCAAAACCTGGCCATCCTAGAAAAGAGGGCCCACTGGCCCAGCCCTCCTTGAGGCAAGCAACTGGACCAGCACTAAGAAGAGGGCACACCACTAACAATGGCATGTCCCTCTTAGAGTCCTTGAGAACAGATCTACGCAAAGTAAAATAAGACCTAGCCAAAGAACGTTGTGATGTAAAACAAGACCTCAACAATATAGTCGATAGTAGCTACACTAAAATACACTGGGACAGCCCACAATGAAAAAATGTAAATGCCTCAACAGGAAGTATTACCCCTTAAAGAACAACACCTGGAACTGCAAGCTCATGGAAAGCTTAAAAACTTGCTCTAACTGGCAGAACATAAGAATCAGAGGTCTTCCCACAAATGAAGAAAAATCAAATATTGATCACTATGTTTAGTGTATCTTCTAACACGTACTCTCCAGCTATGAAAATTTCAGCATCCAACTGGACAGGGTCCATAGAGCAGGATGTACTGTAGAGAAAAAATCAAGAGCACCTGACTTCCTATTCTGTCTCCACAACTACAAGTGAAAAAAGGGATACTCCGAATGGCAAGAGACACAAGTCCTATTGTCTTCCCGGGCCATTGAATCCTACGACTTCAAGATCTGAATGGCCACCCTCCATAAACACAGAGACTTTAAACCTATCACTGACTTCCTGAGAGAAAAAGACATTAAATCTGGATGGGGCCACCTATTTTATGAGATCAGTCGATGGCAAAATTGACTTCTGCATCTACTTTCAGTCTCCGAGGCTAAAGCAGGCCCTCCTGACTAAGCTTATCAGTAACACGCTGAGACTCTGGAGAGACCCACTGCAATAGATAAAGTAATCTCCAAGATAGCTAAACTAAAAGCCAGTAATTCAACCGAGGCCCGAATGGCTATATACTGTACTTCTATAATGCCTTCTGTCAGACCCTTGCACCAATTCTCATCAGTGTATTACATTTCTTCACAGACCGTGACGCTCTACTGGTTTCGATGTTAGAGGCATCAATAGTAGTCATTCCTCATCCAAGTAAAAATAAAATGCAATGCTGTTCGTACGGACCTATTTAACTAATCAATGTAGACGCTTGGATCTTCACAGCTTTATTTACATACAGGCTATGCCAGGCCTGGTGGACCCCAACCAGACAGGTTTTATTTCAGTGTGGTGATGTGCAAACAATACGAAATGTATATCACAGATAATGTCAAGAGATCTAGGAAGAAAGCCTTACTGTTTGCTATCTATCAATGCTGAAATGGTGTTTGATAGATTACACTACGAACTTGATAACAACTCTAAAACACTTTGGGCCATATTTATACTTTTTGACGCAAAACTGCGCTATCGCAGTTTTGCGCCAAAAAGATTAGCGCCGGCTAACGCCATTCTGAAGCGCCATGCGGGCGCCGTATTTATAGAATGGCGTTAGCCGGCGCTAGCAGACCGGCGCTGCCTGATGTGCGCGGAAAGAAAACACGTACACCAGGCAGCGCCGGCGTAGGGAAAAATGGCGTTAGGGCGTCTTAAAATGGGGCAAGTCAGGTTGAGGCAAAAAAATCGTCTTAACCCGATTTGCGCCATTTTTAACGACGCCCAGACGCCATTTACATGACTCCTGTCTTAGTAAAGACAGGAGTCATGCCCCCTTGCCCAATGGCCATGCCCAGGGGACTTATGTCCCCTGGGCATGGTCATTGGGCATTGTGGCATGTAGGGGGGCACAAATCAGGCCGCCCTATGCCAAAAAAAAAAAATTATACCTACCTGAACTTACCTGAATGTCCCTGGGATGGGTCCCTCCATCCTTGGGTGTCCTCCTGGGGTGGGCAAGGGTGGCAGGGGGGGTCCCTGGGGGCATGGGAGGGCAGCTGTGGGCTCATTTTGAGCCCACAGGTCCCTTAACGCCTGCCCTGACCCAGGCGTTAAATTCAGGCGCAAATGCGGGGTTTTTTGCCCCGACCACTCCCGGGCGCGATTTTTGCCCGGGAGTATAAATACGACGCATTTGCGTCGCAGTCATTTTTTTAGACGGGAACGCCTACCTTGCATCTCATTAACGCAAGGAAGGCGTTCACGCAAAAAAATTACGCTCATTCCCCATACTTTGGCGCTAGACGTGTCTAACGCCAAAGTATAAATATGGCGTTAGTTTTGCGCCGAATTTGCGTCGAATAAAACAACGCAAATTTGGCGCAAACGGAGTATAAATACGGGCCTTTGGGTTTGGAGATATGTTTTGAAAGCGTGCATAATAGCCCACCTTCCTATTCTTCTCTGATCCAGAGAGGGACACAGCATGGCTCCCTTCTATTGCCTCTGCTGTTTGCCTTATACATGAAGCCAGAAGCCCAGAAAGTGAGCTAATGCACATTTTGCTGGAATTTAGATTGTGGGAAAGACACACACAATATGCTTTTATGCGGATGATGTCAATGTTATACTTACAGACATTACCCATTCACTGTCTGCTCTGGTGCAGAAGATCCAAAAATCTGGTGCCTTTTTGGGATTTAGAATTAACCTGCAGAAATAACAAATACTCTGCCTTTCTGTCCTGCAGGAGCAGCAGGAGTCACTCCGCCCCCACTTTTTGACAGTACGGGTAGATTACTCTATATTTAGTAAAGAATATCATTTGAGCAATAGCTACTGTAAATTACCATAGCCTCCTTCAACAAATAACACCAGATCTTTCCCTTAGGTAACAATATAATCTATCTTGGTTGGGAAGAAGTGCAGCTTTAAAAATGAACACCCTCCCCAAAGTTCCTGTTTGTCTTTCAGGGACTCCCCCTTCACCCACCTTTAAATATGCTACAAATCTGTAAAGAGAACTAGACAGATTAGTCAGGGGAGGTCAGAAACCGCTTGTGCATCACAAATCGTCTTAGATATACCTAATAGTCCCAAAATCTTACAATGTCCATGCTGGCCAACTGAGATACATGGTGGATTGTGGGGGAGAGATGAAGGAGAATCGCTGGGTTTTCTAGACCAGTTTGTTGCAGGCATGCACATATGGATAGTCCCTTGGTTGCTCAAGAGACATAGGCTCCAGAGCCTATACCCTTCCCCAGTAACCCAATACACTAAAACAGTATGGGGTAAAATTGCAGAGAATAAAGGCTTGATGTTCCCTCTCACCAATAATATCATACCTGATTTCACCCCTGCTGTTAGACCTTGCATCCTTGGCATGGTTTCACTCTAACTTTGTCTTCAAAACTCCTGTTTTGCTGACTTCATTTTCCCTGTCCTTAGGACTCTGCACACTTTAACTCTGCTAACCAGTGCTAAAGTGCTTGTGCTTGCTCCTTAAAACATGGTAGAATTGGCTTATACCTAATTGGCATATATGATTTACTTGTAAGACCCTTTTAAAGTGTCACTACCTGTGCACATGGTAAATAAAATGCTACTAGTGTGCCTGCAGTGTTAATTGTGCCACCCTCTTAAGTAGCCCTTTAAACATGCCTCAGGTCTGCCATTGCAGCCTGTGTGCGCAGTTTCAAACTGCCATTTTGATCAGCCAAAATCAATCTTTTGCAAGCCCCAAAACTTCCTTTTTAATACATGTAAGTCACCCTTAGCATAGGTCATAGACAGCCCAGAGGACAGGGTGCAGTATATTTAAATAGTTGGAAATGTCTTTTATAGTTTTACATGTCCTGGTAGTAAAAAGCCCTTATATTCGTTTTTCACTACTACAAGGCCTACCTTTCCCTTAGGAGAACAACAAAGTTAACTTGTTAAATTTAATAAGTGAAAGCTTCCAAATCGAAACAGGTAATCAGTTCATGTTTGGTGTCTTTGGAATTGTAATAAAAAAACCCGTCTTATGGTAAAGTTGAATTTTAAATTACAATTTTGAAAATGCCACTGTTAGAAAGTTGGCATTTTCCTGCCTTAGGCATTTAGTGCCTGCAGCCTGTCTCTGGGTCACATGATGATGTAGCTGACAGTTGGGCTTTGTGGTTTCCTCTTAGACAGCCACACACAATAGAGAGCTGAGGTCTGCCTGGATGGGTCAAAACTGGCAGGATGAAAGGGCAGAGCTGGACAGATCCCTACTTACACTTCAATAGGTGGTGCCTTACCTCCAAACAAAGGGCTACATACCCCCTGTAATTAGTCTGCAGCCAGGACAAGGAAGCCAGGTTGCCAGGGGACTTCAAAGACATGCCTCTAGAAGTTACTCTCCACTTCAGAGGCACAACTGTGTATACATACGGGCCCTCAGACACTACCGCTTCATTAAACCCTAGGACCTGTGAATACTCTGTCAGGAAAAAAAACCTACTGTGCTGCTAAAAGGACTGACACTCTGCTAGATTGGTGCTCTAAAGGAACTGCTACCCTGCTGACCGACTTGCATGTTGCCCTCTTGACTGTGGAGGAGAACTGGACATGCAACTTCATCTTGAACCCAGGACCCTAGAGAGACTCCAAAGGCTAGTCTGTTGGGCTCCTAATCTGAGCCTCATGGACATAAGACTCCCCAACATCTTGCCTCACCCCCTGGGCCCAGCTGCCTTGAGTTCCTGACCCCCACGTGGTGCCTCTCAGGTCCTGGGCCATTGGAGTGACTAAAGGGCTCTGAAATCAAGCTTTTGTGCTCATTGCGACATTGCGAACGGGCCAGCTCCCACCAATACCTCACCACTCATACAACAAATCAGCATGAAGCTCAATTAGTCCCACTCTTCGCACTGCAGCATTGACCGCTTGTGGGGAAAGCCAATGCGAACCTCCAGCAATGCCTGTCAGTGATGCTGGCTAGTTCTTCACGCTACACCGACAGCCCTCCTACAATACTCGCCCTGCTCCTAGCCACCCTCCTTACTGCGAATGGGACTTCAGTGGGACTAAACTGGTGACTGTAACTGACCTGCACTCCATCACGTTCGGCATGAACTTGTAACCTTGACCCTGTCCAGCGCAACCACGTCCTGAGTTGCTGCTTTGTGCTTTTTGGCACTATATATCCACTAAAATATTTAAAAATACATATCTCTGGTTCTACTGATTGAATTTTCGTTGTTTTGTTTTGGTCTGGTCTGATAAAATTCAGCTTTGTTTTTATAAGATGGTGTGGGATCCTTTTTGTGTGATGTTTTCACTGTATTACTCTTTAAAGTGTTGCACAAATATTTTACACATTTCCTTTAACTTAAGCCTGACTGATTTGGGCCAAACTGCCAGAGAGTTGAACACAGGTTAATTTGGGGTTGGCTTGTGCCTTCACATGACAAGGATTATTGCTGCTCCTTAACCAGGGCTCACACCAAAGTCAAACAACAAATTGTTGAACCCCTCTGCCTATTTACTGTTGAGCGCCAAGTGCTGAAGGGGAGTACTTGGTCATTTAATTAGGGGGTACACCGGTGGTAAATAACTCGTCATAACTGAAGCTCAGTATCCTCTGAACCAGGCATCTCAGATTACACAGAAGTATGTTTTAGTCTTCATAACTATATCATGATGTGATGAGCTTTTTTCCTGTTGGCTTATAAAGGACAGTTTGATGATACACGAACTAGTTACTTCATTAGACTCAGTTCTACGTTTTGTTGTCACAGCGCATCACTTCCTACAAAAGTAGCTTGACTAAGGTGTTCAGGTTAGGATGGGTATGAACTAAAAGTTGAACGTAAGTGCTCTCAACTGTGAAATGAGTTACTGAGGTGCTTAGAAATGGTTTTGTTTAAATATTGAGAGCTGACAAAGTTGTTTGTCAGGAGGTGAGACATCCTCATTAACCGACTGAAGGATTCTTACTGGAAACCAACATTTACTGGTAAATTATGGCCCTGTGATTACATTTGCAGGATTTCACACACTGCTTTTAATAAAATACTGAACCACTTTGAAATAATTTTCAGTCAGGCTATTCAGTGATGCGTGCATAAGGTGCTACAGCAGATGTCATGGTATACACAATAGATTGTTGGAAGTCGGGACCCCTTTTTCCCCAATGGAAATACTAAAAGCTGAAATCTGATATATTTGCATAACTACGTTCTTTCTGCATGGCCACTGCACGAACTAGTCAACATGCACTCCGCTGCATGTAGCCCAAGAAATGCCCTTCTCCCGAAGCAGTCCGCATGGACGCTGCAGGTGGCATTCAGCCACACCTAAAACTAAGCATTTTTGTTGACTCCGAACTAAAGGGAGAAGCCAGGAATAGTCAAAGTTAGTGCATTGGCAACAATGCATTTTTCTCTTTTGAGTATTAAAAACAAATTAATACACTTAAAAAACACATAAGATGTAGTAAATGAACAGCAGAATAACGCATATGTGAGGAAAAGAGTGAGCTACAAGTATTGTAATCTGAAAAAAATGGTGTAATAGAAGGCATAGTACAGGGGTGCAGGCCCTGCAAACGCTGCGGTGCGGGGACCCCAACTTTTTACAGCAGCTCCACTAAGCTCAAGGTCAGTGGATATTTGTGAGATATGAGACACTCAGGGGGCCCTCATCACATTCTGCAAGAGGGTCTGCATCGTTTTGCACTACACCACTGTCTTGTTCAATCTTTATGTTCAACCTTTATGAGAATTATATGCTCCTTCAGCATTGAGCATTCATTCTTTGCCGATGACACCCAACTTGTGATTACTTCTGATCAACACCCAATCTACTTTATCAGTCATCTAGGGAAACGCCTTACTGAAATCCAAAGATGGGTGACCAAAATTCAACTGAAACGGAAAGGAGAGAAGAATGAGACTTTGATTTTTGCAGGAAGCATCTCAGGTTATTCAAGAAGATATTTCCTCCACAATGACCTGGAGGAAATGGAGGACAAGCCACAATTTGGAATATCTCTAGAGTACAGAAAGGATAGGTGGATATCAGGAAGACAGAGTGAGCTCACTTTGAGGTTTGGGTTAGAGGTAAGGCAAGGGAGACTTTGGGGTTCGTGGGATGGTTAGAGGTAAAGCGGGCAAGGGTGACTTTGAAGTTTGGGGTGTTAAATGTAAAGGGCGGTAAGGCTGGTTTTAGGGCTCAGAGGTAGGTAGAAGTAAAATGCGGTACAGACGAATTTAGGGTTCAGGCAAGATCTAAAAATTACATTAAAGTAAAACATTTTAAACTTTGGTATTGCAGTGAAACAGTCAAAATATACTTACCTTCAATATTATATTTTGGACCACAATATTTTTGTAGACCCAATATTTTGAAAGTGATATTAAGGTCAAGCTAAATGTGTGAGTCATTATGACGGTGGAATACAGCATGGACCATCAAAATGCTAGAAAAAGCAAAGTGACATCAGGCACCCTTTGATCTGGATGGTATCACAGGGTTAACCGCTGGTACCTCCCTCTTGACCACTCCCATTTTCTATTTGCAGCTAAAGGGCTAAGGTTGGAACAATGTGCACAAACTATCGAATGGAAGCATGGCTCTTTGATCCCGGTGTTATGTATATCATACTGCTGCTTTCATGCCTCAAGGCATTTGCTATTCCTATTTGACATCTTAGCACACCGATCAACAGAGAAGATGCTGCGCTCCCTGCTCCTGCTCCTGATTTTGGAGAGGCCTCCCTGTAAAACAAAAACTTCCCCTTCGCCTTTTTGAAGCAACACTTAATTCAGAATGTACCATTGGTAGTGTAGGAGACCTGGGAAGTCCAGGTCACGTTGTGATCTTACAAACTAAACTCATCACACATAAGACTCTCAGGTTTTGGTTACATTCTGTCATCACGGGATCCTTCCAAAGCAACTTGAACAGGAGGTTCCCTTTTTATGGGTGATCATTTCTCTGGTGTGCAACAAGGTTGCTATAAATTCGCTGCACTGGTTTTAACAGAGAATCAGTTTAAAAATGCTCATCATGCAGACTACGTTCTGAGAATATGGAAGAGCAACACTTCCAATCACTAACATGACGCCGCCACCAGTGAGCACTGGAGTCTTGCATGCACAGGTGCACACTATGCCAGTGAAAGCAAGAGTGCAGCATGCTGTTTTTTACTCTGTCAGTGCTCCATGTATTTGTTAGATGTTGGGCAAGGACATGGAAGCTGCCATGTAGGCATAGGCAAATAATGCTGGCATTATTTGTACCTTAATGTGCACTTGTGAATAAGTAAAATAATAAACAATCAATTTAAAGTAAAATAATACATTGGCAAAACGATTGCAGCCCAAAACTATATGATGCTAAATACTGAGAAATACATCCCTTGTGTATGCAGTGTGAGAAGCCATCATGCAGACAGATCGGCCCATAATTCTCTACATGTGCTAACATGCACTAGGGATAAAAGAATATGACACAGCCCTAGGATGCTGTTGAATCATGCACAGTGAACTCAAGGAATAATGGCACGCGGCAGGAAGGAGAGGCAGCATTAGGGCCCACTTAACCCACGTTGGACAGTGCTGCGGTGAGGTAAGGGTAAAACCCTTACAGTCTCCAATATCCTTGTGGGTCCGTAAAACCAAAATTGGGATATGCATAGTATAGCCTCTACAAGAAACATACTAAATGGAGCTCACATAGTATTACGTCTGTGGCAGTGTCTTAATTGTGTGCCTGTCGGAAGAATATTGATTCCACATGACAGTGACGTGTGAATGGTGGACACTGGACATGGACAAGAGGAAGGTATTAAAAAAAAAAAAGAAACTGCATATCTGCTGAGGTTTTATTTTTTTGCGAGACTCAAACTGAAGTCCCTTGTAAAAGCATTCCACAGCCAGATATTAAGGTACAGGAAATGTGTATGCATTCCAGTAAAGGATAAGAGGAATTTTGAGGTTGGATATTGGTGGATGTTACCTAATTGGCGAGACTCCACCTTACAGATTTATATTCTGAAGAATGGGGAATAACCCTATGTCCTCCTCCCTTTACTGTCTTCCACCCATGTCTAGGTCTAGGCATATCTAGGAGAAAGCTTTTTGTTTTATTTCTGCTAACCCCTTAGCTACCCCTTCTTAGGCTGCATGTCACCCCATCTATTCACATTTCTACCTCTTGTGTGAGCTCCCTCCCCAAAGACACTGTTGCCCCTTTACCTCTAACCACCGAACTGGCCTTGCTCCTCTTTAAGGCTGACTCCCTACTGAACCACTAAGTCACCATGGTCCTCTTTACCTATGACACTCTAAATCCCAAGGGCACCCCTTCTACCTCTAGCTTCCTGTACCCCAAAGTCACCCTTGCAGCCCCCCTTTTACATTTAACCTTGCCAAAACCCAAAGTTGCTCAGGCCCCATTTACCTCCAATTCCACAAACCCCAAAGTTGCACTTGCCCCCCTTACCTCTACTCCGAAAACCAAAGTCAACCATGTGCCTTTTACATCCACCCCACCCTCCAAAGTCACCTTGCCTCCATTTACTTCTACCCACCCAACCCTAAAGTCACCCTAGCCTCCTTTTACCTCTACTCACCAACATACCCCAAAGTCACAGTTGTTTCCATTTATCTCTATCCGCCCAAAAACCCAAATTTGCTTAGTCTCCCTTTACCTCTATCCACCCCAACCTCAAATTCCCCTTCCTCCTTTTACCTCTAGAAAAATACCAAAACCTAAAGTAGTCCTGGTCTCTCTTTATCTCTACCTGGCCCTGAACCCAAGTCACCCCTGCCTCCTTTCACCTCTAAAAACTGAAATTCAAAGCCACCATTACCTTCTTTCTCTCTAGCTCCCTAACCACAAAATCCCCCTTACCCCAATTACCTCTGCACCTGAACCCAACTCGCCCCTTGCCTCCTATATCGCTAGCCACCAAACCTCAAAGACGACCTTGCTCCTTTACCTTTACTCCCCCAAACCACAAAGCTGCCCTTGCCTTCCTTTAGCTATATCCCTGAACCATAAAGTCACCCTTGCTCCCCCTTTACTGCCACACCCCTGAACCCCAAAGTCACGCTTTCCCCCTTTACCTCTAACTCTGGATTCCCAAAGTCGCCCTTGCCCACCTTTTACCTCTATCCCCTTCACTCTAAAGTCACCCTTGCCCCCTTTACCTCTACCCCAAAACCCAAGGTCACCCTTGCTACCTTTTACCTTTAACCCCCTTAACTCGAAAGTCACTCTTGCCCCTTTTACCTCTAACCTCACATGAACCCCAAAGTCACTCAGGCATGACACATCCCCGTTCTTTAATTAAACACTCTCTTATTGACACCTAAGTGCCCTTAAATGTCCCATGAGCTCTGTCGTTTTTTGCCTTTCAGTATGTTTGACGGACACCTTTACCTCCTTGACTGTTTGCCTGCTCCCTCTGCGTATCCACTGTGCTTTATGTCTTACCTGATACAGTGCTGTTGAGCCACTTCAAGACCTTTCTTTTCTATACTTACAAGGAGCTTAGAGCCATCCCATTGCTTTTCATTGGAAGGCTTCGTCGCCACTCTCATTTCCTCGCTTCGCTTTGGTGTTAGGAAATCTTAGCATCACTTCCTATTTGTGTGGTTGTGCCTAACCCCTCAACGGTTCCCTTTTAAAATGTACTTGCACCCTTTTCCTACTTCCACCTAAAACCCTTTTCATTCATTTTCACTGGAAACTTTGGCCCATATTTATACTTTTTTGGTGCCGCATTTGCGTCACTTTTTGACCCAAAAGCAGCGCAAACTCACAAAATACAATTGTATTTTGTAAGTTTGCGCCGCTTTTGTGTCAAAAAGTGACGCGAATGCACGCAAAAAAAGTATAAATATGGGCATTTGTTTTTATTAAAGCTGCAGTTTATTCAGACAATGGAGGATTATGTAGCAACTGTATCAAATCCATAATTATGCAGAAGACTCCGCAGGAGTAGAATCGCATAATTTCTTTGGCCCTGATTATATATTACTCACTATTAATTGATTATTTTTGCTATTATTATATATTATAGCTTTCAAATAATATTTGTTTTTTTTAAATTATGTATTATATTTTAAATATGCGTTTTGGGGGTTTATTTGTGATTGGGCTATAAAATAAAAGATGTTATTTGATTGGAAATTAATTGTTTAATTAGTATTCAAATTTAGAAATGTCAAGTTGAATATTAAAATAGATTTTTTTTATTTTTATTACAAATATTTTGTTTTTTCTTTTGTTAGATATTCTGTTGATTTTTAGGTCTTTGATATTTTACTTTTAACTATAATGCCTTAACTAATATTTAATAGGTACTAATATTATTTAGATGTAGTGATTTTGACCAAGACCCAGCTCCATCTCAATTATATGCAATCTCCTCAATGTTTTTACACTGCAGTTTGACTAGTATATGTGTCCTCCCCCTATATTTCATGATTCTCAATGTTTTTTAGTTTAGAAATAAAAATAGTATATTTGACCCCTGCATACATGCACTTCCTCCAATGGTATTTATATAGGAGGTAGAATAGTAAATCTGGCCCCTTTACTCAATAAAGGCGCTTTCACCAACAATTCTTGAACTAGAGTAAGAACAATGAATGACGCCATGGATAATTACCCCATATTTTTAAATGCCTCTAATAAATTGAAACATCGCCACATAATCCTTTAATCCTATTAATACTTGCAACCAGAACCTAATGTGGCCTTAATTCCAAAGCACTGGTGCACACAGGAACATATTTGTGCATGTGTGTTTATATACACATGCACACGAGCACACCCACACGCACACACACACACACCTAATTTATTTCTTTCACTCCCTCTCTCCTGCTTTTTTCTCTGGTCCTACCTCCCATCACAGAAGAAATTACACGTTGTATAAATTAGACTAATTGTCTGCTTTTCTCAAACACAATAGATAGCCTCCTTGACTGCACACCAGAACATCAAAGCCATCTAGTTGGCAAAGTCCTGCCAGCTCAACAGCTCTACCCATGCAACACACCTACATAAATCTTAGGGGCATATTTATACTCTGTTTGCACATGATTTGAGTCATTGTTTTTTTACGCAATCCGGCGCAAACTAAACTCCATATTTATACTTTGGCACTAGACCCATCTAGTGCCAAATTTAGGGAGTTTGAGTCATTTTTTTACCGTGGAAACCTACCTTGCGTTAATGAGATGCAAGGTAGGCGTTCCAGGGCAAAAAATGACTCTTAGGCCTTTGCGCCTCATTTATACTCCCGTGCCAAAATGAGGCACAGGAGGGGGAAGGCCTTAAAAATTAATCTAGACCAGTTTAGAGTCATTTTTTAACATCTGGGTCAGGACAGGCATTAAGAGACCTGTGGGCTCATTTCCATGGTCTCTGACCATGGAAGCAGTCCACAGCTGCCCTTCCCTGCCCCCAGGGACACCCCCTGCCACCCTCGCCCACCCCTAGAGGACACCCATGGATGGGGGGACCCATCTACGGTAAGTAGAGGTAAGTATTTTTGTATTATTTTTTAAAGTGGCATGGGGGGCCTAACTTGGGCCCCCCTACATGCCATTGTGCCCAGTGGCCATGCCCAGGGGACAGAAGTCCCCTGGGCATGGCCATTGGGCAGGGGGGCATGACTCCCGTCTTTGCTAAAACAGGAGTCATTTCCATGGGGGTTGTGCGTCAAAAAATGAAGCTAGTCAGGTTTGAATCAATATTTTTGACTCCAACCTGACTTGCACCATTCTATGACGCACAACCCCCATTCTTCCCTACGCTTTAGCTGCCCGGTTAGAGTCATTTATTTTGACGCTAACCAGGCTGCAGCACCGGCTAACGTCATTCCATAAATAAGGCGCCCGGCTGGTGCGTTGGAATGGCATTAGCCGGCGGTAAACTTTTTGACGCAAATCTGAACAAGCGCTGATTTTTGTCACAAAGTATAAATATGGGCCTTAAAGTCATTCAGATAATCTTAACCTTAATTTACCACACCTTCACATAAACATCATTGCATAATACCTTTTACCAGACTAGTCGAAGTGCCTAGAAAACAATCTCCCTAAGCCAGGCCAATGGACATCTGACCACCCAGCTCAAAGAAAAACGCCAAAGTCGTTCAGAACACCACAGACACTGAACACCAGAAAGGTCTTTAGTAGAATCAGCTCATTTTAGTTTTACATTAACTACCAATAAACTATACTATACAAGACCTTTAAAAATGCTTCTAGCCATCACTGCCAAACACAAACCAAACAACCATACACAACCGAATTGATACAAATATCCCAATGTATGAAAGGGCACAAATACTATAAAAGCACTATAATGCTGTACTAATGGTACCTGCCTATTAAGAATAGATAACATGACAATGCCAATGACAATAAGCATGACAATTAGAAAACAGAATGCCCACATATTATCCCTTTACTTCTCAGTCTAATACCTTTTGGCATTCTCTACTAACTCAGCATTCCACATATGTGCCCTGGTTTGACCATTCAACAGTAATGTACTGTTTTGCCCTGTTTCTACAATGTCCACAATACAACAATGATGCACATGTTTACCACAGTGTAGCACGATTCATTGACACACTGGTGAAGTGCTTGTGTAACAGGCGGGTCCATATATACAGAAGCCTATAAAGGCAGTTCCACTAAGCAAACAGGTTCACAGTAGCAAAGAGACAGGTGCACATAAACAAACACACACTACAAAAGTACAGTCTCTCACAAAACACCCACTCACCGGTTTGCTGCCTGACACATAGACACAACCAAGGGTGTGCAGGCAGAGGAATGCACCCCATACTGAGAAGATGGGGCACAAGGGTAGATAGGCATGTGGCATGCAGGCAGAGGTTGGCAGGAAAGCAGTTGAGAAAATCAGCCTTCTGCCATGCAACACACAATGGCAAAGTTCATGCATAAGTGAGCCCCTCCCACTCCATGTGTTAGAACAAGTGTGTGTGTGTGTCTTACCCAGTTCCTCCACTGTGCTCCTTCTATATGTACCACAGACCCAAGAAAGACAACCACCCCCGTAGCCAGTTAGAACTGACCCACACTGGCCTGTCAATCTATCATTGCACGACAAGCCAGCTTGTGCTTCCTTTGGCCCCTACGGGTCCCCATTCCATTGGCCTTCTACTCCAGCCTCCAGTTATACCCCCCTGCACCATAGTCTCCATTTTTATTCACACTCAAACTGATCACATCTTATGATTTTACTGTCTCTCTCATCTGCCCGATGAATAGTCCCTCTACCCAGCCTCTCCCCATGACCACATATTCACCTTAGTAACCCGTCCTTTGCTTGAGACTACAGCCTCTTGTGGTCCAATGAGCCCCAACGTGCTTTGCCTCCCACTCTCACTAACAGTGTCTGCCAGGACTCTCTCCCTAAACCTGCAACTCCTTCCTCAGACTCCCCACCCGTTCCCGACTCTCCAGAGGGATGGCTCCACCCCTTTGCTCTCCATTTTTGCCCATTTTCTCCCAGTCTAAATATCCACTCGCCAACTCTCTGTCTTCTGCCTCCCCCTTTTCCTTTTTTCTTCCCTTCTCTTTCCTTCGTTCCCTTCCTCTCCTCTAACCATTCGAGCCCTCCCCTTTCATCTCTCCCTTCACTTTTTTGCTTACCTTCCCTCATCTCGTCATCATTCGTTTCTTTCCCATCCCCATGTAACCCTCCCCTCTCCCTTCTCACCTGTCATTTGATCACCCAGATTCATATTTTCTCTATTCATCTCCTGGTTTCAGTTTCCCCCCTTGATCTTTCCAGAGTCCCTCTGCTCACTACGGGCCGCATCAATTCCGTTTCCGTTTCTGCGACCCTCTTGCAGTCCTCTCATCTTTGTGCAAAGTAACACAGTGGTCTGGAGAAGAGATCCGAACACTTCGGATGTAGGCCTCTGAGGTACATTGGTGGAGGAAGATACACGCGAATAAACATGCACTTATCATCACAGCCCCCTGGCCCGCAGCCCCAGCCTTGTGAGTCCCACCCGCACGGACCTGAAGGGAGGAGGGCACGGGTGGTAGGGCGGTAGGAGTGCACGACAATGCGCCTAACGTTGAAAATATCATTTATTTTAAACAAAGACTGACAGAATGCCACATGTTAAATATAAAAGGTCCGCACCTTCCCAACAGCACCGGAAGCAGAATCCCGTGCATGGAACACTTATGACATAACAGGGCCTCCAATGTGATGTCACGAGGTCCAGGCTAAGTGCAGAGGGGAGGCCTCCCCACAGCAGAGAGATAAGGAGAGGCCACTGAGGGGGAGAATGTCGCGTAGAATTGGATGGGCTTTTACTTTTATCGCAGGATCCTTTTCTGTGACTAAATTGATGAATTTAGTCAAGTAGTAGGTTAACCCCGTGCATTGCCTGCTCTCCCTTAAACGGAAACAGGTGGCCTCACCCATAGCCCGGTGATGTATGCTGGCACGTTGCAAGTCTGCCTTGTGACGCGTCCTCGGTATAAGAGGCCGGTAACCAGGCAGCGGCCGCACTGCGCGCAGGGACACCGGACGGGGAGGAGCGCTGCCGGCCCTGGAGCTGGGGCAGTGAGAGGCCGAAGCTGCAGGGGTCTATCGGGCTCCAAACATGAAGGGAACGGGTGGGTCTGAGGGCACAAGGTGGGTTCAGAAACCAAACGAAAAGTGAACTGAAACTGAACTTGAAACCAAACTGAAAACTAACTTGATACTGGCTTGAAATTCTAATTCCCTTCCCTTCTGATCAGCTTGCCTACCTCCCCCACTTCCTTTCCATGCGCTTCCCTTCCCCCTTGTTTCCCATTCCCTCCTCTCCATTCCCCTCCAATTCACTTTTTTCCTTTTCCTTACAATTCTCTCCTCTTCGCTCTCCTTTCTTTCCACTTCTCCTTATTCGTTCCATTCTTCTCCCGTTCTCTTTCCTTCCTTCCCTTCCTCTCCTCTACCCTACCAAGGCCTCCCCTTTCATCTCTCCCTTCCCTTTTTGCTTCCCTTCCCTCACCTCGCCATCATTCTTTTCTTTTCCTTTCCATCACCTTTTATCCCTCCCCTCTCCCTTCCATCCTGTTCCCTTCTGCTTCCCTTTCCCTCCTCATTCCCTTCCAATCCCCTTCTCTACCCTCCACACCCTTGCCTCTGTCCCCTTCAATTTCCTCCCACTTCCCCTTCTTGCCCCTTCCCTTACTCTCCCCTTTTTTCCTACACTTTCCTCCAGTGCTTGAAATGGAAAAATAGAAGTGCAGGTATTCTGTACCACAGTACTTGCTTATTTCTGAGAAGTGCCGGCACTTTTAAGTTATGTTTTTTTTGTATTATGTTTTTCTTGAGAAGTGCAGGTACTCTCCCTCAAAATAAAAAAGTGACGTATCGGCCCATTTAAAGCACTGCTTCCCTCCCCTCTCCCTTCCCATCCCATCCAATGTGTTCCCTCCCCTTTCCTTTTGTCTTCTACTCCCCCTCCCCCTTTCATTCCCTTTTCCATCGCCTAGTCTTTCACTTCCCCCATACTCGTGCCTTCCCCCACCTTATTTCATTCCCCATCCACCACCCTCCGATTCCCTTCTATCTCCCAATCCTCTTTCCTTCCCCACCCCTTCACCCTCTCCTAGCAGTCCCTGCCCATTCCTCTTCTCTCTCCCCGTCCTCATCCTATACCTTTTCCTCTTTCCCTTTCACTTCCCATTCCCCATTCCTCCACCCATACCTTTCGCATCCCGTTTCCTTCTGTATCACCTCTCTCCACATCCCCTCTTCGCACCCCTTCCCACCCCTTCCCTTCCCTTTCCCATCCCTTTGCCGCACCCACTGACTTCTGCTAACCCCTCCCCCTGCCCCCTCTTCCCTTCCCTGCTACTCTTTGCCAAAGCTTTCTCCGTCCACTAGCGTTCTACATCACCTCACCCTTTCCTTCTCTTCCCTGTCACCTTGCCTTCTCTGTCCCATGTCCTTGCCCTTCCCCTCACTCTCCACTTCCCCTCTACCTCCCAATCCCCTTCTCTTCCCCATCCCATCCATTCACCTCTTCCCTTACCTGTCCCCTCACCACCCCTTCTCCCTATCCCTTCTGTTGTCTCTTCTCTCTCCCCCGACCCCTTCCCTTCCCCATCTTTCACTCTTACACGTCTCAATCACCTTCCCATTCCTGTTCACATTCCCTCTCCCTTACCCTTTCTCCCCATTCTCCCTTTCCTCTTCCCTACCCTTTTTCCCCCTTCCATTGCCATCTCTTCATTTCCATTCCTTTTCCTTCCTTCACCTTTCTCTTCTGATCCTGTTCCTTCCCAGTTTCTCCTGTACCCTCCACTCCCCACCCTTGTCATCTTTTCCCCTTCCCTCCCCTTCTCTCTTCCCATCCCTTCCTTCACCTTTCCCTTCCTATCCCCCTTCCCCTCTCCTTCCCTCGCCTCTTCCCTACTTCCTCCTTCTCCTCCTCCCTTTTCCCTTCCACACCCCTTACCCCTTTCCTTCCCTATTCCCCTCACTTCCTTATCCACCCAATCCTTCTCACCCACACCTTCAATTCCCCACCCGCCCCTCCCCCATTCCCTCACACTCCCAGTCTCTCCCTTTTCTCCCCTCCTTTCCCCTCCCCCTCCTTTCTTCCCTTTCTTTTCCCCCTCCTTCCTCTTCCTGTCACCCTTCCTGGTCTCATCCCCTCTCCCACCCATTCTCCATTTTCCTTCCTTCTCTCCCTCACCTTTTCATTCCCTTTACCCTTCCCTTTCCCATCCCTTTGCCGCACCCACTCTGACTTCTGCTAACCCCTCCCCCTGTCCCCCTCTCCCTGCCCCCCTCTTCCCTTCCCTGCTACTCTTTGCCAAAGCTTTCTCCGTCCACTAGCGTTCTACATCACCTCACCCTTTCCTTCTCTTCCCTGTCACCTTGCCTTCTCTTCCCCATCCCATCCATTCACCTCTTCCCTTACCTGTCCCCTCACCACCCCTTCTCCCTATCCCTTCTGTTGTCTCTTCTCTCTCCCCCGACCCCTTCCCTTCCTCCATCTTTCACTCTTACACGTCCCAATCACCTTCCCATTCCTGTTCACATTCCCTCTCCCTTACCCTTTCTCCTCATTCTCCCTTTCCTCTTTCCTACCCTTTTTTTCCCCTTCCATTGCCATCTCTTCATTTCCTTTTCCTTTCTTCACCTTTCTCTTCTGATCCTGTTCCTTCCCAGTTTCTCCTGTACCCTCCACTCCCCACCCTTGTCATCTTTTGCCCTTCCCTCCCCTTCTCTCTTCCCATCCCTTCCTTCACCTTTACCTTCCTATCCCCCTTCCCCTCTCCTTCCCTCACCTCTTCCCTACTTCCTCCTTCACCCTTTTCCCTTCCACACCCCTTACCCTTTCCTTCCCTATCCCCCTCACTTCCCTATCCACTCATCCTCCACTTCCCCTCTACCACCCAATCCTTGGGAGTGAGGGAGAGGGAGAGGGGAAGAAGGAACATGAGGAAAGTGGAAGGGAGAGTGAAAGGGGAGGGAATGGATAGAAGGAATAAAGGAAGGGAAGGGGCAGGGAGAAGGGAAAGGAATGGGAAGTGTGAGGCACGGGGAAGGGGAATGATGAGGGGAATGGAACAAAAGGGAGGGAAGGGTAGGGAATGGATGGGTGAGGTTGAGGGGAAGGGCTGGGGTGGGGTGGGGAGAGAAAGGGTGGGGGAAGGGGAAAGGAGGGTAGGGGTGGGAAGGCAATGGGGTGTGGAAGGGATCTGAAGGACAATGGAAAGGAAAGTGAGGACAGGAGAAGGGAGAGGGAGGGGAGTAGAGGGAAGGGAAAGGGAGGGCGAAGGGAGGTGTAGCGGGGAGGAAAAGGGAGGGCTGAATGAAAGGGGGAGGGAGCAAGGGGGAGGAAAGGGGAAAGGGTAAGGAAAGAGATGGAAGGGAGAGGGGAGTTGGGAAATGGTAAAGAGGAAGAGAAGGGAACAGAAGGGGAGGGGAGGTTTGGGATGAACACAGAAGGGTGAGGGATACGGAAGATAAGTGAAGGGAACAAAAGGGAGGAAGAGGGAGGGAGAAAGGAAAAGGGATGGAAAGGGAATGGATGGGTGCAGTGAGTGCAAGGGAAGGGAGAGGGGAGAAGAACAGAGGGAGGAATAGATGAAAAGTGGAAGGGAAGGGACATTTGAAGAAGAGGGAGGTGAAAGGGGAGGGATGGAGAAGGGAAGGGAAAGAGAATGCAAGTGAAGGGAAGGTGAGGGATGGGAAGGGAAGGGAAGGAGAGGGGGAGGGACGGGTAAGAGGAAGGGGGCGGTGAAGGAAAGGAAGAATGGAGAGGGGAAAGTGTTAGGGGGAAGGTAACAGAAGGGAAAGGTAGAGAAGGGAACAGAACATGAGGGGAGGAAAGGTATGGGAGTAAGGGGGAAGGTGAAGAGAGGGAAGGGAGGGTGAAAGGGGAGGGACAGGGAAGGGAAGAGAGGGTGAGGAGAGGGGGAGATTAAAAGGGAAAGGGAGGGAGTGGGAATGGGATAGGCGAAGAGAAGGGAAAGGTAAAGGAACACAAGGGAAGGGTAGCGAACGGAACAGAAGGAAAGGGAAGAGGAGGGTCAGGGTGGGAAGGAAGTGGGCAGGGGAAGGGAAAGTGGAAGAGAAGGGAGGAGGAAGGGAAAAGGAGAGAAAGCAGAGGCACAGGAAAGGGAATGAATGGAAAGGAGGGAATGGAGGGGAGAGGGGAAGGAAAAGGAAAGAGAAAGGGAAGGGGTAAGGGAACGGATGTGAAGTGTGAGGGAGGGGAAACATGAGGGAAAGGGAAGGCAAGGATGAGGGGATGGGTGGGGGAAGGGTGAGGGGATGGATGGGAAGGGGATGGGAAAGGAAGGAATGGGTGGGGAAGAGAAAGGATGAGGGAAGAAGGGAAAGGACAAGACGAGACTAGAAGGCGAGACGTGTGAGGGATAGGGTGAAAGGGGGGAAACAGTGAGGGTTAGAGGAACAGGGAGAAGAGGGGAAGAGAAGGGGAAAGGGTGAGTGGAAGGGGATGGACGTGAAATGAAAGAGAAGGGAACAGTGTGGGGAAGAAGGAGGGAATGGGGAGGGAGAGGAGATTAGGAAGGAAACTGGATGGGGAAGAAAGGACTAAGGAAGGGTAGGGGATGGAGAACGGAAGGAAGGGAAAGGAAAGAAAAATGAGAAGAGGTGATGGGGTGGGGTGGGGAAGAGAAGGAAATGGAAGGAGGTAAGGGAAGAGGGGAGCCGTAAAGGCAAAGCAGAATGGAAGGAAACAGATTAGAAGAGCAGAAGGGAAGGGAATGGGGGATAAAGGGAGACGGAAGGGAAGTGATAAGGAAGGAAAGGAAGAATGGAAAGGAAGGGAACTGAAAGGAAGGTCCGAGAAGGGGAACAGAGGGAAGGGGAGGAGAAGGGAAGGGAATGGAATGGAATGGAAAGGGGAATTATAAGGAAAGGAAGGGGTGAAGTAAGGGGAGGAAAGGGAAATGGAAAGGGTAGAAGGTGGGCAAAGAGGAGAGGAATGTAAGAAAGAGAAGAAAAAAAGGAAAATGGGTGGGAGGGGAAGGCAAGCGGAAGGGAGGTATGAAAGTTGATATGAAGGGGAGGAAAGGGAATTAGAATTTCAAGCCAGTATCAAGTCAGTTTCAAGTTCCGGTTCAGTTCACTTTTCGTTTGGTTTCTGAACCCACCTTGTGCCCTCAGACCCACCCGTTCCCTTCCTGTTTGGAGCCCGATAGACCCCTGCAGCTTCGGCCTCTCACTGCCCCAGCTCCAAGGCCGGCAGCGCTCCTCCCCGTCCGGTGTCCCTGCGCGCAGTGCGGCCGCTGCCTGGTTACCGGCCTCTTATACCGAGGACGCGTCACAAGGCAGACTTGCAACGTGCCAGCATACATCACCGGGCTATGGGTGAGGCCACCTGTTTCCGTTTAAGGGAGAGCAGGTGATAGAGCGGAACGCGGTAACAAATTTACCTACGTTTGGACGCTCTTTAGGCCGATGAATCTTTTGACTTAGTGGGAACTCTCTGTACTCATATATTGATCAATCGCATCAAATCAATAATCAATAACGAACATATGCAACACCTTGAACAACATAACACTTTACAATCAATCCAGAATACATTTCGGCGAACCCTGACCTTTCAGTCAGGAATAACCACACCAGTTTATTGCAAAATTAGTGAATTTATTTCCCTATATTAACAAAGCTAGCACAATGTAAATGTTTCTCAACACCAAATGATAAACATATATGAACATTAATAGCTGTCCATAACGTCGAAACAAATGTAATCTATGAAGCATTTGAATCACAAGGCATTCGATAATAGCAATGCAAATCACTAATACGATAATCTGTAATGAACTAATTGCGTACATTTAGTCAGCATAACAAGATCTCAAATTGCATCGTGCGACAGATGGAATCCTCGCCTAACCTCAAATTAGCATCGGCATGTGGGACTTCATGCAAAAACAATTTAGCAACATTAATTTAGAAAACTCCTAGCTAGGGCTCTTACCAAAATCAGCAGTTGGTTACCTAAAAGGAACACAATGCAATTTTACAATTTCCTTTCATATTTACCAATTACGATCAGCATACAAGGAAGTCTTCGTCTCACAGGTACCGTTCTTCGGTCAGCATGGGTACCGTTTCTCGATCAGCATGGGACGGGACAAAGGGGCAGGGGTGGACGGGGCAAATGCCTCACGGCGGCAAGGTAAAACTATTACTTCATGCAAAGGGATCAAATCAAAGTTACAGTCTCTAGGGCAAGAATCATTTAAAGTCTCTTTCTCTCGATTAGAGAAAGCATCAAAGTCTCTCAAAATGGCGTTGCAGCAAAGTGGGCCATAATAGCTACGAAGTCAAAATGGCAGGATGTCCGATGATAGAGAGAGAGCGTTCCTCTCGTGCACCTGGGTTTTATAGACAACAGTTCAAGTCCAGTAGGGTCTCCATTGGAGGGTTCATAGGTTAGCTTCAAATTGACCAATCAAACACGACAGTTCTCAAGCTTTTACTTAAGCATACATTATCCTTGGAGATGGGTACGCAAATTGCAACATTGTTTTCCAATTAGCTTACTCTCAGAGCCTCCATTGTCCGCACCTGCAAGTCGACCTTGAATTTAAGAGAAAATATGCCAGGCTGGCACCAACTTTAAGATAAGCATGTGAACAGTTTCTGTGGAAAAGTACAGCTTCAAGCAAAAATACACGTTTATTAGCACAGTGGAAAAATACGAGCATCTAAATCGTGAGACCAGGCAACTAGGCCAAAGCCTCCGCTAAAGTAATGCTAAGCTAAAACATTTCAAACAAGCAAATCGTAGCACACGTTTATGATTATGTCGGATTAGTGCAATTCTAATTCACCACGTTATATAAAGCACGCGTATAAATGATGGCAAACTACTCTGAGGGCACATTTTGTCCCCGTACAATCTTTATTAGTTCGGTTAATATCACACATGATTATTTCAGCACTACGTTTAAGCGTTAATAAATCAAAACCTTCATTTTCTGCTTCATCAATCCCTCCTCTGATGACTACTAGTCATCACACAAATTTAGCCCACAAATTTTATTCCATTAAAATTCTGTCAGTTCCCTTTTCCTTTTTGTTCCCCTAGTTTGTGCCTTGTATTCTTCTGCCATTCTCTTCATAATTTTCTCTTCTTTTCTTCTTTTAATTCTTTCCATAATCATTATTATTCCCCTTTTTATTCCCCAAATTCCAAATACACAAATTATTACTATTAATATTCCTTCTATTATTTTCAATAATATTCCATTCCAAATTCCCCCAAGCCAATGTCCCACTGAAGCTATTCCTTTTCCAACCTTCTCCCACACTCCTGGCTCTTTCAATTCCTTCAAATCTGCACTTTCTTTTGTTAGATTAGCAAGCATAGTTTTAATCTTCACACTATTATCCGGTATATAGGTGCAACAGTGACGTGCACCAATCATTTTGCAAACGCCTCCATCCTTTGCTAAAAGAATGTCTAAAGCAAGCCTATTTTGAAGAGTCATAGCTCTTTCCGCTGCAAGCTCAGCATCTATCAGGATTATAGCACCTGAAAACTTTGTCAGCATGTTATCCACTATAGTAGACAACTTTCGTATCTTGATGGAATTCAACACAACTCCCAATGAAGGAATCATGGCTCCAAATATATCACCTACCACAGCAGCTGCGGTCTCTCTTTTCTGGATACGATGGGATCCAGATGTCTTTTCAATCATCGATACGTCATCCAGCTGGTAAACCTTTGGAAACACTATACCCAAATAACATCTCCCCCACCATCCCTTTGGAAGACGATAATAGGCATTATGCCCACAAATGTAATATACACCTGGAATGACAGGGTCAAGTCCATCCAACATGAATGTCCATTTGGCCTTAAAAATAAACGTATGTTTGCACTCACTCGCTCCTACAAAAATATTGTCATAATATGATTCACCTCGATATATACAAAATTTCCCTACATGCCAAGCATCTAAAGCTATTTTCCCTTGTGTCTTTATAGCAGCAAAATCATAATTATCTACTGAAGTCCTCTTATGCAGCTCGTTTTCTAATTTTGCCTTCATTTGAGCCCTTCTATCATCTGTGCGATCTAAAAAGCTTATTTCTACAGCAGAGACTGAGCAAGTAAGGTTCTCCCTATGAGCATGAGCCGTCTCAAAAGGTTGCATCGGCTCGAAAAAATCCCTCATAATTTTGTAATCCCAATACCTCGCAGTTTCGCTTAGCTGCGCTATTATAGGAACATAAGCAAAGGTAACATCATAATTCGAATAAAAATACTGTATGTTAGTTTGACCATAAAACCTAGACATTACTATACTACACGTAATCCCATATGTAAGAGGCATGTGGTGATAAGTTACCCCTTCCTTTACTGACGTCGGTATCTGGGTACACACATAACAATCTTTCGCATCCATAGTCTCAACATACTCCGTTAGCAAGCGATAGAAAACGTTATACGAAAGCTCTTTCTTATCATGCAAGAGTCTCTCATCCATTGCTAGTCTTTTCAATGGGGTTAGTTCAGTGACAGTAACAGGAGCAATAGTAGAAGCAGTAATAGTCTCATTCTCACCTTTTCCATGCATTCCAAACACAATTGCCATTATTATTATTACACATGTAATTACCAAGCCTATACACACATATTTACAAAATCTCTTTCTATTGTTTGGCGTCATGATCTGTATAGAATCAGAGAGCTAGAAGCACTTATAAATGAAACTATTTAGCAAATCAGTTGCAAAGCTGAACGAGCACAATGTTCACACCGTCTTCTTCAAAAGGCCTTTCACTTATCGGTTAGCAGCATTTGTCTCAATTCGGCAATAACTCAGTCTTTATCAGTTTAGCAAATGTCTCATCCGGTTTAACAATGTCTCAGCTGGTTGTTTCTTTCACGTTATTATTGTAGCAAGCAATGTCAATTACTCCTTCAATCGACAGAGTCTATGAAACTTTTCTTTTCAATTGGTATCTCTTCTTCTTCTTCGTTCTCGATGCTTAGAGATACAAACTCGTCAGTCCAATCATCATTGACTGCATATGCCCATTCAGGACCGGAATACCTCCTGTTCGGTATCCTTTTCCTTTTCAATTTTGCTTCTCTTTTCGACTCTGCTTTGCTGGTACTTTCCTCTTTTGTCAAGTCTTTTTCTTCACTTGACGATTGATCCACAACAGTCACTTCTTTTCTTTTCTCTTTCACTTTCGGCCTTCCTCCCTCGCTCAAACTTTCTTTACCCTTTTCTTTTATTGGTGAGATACTTAGTCTTCTCTTTGCACCATGTCCATTTGATGGACCTGCAGTCTTTTCTGTAGAGGCTTGAACCCTTTCGTTCTGTTCTACCTCGTTCTTTCCTTCTGGGGAATCAATCACGTTCTCTTTTTCTCTTTCTGTATCGTCTGCTTCTGGGAAAGCCCTTCTCTGATCGGGCTCTCCTGCCTCTTCACCTTTTTCGAGACCTTTGTCACCGTTACTTTCGTCAGGCTCTTTATCGCTTTTAGCTGCTTCAGGCTCCTTATCACCTTCAGCTGCTTCAGGCTTTTTGCTACCCTCAGCTGCTTCAGGCTCTTTGTCACCTGCAGCTTCTTCGTCGCTGTCTGAACTTTCTCCTTGGTCTCCCCCAAGTGAGTTGGTGTCTTCGTTGTCGGAGAATATCTCCTTTTCTCCTGCTTCTGCCTATTCGCTTTCAGTTCGCTTTTGTTCTGTCTCGGCACTCGGCACTGCTTTATCAGGCACTGGTACTTTCAGCGCTTCAACTTCCTCATCTGTGGGACACAACACCTTCTTTGTGTGACTGGCGTGAATCCAGTTGGGAACCCCCGCACACTTCACAGCGGTAGTTGTCGTCAGGATCACTTGAAAAGGGCCTTTCCAACGGGGTTCCAGACACGATTTTCTCACGTGCTTCTTTACCACGACCCAGTCACCTGCTTTCAGTGCGTGTCCTGGACCTTGGATCGGTGGCAAGGTGGTCGCTTCCACCTGGTGAGAGAAAGAGCGAACCACGTCAGCCAGTCCTTTGCAGTAGTCTAACACCATATCATCTGTAATATTCAAAAGCATGTTTGCGGGAACTGCAGGAAGTCTCATAGCCCTGCCCATGAGTATTTCATGCGGAGACAATCCAGTTTTTCTATCAGGAGTGTTTCTCATTGACATTAGCGCTAAGGGCAATGCGTCAGGCCATTTCAAATTTGTCGATGCACATATTTTTGCCATTCTCGATTTCAGCGTACCATTCATCTGCTCCACCAGTCCTGATGCTTCAGGGCGATAGCTACAGTGCAGCTTTTGCTCAATGTTCAGCGCTTCGCAAAGTAACTTCATCACCTCGTTATTGAAGTGACTTCCCCTATCTGATTCTAAAGAGATCGGGAACCCGAAACGTGGTATCAACTCCCTCAACAATAGCTTGGCAACTGTAAGACTGTCATTTCTACGTGTAGGATATGCCTCAATACAGTGACTAAAAATGCACACAATCACCAACACATATTTCAGACCCCCATGCACAGGCATCTCAATGAAGTCCATCTGCATGCGACTAAAAGGACCGCTTGCCCTACCAATGTGACTCGCACTCACAACTGTTCCCTTTCCTGGGTTCATCTGCTGGCAAGTGACACATCGATGGCAAACTGCTTCTGCAGCTTGGCGAAATCTGGGGTTAAACCAATCAGTTTTGAACAATCTTATCATGGCATCTCTCCCTAGGTGAGCTTGCCCATGATAGAACCGCGCAAGCTGTGATAAGAGACTACTTGGCAAAACAAATTTTCCCTCATGTGAGACCCATAACTCGTCTTGTCTCTTTATGCATTGTGATTTGACCCATGAATCTCTTTCATCCTCCCTGACATTATTCTGTAGTGCTTTCAGTTCCTCTATTGTATCTACAACCTTCAAGGCAAATGCTTCAGCTGGTTCGAGTTCTGGTTCATTTATCGTATTCCAATCATCCCTTAGTAATATACAGTTCAAGGCACAGAATCTTGCGACTTGATCTGCATATGCATTTCCCAGAGACACATAGTCCTGTCCTTTCGTGTGAGCACTGCACTTTACCACTGCAACTTCAGCTGGTACTTGAATGGCATGTAACAATTCCTTTATTCTCTCCCCGTTCTTTACTGGGGATCCTGAAGAAGTCAGGAAACCTCTCTGTGACCATAGTTGTCCAAAGTCATGCACAATCCCAAACCCGTATTGGCTATCAGTGTAAATGGTGACTTTCATCAATGCAGACAGTTGACATGCTCTTGTAAGGGCAACGAGTTCTGCTACTTGTGCAGAATAGACTCCTTGAAGCCATCCCGCTTCCAAAACACCTGTCACAGTACATACAGCATATCCTGCTTTCAAAATCCCCATCCCATCTCTTAGACATGAACCATCAACAAAAAGAATTTGGTCATTTACATCAAGCTTAGTATCCTTGATGTCCGGTCGGGGTTTTGTGCAAAATTCAGTCACCTGAAGGCAGTCATGCTCGACGTCTTCAGCGTTCTCAATTTCAGCATTTTCTCCAGGAAGCAAGGTAGCTGGATTCAACGTAGTGCACCTTTTCAGCTGCACATTCGGTGAGCCCAGAATTATCGTTTCATACCTTGTGAGTCTTGCTCCAGTCATGTGTTGCGTTCGGGAGCGGGTCAAAAGTATCTCAACTGAGTGAGGGACCATGACTGTTACTGGGTGTCCCATCACTATTCCTTCACTCTGAGTGAGGCTGATACCAACTGCTGCTACGGCGCGCAAACACCCTGGGAGTGCTGCTGCAACCGGATCCAAAGTAGCTGAAAAATAAGCTACTGGTCTGTTCACGCCACCATGGGCTTGGGTCAAGACAGACAAAGAACATGCATCACGTTCATGACAAAACAATGTGAAAGGCTTCGTGTAATCAGGCATACCTAAAGCTGGAGCCCTGCACATGCATTCCTTTAATTCAACAAAGGCATCCATCTCGTCTCCTTTCAGCTCAATTTCATCCAAGGCATCCTTTTGGGTCAATTTCAGTAGGGGCTTCGCTAGAGACGAGAAGTTGGGGATCCACTGGCGACAGTATCCCACCATTCCCAAAAACTTCCTCACCTCCTTCCTTGTCTTAGGTGGACTCATCTGAAGTATGCTTGTGACTCTTTCCTTCATTATTCTCTGTGACCCTTTCTCTATTTGGTGACCCAAATATTTCACTTTCTTCTGACAGAACTGTAATTTAGAAGGAGACACCTTATGTCCATTCCTTCCCAAATGGTTCAACAGAGCAATGGTATCGGCTGTGCAGCCATTTTCTGTCTTTGATGCAACCAGTAAGTCATCAATGTACTGTACTAGGGTTGACTCGAATGGCAACTCTAACTCTTCCAAATCTTTCTTTAGAACCTGATTGAATATTGACGGTGACTCAGAAAACCCTTGAGGAATTCGACACCAACTGTATACTCTGTCTAGGAATTTGAAACAAAAGAGGAATTGGCTGTCCTCATGAAGAGGCACAGAAAAGAATGCCCGTGACAAATCGATGACTGAGAACCATTCAGCATCGCAAGGAACTTGAAACATTATCACAGCTGGATTCGGTACGACAGGGCAGCACTTTATTATGATGTCATTTATTTTCCTCAAATCCTGCACGAGTCGGACTTTCCCACTTGGCTTGATTAGTCCCATTATTGGTGAATTACATGGACTGCTTAGCACTTCTTTCAGTACCCCCTGCTTTACAAATTCGTCAATTAGTTGGGCAACTTTCATGAGGGTGTCTTGTGGCATGTGGTATTGTGGGGTCTGGGGAAAGATCGCATTGGGTTTTACCATCACTTTTACTGGTTCCACTCCTTTCATCAATCCCACCTCTTTCCCTGTCATGTCCCACACTTCTTTTCCGACTGTTTCCCGTAATTCTGCTGGGATGTCTTCTTCAGTGATCATCGGGAAAAGACAAATCAGAGGATACTCTTCGTCGACTGTTTCCATTTCATCCCCTTCTACACTGTCCTCTTCCTCCCCATCATTGCTTGTTTCAATTGTTATTCCTTCGTTTGAACACATTATCGAACAACCCAATTTGCACAATAGGTCTCTCCCTAACAGTGCTATCGGACTTGAGTCACACACCACAAACTGATGTACCCCTTGGTAGTTACCGATGCTGACTGGAACCAGATCTGTTATCGGGTTCGTCAGATGTCTGTTTGCTACTCCCACCATTTGAACTGTCCTCCCTGAGAGTGGCAAATTTGGAACTTCACTGCTCTTAACTGTTGAACGTGTGGCTCCCGTGTCAACCAAGAATGAGACACGATGACCCATTACTCTTCCCTCTACGTACGGACCCCTTTGATCGACTTCCAAGGATGCCGCAAGCACACAATCTCCTTCTTCTCCTGAACTTTCACTCTCCCATACGTTGTTTATTCCACTCTCACTGTGTAATGGGAACTGTTGTACTGTGCCATTTGTACTCATTACCTGACCCGTTACCTGTGGAGGAACCATCACTTGCTGCTGACTCATTGGTGCCAAGGGTATTTGCATTTGCTGATTAGGTACCATAGGTAACTGCTGTTGCATCGGCTGCATTTGCGTCATCTGCATACGAGGCATCTGCATCTGCTGCGGCTGCATAGGTTGCAATCCCTGCAATTGATTTACAGTCTGAAAATTTGGGCTTGGACCTCTCAATTTCGGTCCCCTCATTGTCTGAAATGCATTGACATCATTGTTTTGCTGACCAACACCTACACCTGCACCTACACCTGCACCTTCCTGCACCACCATCGGGCACTCGCGTTTCCAATGACCGACGATTCCGCACACGTGACACGGCATCACCCTCTTCATTGCCTGCACACCCGTCACAACAGTGTTCAAATCCGGACCATTATTCACAAAACCTCCTCTACCTCTGCCTCTGGCCTGTGGCTGAAACGCCATGTTTCCCTGCAACTGCAACTGCTGTTGCGGCACTTGCTGTTGGAACCCTTGCATCCCTTGCAAACCTTGCAGACCTTGCAAACCTTGGAGACCTGTTTGAGCTGCCTTAAGCTGCATCATCATCACCTTCTCTTTCAGCTTCTTCTGTTTTACCTCAATTTCGTCACTACAGTATTTCGCATAAGTCAAGACCTCATCAATCGGTTTAGACTGCCAACAAATCAAATGCGACTTTATCATCTGGCTTATCTCTGGCCTCAGTCCTTCCACAAATCTGAACACAAAATGAAGCATGTCTTTCGCCTCAATTGTTTCCGTGCCACTGTAATTCTTGAACGCCTTCAACAACCTCTCATAGTAACTATGAATCGATTCTTTAGTCTCTTGGGCAGTTCGGTCAATCTTCTGCCAATCCACGTTCTTCGCGGGTACCTTCGTTTTCAAATGCTCAATCACCTTGTAGTACAAGCTCATCACCATAGGTGATGGTGCGCCCGTTTCCCTGTGTCTCTCCGGTTCACTTGTCGGCCAACCTACAGCTCTTTTGCAATCCTCCCACAAATCTGCCGGAACCACAATCTCAAACAGAGTATTCAGGTCTTCCCAGAGACATTTTGCAAGTTTCACAAACCTATCAGTCTGCTGGTACCATTCGATTGGTTTCTCTCTTAGTTTGGGAAAATCGTCCGTAAAGGACTGAATGTCACTTCTGTGCCATGGTACATGTACTAATTTTCCTCCTGCTGTTTCCCTCATTGGTAACATTGTTACTGTATCACCACTCTGCGGTCTTTTCTCATTGTGCTCTGTAGCACTGTCCCTCCTCTTATCCTTCCTCTTTACCCACCTGCTTTCCCATTTGTCTAAGCACCTCCACACTTGTGCACTCTGCAGCAATTCTCTAAGGTGCGTCTTCATGCCTGCTGACCTCATGTGTTCAAAATCTGTGATCCCAAAATCTAATCTGTAGCTCCTGCTCAAGTGTTTCGTCTTGTCTATGTCAACCCCGTTTCTGTCAGCTGCTTCCTGCAAGCTCTTATGTATCTTGTTCACTTCCTTCGTAATCCTGGGACATAAATACCTCAGCTCTTCTTCTGTGTAGGACTCTAACCTGTTCACACCCATAGTCCCTTCCACCAATTCTTGTGCTTCCATATTCAACCTGACCCTATTCATATAGTCTTCTCCTTTCCCACTAGCTGGACTTTGTGTGGAATTCAGACTGTTGAACCACTGTGTCAGCTGTTGCGCATTCACCCCCATCAGGGTAGCGTTTACATCGACTGCCATCGATGGCTGCGGCAGTTTTTCAGTGTTCGATGTGAGAGGTATTATCAGTGGGGGGCTCGACCTCACCAGTGTTGACTGAGCACATACGGGACTAAACTCCATCAAGGACCCAGACCCAGTTGGCTGAGCCGCTATCGGAGTTATCCCTGGAGTGTTTTCTATGCACCTTCTTTCTGTCCCATTCTGCAGCATTGATCCCTGACTGTTCAGACCCGTATTAGGCTGACTATACAGAGGTACCACTGGACCTACAGTAATGGGTAAGGATATCGCGTCTGGGTTCTGTCCGTTCCCCATGTTCTGTGGCATGTTCATTCCCACACCATGGGACATCATTGCCGGCATGCCCATCTGGCTCCCCGTCATTTGAGCATGTGCGTTTCCTCCCTGCATCTGCTTTTGAGGCATCATAAACTGAGTTGAGTCAGCTTGTGCCATTGTTGGGTTGTAACCATTCTGTACTCCCCTTACTGTTGGATCTAGAATCATTCCTGCACTGTTGTCACTGTTGTAGTACCCTGGCATCTGCGGCTGATAATTTTCTGCTGGTTTCAACACGGGCACATCTGGATATATTCTCCTAACCTGCGGTATCTGCGGGGTAAGCAGCAGACTCGGGTCCTTAGATCCCGATGACGCTCCTGGACTCTGTGTTTCGTTGCTCTGTACCGGTGCTGGAGGGGCAGAACTAGTACTTGGACCTTGTCCATTCTCTGCATAAGGCGGTGGACGGTCGTTCAGCAATTGCATTATCAACTCCTCATCCTCTAACTCCTCTTCTCTTCTCAACTTTTCCTCGTCCTCTCTATCCTTAGAACACTTTCTGTCTGTCTTACAGGTAGCTTTCTTACCTGTCTCTTCTCCTTCCTTAGTAATTGCGGGGAACAATTTTATCCCCTGCAATACATCTGACCTCCACACCTTCTGTGCATTATCCCACCTAGCATCCGCTAGTGTCTTTTCTACCTTCCTCATTCTGGTCTCGAACTTCTTTTGCTGTTGCTGTCTGGCCATCAGTTCCCAAATTGCTAGAGCCTCAAACTGTGCTGGCCTTGGAGGCACCTTCATGTCATACATCGTGAATCTCAAATTTTCTAAAATCTTTATATTGAATGTCCCGTATATCGGGAACGCTACGCTCCCATGTTTCTCTGTCAACTTATGCCATTGCTTTAGCCAAAGGCACGGAGCTACCCCCTTTTCTTCCATCACAATGTAAGCTGGTGTGCCCTCGGGCGGCGTCTCCTCTCCTACGTTCGCTTTAATGTAAGACTCACCCTTCATCGCACTCCTGAATGCTTTAAGGAATTTCATTTTATCGTCTTTGATTTTACAAAGTATATAACGAATATTTAACTTCAATTCCACAAAACTTTATTGCACAAATTTGTAATCAATAGGTGACTTTAATTCCCGGAATACTCTTCACCTGCCTTTCCCCTTCCAACCGAGTCCCACAGACTGCGTCCAATCCGTGCGCGACCCGTCTCACCCACCAACCTATCCCAGCGCGGCTCTTAGTGACGTCACACTCACACACACTGCGGCTGACAAAGCCTCGCGGCTAATCCTCCTTCACTCACCTCTTTTCGTAACAACTTCTTTGCATATATTGCAAGCTACCAAAAATTAAAACAGATCTGTCGGTTTACTACAGGAAGGGTAACACAGTCGCTTCAGGACCTTAGGGACTTTTCACCAACCGTGACCACTATTTGATCTCTTTCACCAGCCTCGGCCGCTATTCGGTCTTTCTCAGTCCCCACATTCGCAAGCAAATCTGACACGCAGACCTACTCTCAACTTGTCAATGATCTGTTCTAGTGCACTTAGAATCTTGTCAAAGCCCGAAGTCGAAGTTTCTTTCATTCCCTAACACACGTACCCGACTTGTTGACCACGCCCGATCAACCTACTAAACCGCCCAGACCACAACATGGATCAACATACTCCGGAGTCTCTTGACCTCGCAGGGCCCGTCTCAACAACAACAACCACGTGGACCTTTTTATGCACAAAGCGCCACACGCACATGAAGTTCGACGACTTCCCTACTCTCACACTCGGAGCCGCACCTCCGTTAACTCTATGAAGTTCGACGACTTCACTACTTCTACACTCGGAGTCGCACCTCCGCTATCCTTAAAAGAAAACCCTCGCAACCTTTTCACACACCCTGCGGCAATAAGCTGTGCAAGCGCAAAACCCTAACTTCACTCATACCATCACTAGTACCGCCAACGCTGATTCCACACCTCCGTTCTCTCCATCCGCAAGCTCCGAGATCCCGGGAAAGTCGCGGTGGACCTAGCCCATCATCATCTTGTCAATCTGTTTTACCCAAGAAAATCTAATCCAACTTCTCGAGTGGGGTCTCAAAATGCGTAACCGTTAATTCAACACCATGCACTTTAATAGTACAGGGTCCCAAAAGACGAAACCGTCCTCTGCTACCATCTACTGATAGAGCGGAACGCGGTAACAAATTTACCTACGTTTGGACGCTCTTTAGGCCGATGAATCTTTTGACTTAGTGGGAACTCTCTGTACTCATATATCGATCAATCGCATCAAATCAATAATCAATAACGAACATATGCAACACCTTGAACAACATAACACTTTACAATCAATCCAGAATACATTTCGGCGAACCCTGACCTTTCAGTCAGGAATAACCACACCAGTTTATTGCAAAATTAGTGAATTTATTTCCCTATATTAACAAAGCTAGCACAATGTAAATGTTTCTCAACACCAAATAATAAACATATATGAACATTAATAGCTGTCCATAACGTCGAAACAAATGTAATCTATGAAGCATTTGAATCACAAGGCATTCGATAATAGCAATGCAAATCACTAATACGATAATCTGTAATGAACTAATTGCGTACATTTAGTCAGCATAACAAGATCTCAAATTGCATCGTGCGACAGATGGAATCCTCGCCTAACCTCAAATTAGCATCGGCATGTGGGACTTCATGCAAAAACAATTTAGCAACATTAATTTAGAAAACTCCTAGCTAGGGCTCTTACCAAAATCAGCAGTTGGTTACCTAAAAGGAACACAATGCAATTTTACAATTTCCTTTCATATTTACCAATTACGATCAGCATACAAGGAAGTCTTCGTCTCACAGGTACCGTTCTTCGGTCAGCATGGGTACCGTTTCTCGATCAGCATGGGACGGGACAAAGGGGCAGGGGTGGACGGGGCAAATGCCTCACGGCGGCAAGGTAAAACTATTACTTCATGCAAAGGGATCAAATCAAAGTTACAGTCTCTAGGGCAAGAATCATTTAAAGTCTCTTTCTCTCGATTAGAGAAAGCATCAAAGTCTCTCAAAATGGCGTCGCAGCAAAGTGGGCCATAATAGCTACGAAGTCAAAATAGCAGGATGTCCGATGATAGAGAGAGAGCGTTCCTCTCGTGCACCTGGGTTTTATAGACAACAGTTCAAGTCCAGTAGGGTCTCCATTGGAGGGTTCATAGGTTAGCTTCAAATTGACCAATCAAACACGACAGTTCTCAAGCTTTTACTTAAGCATACATTATCCTTGGAGATGGGTACGCAAATTGCAACATTGTTTTCCAATTAGCTTACTCTCAGAGCCTCCATTGTCCGCACCTGCAAGTCGACCTTGAATTTAAGAGAAAATATGCCAGGCTGGCACCAACTTTAAGATAAGCATGTGAACAGTTTCTGTGGAAAAGTACAGCTTCAAGCAAAAATACACGTTTATTAGCACAGTGGAAAAATACGAGCATCTAAATCGTGAGACCAGGCAACTAGGCCAAAGCCTCCGCTAAAGTAATGCTAAGCTAAAACATTTCAAACAAGCAAATCGTAGCACACGTTTATGATTATGTCGGATTAGTGCAATTCTAATTCACCACGTTATATAAAGCACGCGTATAAATGATGGCAAACTACTCTGAGGGCACATTTTGTCCCCGTACAATCTTTATTAGTTCGGTTAATATCACACATGATTATTTCAGCACTACGTTTAAGCGTTAATAAATCAAAACCTTCATTTTCTGCTTCATCACAGGCAATGCACGGGGTTAACCTACTACTTGACTAAATTCATCAATTTAGTCACAGAAAAGGATCCTGCGATAAAAGTAAAAGCCCATCCAATTCTACGCGACATTCTCCCCCTCAGTGGCCTCTCCTTATCTCTCTGCTGTGGGGAGGCCTCCCCTCTGCACTTAGCCTGGACCTCGTGACATCACATTGGAGGCCCTGTTATGTCATAAATGTTCCATGCACGGGATTCTGCTTCCGGTGCTGTTAGGAAGGCGCGGACCTTTTATGTTAATTTAACATGTGGCATTTTCTCAGTCTTTGTTTAAAATAAATGATATTTTCACCAAAAGGTACATTGTTACAACTTGGTTGCACAGCGGGCTCAAATACACACAGACACACACGTTCTCAAAACCGCACGCATTCAATCACACAGTGGTGTCATGCTCCATACTTGTATATATTTAACAAGAGTTCCTAATGGCAGCCACTTTGGTGATAGGCATAGGCGGGTCTCGTCTCCTGGAGCTGTATCGCTCACAGGAGGATCTGTCTACATCACCAGCGATTTTCTAGAATAATCTTTACTGCGTGTCGCTCTTGGGTGCCTCTGCTTTTCCCATGAGTCTTAGGCATAGCTGGCAAGTTTCCCAGGCCCATGCACGATGTGCTGCTGTAGGCCAGGTTTTTTTTCCTTTGAATTCTGGGACGTGTAGTCCTGTTTTATAATGGAATAAACAAGACTACAAGTCCCATATTGCAGATTAAAAACCTGTACTGCACCAACACATCACGGATGGACCATCAAAACTTAGTAGTGCGTCTTAGGTTGCCTTTCACTTAGTGAAGCTTAAGGTTTCTCTACAGTACGCCAGGGTGCAGACAAAAAGTAATGAGACAAAGGCAGAGTGAGTGAGCTGTTTTTCAGGGATGACCCTCCTAGGCCCTTCAAGGTCCACTGAAAAATGACTCAAGACTTCTCCCAATATATGGGCTAATATCTGGTGTTTAGCAATATGCAAAGTGTGAAGCCCCCTCACCACTCCAAACACAGTAGCAAATCCCACCTGCCCTCCTCCCTAACTTCTGGAAAGCCCCCTTCCATATTAAGACACTCTAAGAGAAATCCCATTCTCTCGCCAGCCCTGTCCCCTTCACCATGTTCATTGGCTCTTGAGGAGCTGACAGTCAACAGTCTCTCCAAACATGTTGTCACCATACTTCAAGTATACAACCAAGACACCTGCTGGTGCTGTCACTCATGCTGGACTCAGCCTATGTACACCCTGAATAATCCACCTGTCCCTCCCATTGCCACACTTTGGTGTGCCAGATACCTCCTCGTCCACAGTAATATATGGACATGAGACCTTGTGCCCAGAATCAATTTGACTCGTACCTTCAGTGAGTAGGTGTGAACAAACGAATCAAAAAGTGGTCGGCATTGTACAGGGTGACAAGGCTTCTTTGAATTTTAGAATCGTTCATTTTATATATTTGATCTTGTTTGTTTTCTTAATTCCATGTTAGTAATCGAGTCCATCAACAGTCATTTATTTTTTCCAGTGCTTGAAATGGAAAAATAGAAGTGCAGATACTCTGTATCCGAGGACCTGCTTGTTTCTGAGAAGTGTCGGTATTCTCCAATGAAAAGTATTACGTTTTTCTTGAGAAGTGCAGGTACTCACCCTCTCAAAATACAAATGTGCCGGTACTCAGTACCGGACAGTACCGGCCCATTTAAAGCACTGATTTTTTGAAAAAGAGACTTCGCTAGTTTACCAACAACTGTTTTGTAACTTCATAACGTGTCACTTCATTGGGGAACAAAATCTTATTTATAAAATCAATGTTTTCGACCCAGTCAATGAACAATGTTCACATTTGAAGCCATCCTTACACTCGGTGTTAAAAAGTTACGGGTGATATAAACTGGTTCGAGGTTATGAAGTACACATTGAGGGGCAAGGCCTTACTTCTTTCCATGTCATGTTAGGCAGCGTTTAGGTCAGTAGTGACAAGTGCGTGCACGTCAGCATTGTGTTGTCACTACAGTGCTAACTGATGAGGTACGTGTGAGTTGCTTTCGTTCTTCGAGGCGCTATGGGTAGGCAGTGCATGTGTGTCTTTTGTGTTCTTGGCTGGCACGCTTGTGTGTTTGGGTGTGTTTGTCATACGCGTGTATGTATGTGCTTGTTTGTATGTCTGTGAGTTTGGGTGTGTCCGTCTGTGTGAGTGTTTGACTTCTGTGTGTGTGTATGTGCTTGACTGTATGGCTGTGTTTTTGGGTGTGTCTGTCTTTGTGTGTACCTGTGTGTGTCATTTGCATGTGTTTGTGTCCTTGACTGTTTGGCTGCGTTTTTGGGCATATCTGTGACCCTTTTTTTGAGGGTGGGGGTCAGAGTAGAGGGGATCACCGGGGATCACCCATTTGCAGCCCCAGTGTAAACAATACTGGACTCTAGGCTGAATCTCAGTTTCCAACAATATGAATCATAATATGAAACCACTTACATTGATTATTGTTATGGTGCTTTTTGCTAACTTTGTTTCGTCAATATAATAATCCATTAATGAACAACGAAGGAAAGAACACAATCCGCCATGTTTGCTGCCTGCAAGGATCAATGGGGGAGGAGCTGAACTTGATTTTGGATCAGAATAGAGTGTCCACATGCCTAATGGTAATCCTTAAAAAAAACACATGACTGGTCCTATGTTGCCCTCTACAACTAAGACTGGGCTCTTCCTCAACCAGTCAACAGACTGCTTCCCTGCAAACAAGAGACTTCTTCCCTCCAAGCATGAGACAACATACCTTCAAACAGGAAACTGCTTGCCTTCAAAAACGATACTGCATGCCCTGCAAGATGAGAATACTTCCATTTAAGCTTGAAACTGCACCCTTCAAAGACGGAATGGAATCCTAACAGCCACAAAACTATTCCTCCAAACACGAGACTGCACCCAAAGCAATGGAGTACATCTTTCCGAGCAAGAGACTGTATCCCTCCCAGCATGAGAATACATCTCTTGAACTACAACACTGCACCCTCTCCAGGCTGGAGATTGCATCCCTTCAAGCATGAGACTGCAAAAATCCAAGCATGAGACTGCATCCATCTAAGCATGAGCTTGCATAAATCCAAGCATGAGACTGCACCACAAGCAAGAGAGTGCACCACTCCGAACATGAAGGTGGAGGCGTACCGCCTAATTGATAGCTTGCTTAGCTTCAACCCTACACATTTGGTGAATTTACCGACTCTCCAGGTCAATCACACACTTGATGGCATTTTACCCAGCAATCCGGATTTAACGATGGAAAAGATTTCGCCTTTAACCTGGACAGATCACAAAGTGTTATTCTTTAATCTTAAAGTACTGCCCAACAACTCACCAAGTCCAAATGCATCAATTTCTTTCAAATTTCGCCCCTGGCAGAAAATTGACAGTGTAGAATTAAAAAACAGTCTTGGAAGGTCGCATCCCATGCAACAGATTGAATTTGACTCAGCATCTGCCAGTAATGCTGAGTGCATTGACACCACAGTCACCCATGTGGCCGCTGTAAAAATGAGGAGAAACCAACGGACCAAGACCTCCGCTCCATGGTATTTTCCTGAATTTAGGGAATTTAAACAAAAGTGCAGGCACTAGGAGCAAATATAGAGGAAAGATTATAGTCCTGAGGAAACGAATAAGTTTAAACTACTTGTTAGAATATAAAGCCCTAAGGATCTATTCAACACAGTTACAACTCCAACTGGAATAACAAAAATACTATCTACCCTGACCAATCTCTCTGAAATAAACTAGCAATTTTTTAAAATCAAAGGTAAATGCTACTTTTAACAAATTTACCTCCAACACAAACTCTATACCTTTGGAAGATTCTATACATGGGGAGACACTCAGAGAGACCAGCAATGCTAAGTCTAATTCTATCTCACATACGCTTAAAGCCTTCAGCCCCCCCCTCCACTAAGGAGAAGGTGGGCAAGCTCATTGAATCTACCAAATGTGGTAGGCCCCTCTGATCAATGCTCCCCACATTTGTCACAGAGTCTCGGACACTGTATTAGTCCATCTTGCAGCACGTTTTAACAAAATTCTGATCCTGGGTCATTTTACATTAGTGTTGAAAAAGGCCTCAATGCATCCTTTCCATAAAAAGCCTATCCTAGACCCCAATGAAGTGAAGAACCTCCAGCCCATCTCCCGCCTTCCTCTGCCTGCCAAAATGTTATAGAAGGCATGGAATCAGGATGTGGCCTTCCTTGATGAAAGCCTTCTTCTCGAACCCTTTTACCAAGGGTTGAGACCCAATCACAGCAACCAGTCAGAGCTTGTGGCAACCACCAAGAAATTTGAAGTATTGTTGACAACTGCTTTGATTTTACTCGACCTTTCAGCTGCATTTGATACGGTTAACCACTCATTACTCATCAATTGTCTCAAAAGCATTCGAATTAAGAGCTTAGCACTCTCTCTGCCAAGTTTCTTTCTGTCCAAGAGAGAGCAAGAAGTCACACTTTGAGACTTTACCTCAGAACCGTTCTCTCTTCCTTGTGGGGTCCCTTAAGAATCATCATTATGTCCCACTCTTTTTAATATTTATGTCACCCCTTTGGTCAACTTGATCCGCTCTTGTGAGTTCTTGGTCATTTCTTATGCCAGTGATACTCAGATAATACTGTCTGTCTCATTTAACATTGAAAAGGTGGCCAAACAGTTTAACAACTGTATGATTAATGTTGTCAGTTGGATGAAGAATAATTGTCTTAAATTGAATTCTGGTAAGTCCAAAGTACTCCTATTTGGTAACAACACCTCCTTTTGGAATACTGCAATGGTGGCGGCCAATCTTGGTGCTCTTCCTCTACCAGTGCAAAAAGGCAAACATGTTAGAGTCCTGGACAGCTGTGCTTTGGTGACCATATTAATAAGGTTACTTTCTCTTGCTTTCTCATAATAGGAATTCTGAAAAAAATCTTTCCTTTTATCCCCCTAGAGATCCAGAAAACAGTTATTGTATGCACTAGACAATTCATAGTTAGACTACTGTCCAAGCAAAAGAGTTCACCACTCCAAACACACCAGTATGGCCCTCATTACAACCTCGGCAGTCTTTTCCAAAGACCTCCGAGGCTGCGGAAGCCAGAATACTGCCAGTGCTGGAGGTATTTCTGGCTCCCTATTACGACTTTTCTGCTGGGCCAGCGGACGGTAACAGTGTTACCGTCCGCTGGCTCAGCGGAAAAGTCACATCAACATTGCTGCCGGCTCGTAATAGAGCCGGAGGCAATGCTGATGTGTAGCGGGTGCAGTAGCACCCGTTGCGCATTTCACTGCCTGAAATTCAGGCAGTGAAATACGCAACAGGGCTATGCCTGGGGGCCCATGCCAAGTGCATGGGCAGTGCAGGGGCCCCCAGGGGCACCACAAGTCCCCCTTACCGCCAGCCTTTCCATAGCGGTGTTTACCGCTGTGGCCAGGCTTGCGGTCGGGGACTCGTAATCCCCAGGGCAGCGGTGCTTGCATTGCTGCCCTGGAGATTATGACCGCCAGGTGGATTATGAGAGCCAGGCGGAAGCGGAGGCGGAAGCCTGGCGGTATAGTGGAGGGGCCGGCGGTATGTCCGTGGCTATTGCGCGATAGTCATAATAGCTGGCGGAACACCGCCAGCCTGTTGCCCGTGTTACCGCCAGCTTACCGCCGGCTGCCAGGGTCATAACGAGGCCCTATGTCTTCAATCATGATACTGTACACCCTCCAAGCATGAGATTGCTCAATACTTCCAAGTATGAGCCTGCACTGATCTAAGCATGAAATTGCAATTTCTTAAGCAAGAGACAACGCCGCTCTAAACATGAGACTGCATCCCTCAAAATGTGAGACAGCATGCCTTAGAACATAGCACACCATGCTTCTAAACATGAGACAGCATGCCTTCAAACAAGAGACTGCAACTCCAAACACAAGGTTGTTGTGATGCAAGCAAGAGACTGCATCTCTTCAAGAAATAGGGTTTACTGCTGCAAACAAGAGATGGCACCCCTCCAAACATGAGACAGAATCTTGCCAAAAATGAGACAGCATTCCTCCACACATGAGGAAGCATACTCTAAAATATGAGATTGCATCCATTCAACGAAGAGACTGTAGCGCTCCATGCATGCATGAAACTGCATCCATTCAATCATGAGACATGCTACCAAACACACAACTGCAACCCTTCAAACATGGTACAACTCTACACCTCCAAACATTAGGGCCCATATTGAGACTTTTTTAGCGCTACATTTGCGTAATGTTTTGACGCAAAAGCGGCGCAAGCTTACAAAATATAATTGTAATTTGTACGTTTATGCTGCTTTTGCGTCAAAAAATGACGCAAAAACGGCGCTAAAAAAGTATAAATACGGGCCTCTATGTCTCCACCCAAGCAGGAGACTACACCACTTCTAAAATGATATTGCATCTGTCCAAAACGAGACTGAATTCAGCAAAGAGACTGCAGTGCCATGTGCATTAAACTGCACCCATCTGCTCAGAAACATCATCCCACCACACAAGAGACATCATCCCACCAAACACGAGACACCATTCCTTCAAATAAGATACTACGGCCCGTATTTATACTTTTTTTAGTGCCGCATTTGCGCCGCTTTTTGACGCAAAACGGCGCAAACCTACAAAATACAATGGCATTTTGCAAGTTTGCGCCTTTTTTGCGTCCAAAAACGACGCAAATACGGCGCAAAAAAAGTATAAATACGGGCCTACATCCCTTCAAACATAGCGATACTACATCCCTACAAGCATCACTCTGTTTTTTAAATACTTTATTTAGGTAGGCCTCAACAGAATAGTAAGGGCCTGATTTAGATCTTGGCGGAGGGGAATACTCCTTCACAAACTTGACGGCTATCTCATCCGCCATATTAAGATCCCATTATATCCTATGGAGATCATAATACAGCAGAAGTTTGTGATGGAGTATTCCATCCACTGAGATCTGAATCAGGCTTTAAGTCTTTACCATTTCAAGACAAATTGTATCCAGGGTGATGTAAACATATATTTTATACATACTTGTAACATGTATTGTAAAGTCATACTTTACTATGACAGGACAAGCGATCTGTACAATATATGAGAAGCAACATGCAAAATAACTTATCACTCTACATTTGAAGGTTAGGCATGCATGTTGCAGCCATCCTTTCAAGCATGAGACTGCATCCAAAGGTTAGGTTTGGAGGTTAGGTAAACATGTTGCAGTCATCTCTACTAGCATGAGATGGCATCCACAGGTTAGGTTTGGAGTTTAAATGGGGGCATGGCCAAGATGGCGGCTGGAGCAGTTGCCTGAACGAGAGCTCTGGCTTGGCCCATGGGGCATCCTGTACCACCCTGCCCTGGACAGCCTTCGAAGCCACTGAAGTGAACTCGCTGCTACACTCCTGAGGCCTTTGCTCGGCTGGTGCACCGGGGGGACCTTTTACCAATATAGTGGAGTGCGGCTGGAGGCAGAATTTCTGTTTACCCATAACAAAATTGTGCCATCATCAGCCACCAAGCGACACCCATAGCACTGCCAGGGATTGCTGTAAGTACCCCATTGTGTATCTGCACTTGCAAGCAAATGGGTGTGGCCTCCTCTCCTTGGCGGGGCACCATGAACTCTGATTACCGTCTGAACCTGAGAGTCGCACTACACGGAGGCCTCTGGCGGAAGGCCAGGCCACAGTGCCCATTGTTTCTCCCTGCAAGACGGCAGACCACCTCTGCTGAGGCCGCACTTCCATGCATCGGGTTACGGCTGTTGGTGCAAGATATTGCACAACTGCTGGATAGCCATTTAACAGTGTTCCTCCTGCCAAGGTCGCTCCCCTGCATCAAACTACGCAAAAATACCAGAAGCCTGGGACCACTAATATACGCAGCACAACACATGGCTCGGACTACTGACTGAACCTGTGGATTTTCAGTCCTTGTCCTTGTGAAGCACCACAATGCATTGTTGCAGTGGGGGCCCAGTGTTGGTCCTACTGCCCAGACCATGAGTTGGACATCCAGATCCCTGTACACTGTGATTCAGGTACATCCTCCCAGATCCTTCAATAGGGGGAATTGCAAGAGGGGTATCACACCATCTCCACGCTGAGTTTGTGCTTGATGGTGCTATAGGGAGGCCCCCTTTTGACACACTTATCCACAGGGGACCCAATAGATGACTCATCTGGACACCCAGACATCTTGGGATCTTGTGACCGACACAACAACTTGGCACAGGAGCACACAGCCGCGCTGAACTTGGCGACATCACACTGTTGCACGCCGCAGGTGTCCCCTGGATGGCGCTCAACCTATTTCTGGATGACAGTGGTGAAACCCAAGCCCACCAGGGTGACCCTTCCTCATAATGGACCAGATCAGGCAGACAGCTGACACCTGGGACAGACGGCTTATGCCACTTGGAATCCATGCTGGACTAACACTCTGAGCAATTCGAAAAGATACTCCAGGCCATATTGAACACTAAGACTACCTTGGAGTCAAAGATAAACACAGTGTCCATTGATGTGAGCTTGCTCCACACCGACCACCAAAAGCTGGTGAAAAGAGTAGATGAAATGGAAACTACAGTGACTTCAATGCGCCCCAACAGAGCCAGAGCTCCAATCTCACCTCCGGGATCTGCAAGCGGACATCACTACCTTACAGCTAAAGGAGGATGAAGGATTTCATGTCAGAACAATATTTGATTCTTTGGATTCTCACAATGTACTGAGGGGCCTTGTGTTGATCTTTGCCTAGCGCAATGGCTGGAGTCCACGATCCTGGCCAGCAATATTCTAAATTCTTCTCTATTGAATGTGTTCACCTCATGCCGGGTTGCACTCCACCACCAGGAGCCCCACCACACTTCGTTATTGTGCATCTCTTGAACTTTAGAGATCATGATCTGATCCTTCAACTCTTCTGCTCTGAAGGCCATTGGCAGTTCAAAGGCACCACTATCACAGACTACCCCAACAACATTATGGAAGTGCAGCACCATTGCAACTCCTATGCAGCTGTTAAATGCCTACTCTGCAACCTCAGAGTGCAATACGCAGTGCTGTCCCCGACAATGCTCAAAGTCATCGAGGGTGAGGGCACCTGATTTTTCCCATCTCAAGAGGACGTCTGGATGTGGCTGCATGCAAAGGGAATGGAATCACCAATGTCAGAGCCTCAGTTGTTGGAGGGTTGGCAGACCCTGTGATCGAAACATTGACATCTAGAGAGACAACAGAATCGCCCTTCCAATGATCAAGCTATCAAGGAGCGGGCACATGAGGTGGTGGAGGTGTTGCACCATAACAGCAACCCATTTGCTGTGCTACAAGAAGATCATGCCTCCAATCCAGACTCTGACACGAAAAATGCAACAGACTGCCCTGAAGGGGAGCACTGTAGGCCTGTTCTGGGTCACACCTGACATCCCATTTGCAATGTTGACGCATAGGGTATACCCAGATGGCTGACATGTGGTCGTGGAGGGCCACCTAGATGGCTCACCCCTCACACTGCTGGTTATCTATGCTCTGAATGCCAGACACCAGGTGTTTTCGGATGACCTCACTCCAGCTCTTATTTGAGACTCTCACATTCCTGCACTCTAGGGAGGGGACTTTAATTGCATCTGGGATGTTATCCCGGACCATTCCACCCCACCGTTGCTTGGTGCCATCTGCTGCATGGTCTCCCAGCACTTCCGGGAATAGCTAGCCACTGGTAGGTTACATGATATTTGGTGCCTTCACCACCCAGGTAGCAATGAATTCTCCATCTACCCTAGTACACAGCCTGCACACTCGGATTGATCTTTTCCTTTGTACTGGGGGGCTTTCCCACAGGCACTCCACTCTGAATAGCTTTCACGGATGCTGCCTGATCACTGCCCGCCTTTACTCACTCTACAATGGGGGAGAGCTTGTCCCTCCATTCCTACATGGCGGCTGCAAAGAGATACACTTTGTGATATCCCTTTTTGGGATGAGCTGACGACACACATTTCACAATATTTTCCATTGACTGTGGGAACCGCCTCGCACCGGGCGATGGAGTGTTATGTACACAAGGTACTGCATTGCCGCAACCTGGGGACTGCACCAGATTCTCCACAGGGTGCTTAAGGCACAGGAAGATGTACTGCAACAACTTGCAGCATGGACAGATTACAGAGATACAGAAGCACGCCTTCAGAAATTATACTATAAACCCCATCATGCCCAGCTACATGCAAAGGGTGTTCGGTTGGGACGTCTCTTGGAGTGGCTACTCAGAGACGACCGCTCACACTCTCTGGTAGGAGCAGTCCGATTAGACGACAGTCATATTGTCAGCACATAGCTGGAAATTAATTATGCCTTTCTTGCTCACTACAGAGCCTTGTACTCGGAGACCTAGGCCCCAACTTCGGATGTCTTAGAGACCTTTTACCGTCGGCTCCCCTTACCTCAACAAGATCTGCTTCAATGAGTGGAATTTAATGCTCCCTTGCATATAGAGGCAATTCATTTAGCCATCACATAGATCTTCTGTGCCAAGATGCCAGACATGGACAGGCTCTCCATAGAATAATATGCAGCCTTCTCTGCTATGCTAGCCCCTTGACTCCTGGAGATCTGTACCAAGCATGGGACAGAGGTACACCTCTGGATACTCTGAGAGAAGCCCTTATAGTGATTCTCCCAACCAGGGCGGAACCCCCATCTGTAAGGTTATATCATCTGCTGTCACTTTTGAATCTTGACCATAAAATACTGAGCAAGAACCTAGCGAACTGACAGTTGCCTGTCATCACACACCTCGTACATGGAGATTAAAATGGGTTGTGCCTCCATGAACACTCGTGGGGTGTGGAGTCACAGGGCGCACACTGTGTGATCTCCCTCTATGTGGATGATGCCCTTGTGAACTTACGGGACGTCAGATCCTCACTTCTGGGCCTTATGGACATCCTAGAGGATTTTGGAGCGATTTTACACCTTCGAGTCAACTGGCCCAGCTCATGCCTGTTCCTTCTGCACCTGATCCAGGATCAGGATGAGGGGGGTTACCCCAGTCCAAGTTGACGTGGCAGTTCACCACACTAAAGTTCCTGAGTATCAGGGTATTCCATAATGATGTCAATATCACAGACGGTAATTTAGGTGGTGCCCTGTCCTCCATATTTGGATTCTTGCCATTCTGGACACCGCTACCTTGCCCCCGATTAGCAGGGTGGCTATCTCCAAGATGCTTGTCCTTCCCTATGAGACTTTTTTGCAGCATTATTCCTGAGACTTCCCATTAGCTTCTTCGCTGACCTAAACAAGCTCCTTGTGGAACTGATATGGGGTTCCGGTAGGTGCTTGTGGTGCTTTCATGACTTTTCAGACCCTTCCAGAAAGGGGGTCTCGGGCTCTTAACTACAAGCTCTATTATCCTGTGGTGCAGCTACAGTGGCCAGTTCACTGGCTGGGTATGGCCAGATGCACAGAGCAGGCAGTGATGGACATGTTATTATGTGGAATGACACTCTATACCTGGCGCACCTTGCCAGGGCAGAATCTCCAATGCCAGACAGCCTGATGTGGGCTGCACATTACGGTTGGCTGTAATATGTTGATGGCAAAACCGCAACATCGTCATACTTTCCATGAATCCCTTTGTGGCAGATGGTGGCACTTCAGAATGTTATCTGACACCAGGGGACCTGAGGGTGGGAAGATGCAGGACTGGCACGGATGAGGGACCTCTATTTAGATGGCCAGATTCCTTCATTTTAAGCTCTTAGGGACTCTTATGATATCCCTGCTGGTCACTTCTTGACATATCATGCTGTATAAAGGGCAGTAGCTTCACACTGGGGGTAGAGTCGGCCAGAACCATCAGAGACTCCCGCTCCACATGGCTCTCACACATGGAAATGCATGCAGGCTTATCACAGCCCTCTTCACTGCTGTACTATCTTACAACTCTCCACCGGATAGTGGACCACACAACATTTGTCTTAGGATGTACTCATGACATTTTCAGATAAACAATAGGAGCAATCCCTGAATCACGTATGCTATGTATCACACAACCCACATCTTCACTTCACACAATTTAATTATGTGCACCAGACATACCTCACGACACGATCGATAGCAAGCATGTTCCCTACTGCCTCCCTGACCTGCCTGAGATGTGGAACACCGAATGTGGATTTTTTCCATATGGTGTGGGAGCGCCCAGTGCTGGTGGGCACTTGGACAGACATAATAGCAGTAACGTCCACACTGGTTTACGCAGAGCTTTCGCTTACACCTGATGCCTGCTTAAAGGGGATCATGCGAGGGCTAAAGGGGACAAATATCTACAAAGATTTGTTGATTTACCGTTTGTTACTGCTTAAATGTTTAATTGCCAGGTCCCGGAAAATGCTGAACTCTCCTGAGAAGCTGTGCAGGCTTTGTGTACTGCTCAAACGGACACAGGCAGAAGCAGATGCCCTATCGGAAGCCCGCAGACAGGGAAGCGAGGAGACAGGACCTATGGTATGGAACTTATATGTATGAGAACTTAGAGGTGAGGGGCGATATGTGACCTCCTTGAGGACTTCCCCGGTAATCTCTTCATCACTTGTGAGATAAGGACCAACTTTTGATGCTGTGCAATGGCAATACACTGTTTACTCCACAGTGTGCTGACTGGGTGGCAGGGGCGGCTGCTTCGCTATGGCGGAGGAGTGTCGCCCACTGCTGAAAGGCAGCAGAAAAATAAAATGATAAAACAGCTATTGTATTATCAATATATTTTTCACTTCCTCCTAGTAGGGTAGGGCGGGGTGGATTCATTCGAATCAGCAGCAGGGGGAGGAGGAGTACTGTGCACTCTAAGTGCACATGTCAGTTTGGCTGGCTGTCGAAGGCTGGTCAAACCAGCATGCTCATTTAGAACTCTCCACCCAGGCTGTGTAGCACAGCCCGGGTGAAGAGCCACTGTCCCCAGCTGAGCGGCATTTCAGGCCACTCCGACCAATCTGACCTTTTCTCATGCTGGATAACAGCATGAGGGAAGTGTCTGTATGGGGTGGGGAGAGGAACAAACAGAGAAGCACAGAGGAACACTGAGGCAGCATGCAGTAGGTGTTTTTTGTTGTTGTTAATTATTCCCCTCATACACACGCCCCCGAGCAACCCTCCCCCTGCCCGTTATTACCTAGCAGCCACTGCTGCTAGGTGGGTACAACATGTTGATACAAATTTTTATGGCTCATGGGCAGTTACACTAACGCCTGGTATATACTAGCTTCCTCACTCATTGTGTATCTGTTGCTCGCCTTGATTACAAAGATTCAAAATCGCTCCTAAAAGAGGAATCAGTCAAGGGAGGTCTTCAGGTTATTAGTAAATCCTACTGCTGGAGATATTTTTTGGCCGGCTAAGATAGCTGAAACCAAGGAAACAAAGATCTACATACATCGGGGAGAACATGGCGCGCGGCAGCACAGCCGCGTGCTGAACACTTGCCAGAGCTCCCCGGTCGAGCGATGGTTTCTTTTTCCACTCGGATTCTAGAGCGGTCTCCCTGAAGCTGGATGTGTGCGGGCGGCCCCTCGGTAACCAAAAACAGTATCAGCGGGGCGGCAAGCTGGATTCGTGCCGCCCTGGAGCTCCGTAGGAGCCGCCGAGCAATTTCCCGCGTTCCCCTTCTGGGGAGCAAGGGCAGAGTCAGCACTGGTTGTGCTGCAGCCCAAACAGCAGAGACACTGGAGACAGGGAAAGCAGTTGGAGGGGGAAGGAAGCATTTGGGCTCAGGGGACCACCATTGGACAGTAATGGGCCCCACAGGAAAACAAAGGGGGACCCCTAAGAGAGGTAAAACGATTTCTTCTTCTCTTTTTAAATTAAGTTCACGGCCAGATTCAGCCCTGGGTTAAGAGGCTGGAGAGGAGGAGGAGGGGTCATTGGAAGGATTGAGAAGCACGCCGGGAAAAGAGGGAGTGTTGGACCCTAAGAAGAGCAAAACCAAACGGAAAATTGGAAGTGTTAGCACTAAAGTTACCCCTTCTTTACAGGCTTATTTTAGGGCATTGCCGCTAGTGTCTGCTAATACCCTTGGCACTCTGAAGGAGCAAGCATCGAGTGCGGGTTCTAGACCCATGCAAGTATCGGAGTCTGAGATGGGGGGTCTTTTACCCCCCCCCTTGGTGGAATCATCTCTTGAGATATCACAGATTATAAATCAGGATATTTTGGAACCTCATGAAACCTCTAATTCGTCTAGACCCTCAGAAAATAGGGAATCTTCTGTCTCCCTGGACAATCAACCTCAGGCTGAGGTATTAGGGTCTAATACATTGGGGAATATGCTTGCCTTACTTACTGATAAGATTAATAAAGGTTTCGCAATTTCGGAAACAAACCAGGGGGAAATTAGGCTTGCTTGTGAATCATTGGAAAAGAAAATAGACCTGTTGGGAATTAGAACACAAGCTCTAGAGGAATCGGTGGAGATTATTAAGGGTTAGATGAGCAAGAATAAGGAAGAAATTCAACTCTTAAAGGAGAATGAGCGAGATCTTCAGGAGAAGCTGGAGCATTTATAAAACAACTCTAGAAGAAATAATTTAAGACTCTTAAATGTTCCTGAAGGAGCGGAAGGAATAGATTTGAAGAAATTTGTGTTTTCTCTTATAAAGAGGACAATGTCCCTGGATGAGACTGAGGTTGAGATTATGAAGGATATTCAGAGGATTCATAGGGACCCGTTTCAGAGAAATCCTAACAATAAGAAACCGCAGAAGATCTCGGTGAACTTTCAAACATATATGTTGAAAGAAAAAATTCTGACAAAGGCCTTGGCTGCAAGATCTTTAGAAGTTGAAGAATTCTCTTTTGACATTAGATCGGACCTAGGATAACACTAAATAGGCAATAAGAACTGGGAACACGGTTGGATGTATTTAAAAAAGTGGGTACGGTGGCTCAGCTTAAATTCCCAGCAAGCCTGCGTGTAATGTATAATAACAAAATGCATACCATTAAGGACCCTGCGGCAGCTGATGAATTGTTAGAAGGAATAAAGAAAGGGGGCATTGTGTAAGGAAGACCGGGGGTGTTCTAAATGGGACCAGTAGGTCTGTTAGTAGATAGGAGGGTTCTCCCAGGGAGGAGGGTTAGGGCACAGGATATAGATGGGTGTGTAGTAGGTTTTTTTGGGGGGGCACTAAGGGTGAAGCATGGGGGAAAAATGGAAAAAATATCCTCATACACCTCAGTTTACTTAAGTACCTCTGGGTGAGGTTAAGGGGTGCCAGGGAGATGGAAAGGGGTTGATACAAATAATGTTTTGGAATATTAATGGTATACGAGTGAGGGGAAGGGCTAGGAGAATCCTGCAGTTTCTTAAGGATTCTTCAGTCCATGTAATTATTTTACAGGAAACGCATTTAACCAAAGAGGAATGTACAGCATTGTTTAAAACTCGGAAGTGGGTACGATACTGTGTTGCTACGGAGCATGACTTTAACACTAAGGGAGTTGTAATTTTGGTTAAAAATCAGGTGGATGTGGGTTTGCTTGGGGTGATGACGGTAGGTGGATCATACTTAGATTGCAGTTGGGTGGTAGGAAATTTACATTGGTAGGTTTCTATGGGCCAAATTGTGACAATATACAACCCCTCCAAACAGTCTTTTCCCACCTGTCGAATTTTTCAGATCCTTTTATCATGACTGGGGATTTTAATGTAGTTTTAGACAATACATTAGATAGATCAGCAAAATGTAGGTCAGTGGGTACTCCGAAATCTCAACAATATCTAAGTTATTGATGAAAGACTTTCGATTATGTGATCTGCGGAGGCTAAGAGCGGGTCAGAAGCAGGGATTTTCTTTTTAAAATAGGAAGTATGGGCATGCTTCTCGGATTGACTACTTTTTAGTTGATTATTTGGTGTGTGATTTGGTTGATGATATTGTGTATTCACCGGCCCACTTATCAGACTATGCTGCAGTGATTTTAAAAATCAGGTGTCCCCAGGAGCGAGGAGGGACGAGATGGACTTTGGATCGAGCTTTGTTATTAGAGGAGGAGGTCGTTAGTTATCTCCGTAAGGAGACAGAGGCCTTTTTTAGGTTGAATCAGGGATCAGCCTCTAAAATAGTAATATGGAACACCTTCAAGGCAGTGATGAGGGGAAGAATTATAAGTTTGGCTAGTTATCGAAGAAGGCTCTATAGGGAGGAACTGGAGGGGATACAGCAGGATATTTTGGCATGTAAACCTCAATGTGTAGAGAGAGAGGATAAAAAGGGTTTGTATGTTAGGAGAAGACAGTTGAAGTTGCAGATGGAATCCCTATTGCAAGCAAGAATCGCAAAGTGTTGGGAGGCAAGCAAACTAGTTCATTTAGAATATGGAGAAAATATGGGAAAATTACTAGCCTGGAAGGCTAAGAAAGATCAGGCGAGAAATTGTATTAAGGAGTTAGTGGATAGCCAGTCAGGAGTTAGTCTTATTGACCTGGAGACTATAGAAAAGGCATTTTATAAGTTATTTTCTGTACTTTATACGGAGGAAAAGGAGGTGAGGGATGAGGAAGTTGGTGAATGGTTAGATATAGATATTCTCCCGTGTCTTATTGAGAGTGAACAAACTTACCTGACTAGGCCAATTACTAAGGGAGACATAAGATCTGTTTTAAAAGAGTGTAAGAGGGGGAAAGCGCCAGGACCGGATGGTATTCCTGTAGAGTTCTATAAGGTATTGGGTGACTCTATAGTTCAGTCAATTTTTCAACTATTTACAGAGATTTTTGAGGAAGGAGCTCCTCTGCCTGCCTCTTGGTATGAGGCAACTATTTCTTTGATTTTAAAACCTGGAAAATCTCCATTGAAATGTGAGTCATATCGCCCAATATCATTATTAAATTGTGACTATAAGTTGTATGCTAAAGTATTGGCAAATAGGTTGAGTGGAGTGATGAGGGATTTGATCCACCCTGATCAAAAAGGTTTTATTCGGAATAGGTTCTTGCATGAACAAACATTTAATTTAATAGGGGCTATTGATTTAGCCACTGCATATCGAGAACCTTTGGCAGTTATTGCGATTGACGCGATGAAAGCTTTTGACAGAGTCAATTGGAATTATTTGAATAAGGTTCTTGAACTTAACAATTTGGGTACCAAATTTTGTAAAGCAATTCAACAAATTTATCAGGTCCCATTGGCACGGGTCCTGGTAAATGGGAAGTTAACAAATACCTTTAGGGTTACTAGGGGTACCAGACAGGGTTTCCCTCTTTCTCTCTTGTTGTTTGACTTGTATATACAGCCCTTGGCTAGGAGGATAAGGCAAGACTCTAGAATTTCTCCTTTTAGCAGTAAGGGGTGGGAGAAGAAAGTTGCTTTGTTTGCCGATGATCTTTTAGTTTATACTTCGATTTTATCTACTACCTTACCCACTTTATTAGATATTACGGAGCAATTTGGGAAGATTTCTGGTTATCACATTAATACTGAAAAAACTGAGACAATGGTATGGAATCTGAATCCCAACCATTGGCGCACCACTAATTCAATGAGGTATTTAGGGGTAGAAATTGTGCAGGATTTGGAACGAATACCAGTGGTTAAAATGAGGAGTGTGGTAACGGCTTGCAGCAAGTTATTGTTAGGCTGGCAACATCTCCCCCTCACAATAATAGGGAGGGTCAACTTGGTTAAGATGATAATCTTGCCTTTCCTAGTCCCTAGGATCTACCTTGCATTTTACCATCTGCCTGTTTGTAATGAGAACTGTGCAACTGTAAAAATGGCTGTTATAATTTTATGGATAAAACAATAAACAAAGTAAAAAAAAAAAAAAAAAAGATGATAATCTTGCTTAGTTGAACTTTCTTTATGATTCTATTCCATTACAAATGAATAAGACATTTTTGGCCATTCTTCAACAGAAAATTAATTCCTTTATTTGGGCACAAAAGGGACCCAGAATTGCATGCAAGAAACTGCGCAGGAGAAAGGGGATGGGGGGCCTTACTCTTCCTGACATCCAGTATTATGTATGGGCATTCCACCTAAAGAACATTAGAATGTTATTTTCTTCCCCGGATCGACCAGCGATTGGAGAGATGTTTAGCTTTATGGTGGCCACAGAGGAAGGCGCAGCAAAATTATTTCTTATATAAGTTTGGTGACCCAAAATTTTTTAAGAACGTAAGATTGAAAATACTACAAGATGCAGCTAGGGCTTGGTGTCAGTTGCAGCAAGTGGCAAAAATAGATTATTACAGTCAATGGGCTCTGGTTTGGGAATCTCCGGGAGCCCCCAAGTGTTTGACAGATGTGTTGGCCTTACCCCTTAAAAAGGCCGGGATTGAATTTTGGGGCGATTTAGTTAGAGATGGTAGTTTGTTGTCCTGGGAGGAACTTACGGAGTGGACAGGAAGGAATCTCTCAATATTTAAGTATATTCAATTAAGGGAATGGACACAAGGGGTCGCAGGCAGGTTGGGGTCCGCTAATCAGTTAGAGGGTGACTTAATTAAGATGCATTGGGGATTAAAGAAGGTTTCGAGTTGGTATTGGAGTATGTTAGATATTGTGGATGGGGACTTTAAACTGCCTGTCTCCCTTTAGGGGGAGAGAAGTCTGTGGATCAATTACAAGCATGTTGGGGGCCATCTATGCGAATAATATTTAGGGCCATTAAATTGGCACCTTTAAGGCAAAATCATCTTTTTACGCTGCATAGGGTCTTTTTTTCTCCAGAGAAATGAACTAAGATAAGAGGGGGAGAGGAAGTTAGTTGTGCTAAATGTGGCTTACCGAAGGCATCGGACATTCATATGTTTTTAGAATGTCCAGTAGTTTATTGTTTCTGGGGGAAAGTATGTGAAAAGATTTAGAGTCTTTTATTACAACATATTACACCGTCTCTTCCTTTAGTTATTTTCGGTATCATGGAGCAAGGAGAAGTAGGTTCTAGAATTCTAAAGACAGTGTTGCTATATGCAATACTTTTGGCTAGGAGGGAAATTTGTCGGAAATGGGTATCAGTGCTCCCTCCTTCATATGCAGATTGGTTGGATGTTTTGACTGTTATATCAAAATTGGATACTGAGGTGGATAAATTACATAAGGAAAGAAAGTAAAAATATGGTCACGGTTGTTAGAAGGAAGATTTATGGGAGAGTAATTTAGGACGGGCATTTGTGTCCTTATATTATGAGCTTGTTTACTCTCTTGCCTTGGACGTTAACCTTGTGTGCCAAAGGGCAATTGAGAGAGGCTCGAGCTCCCTGGCATTGATCATCTCCGAGTATGCATCCATCTTTCCAGAAACAGCTCTCAGCAGAGAGGCCAGTGCCTCCCCACACCATATTATGTGTACCTGGATCTGAGAGAGGTCTCAAGGTAGAAGTTTCGTCTTAGACCCTAGTACACACACCCTTCAAGAGAGAGTTCTCAGTGTTGAGGCCAGTCCTTCCCCACACTGTATTGCACATCCTTGTTATCCTGAGGTGAGGTCTCAGTGGAATGGCCAGTCCCTATTATACCCTAGTATGTAGAGTGATTATCCTGTGGGTATTTTTGAAGTGTCCAGGCTCTCCTCACTCCCTACTGTATACTGCTACCATACAGTGGCTAGGAATTGGGAACAGAACCAGAGATAGTTCAGTTTGTCCTTGGTGCTTTAGGAGAGAAGGAAGTCTCTTTGAGTTGTGCTCAGCAGAAGTTAATTTATCTGGAGTTGAAAGAGACTGGTGTGACCATTTAATTTAAGAAAGAACTCCAAGTTCAGGTATTTGGCCATACATTTCAAAAACTTTATTATGGTGTGTTAGTGTGTGTACTAATGTTGGTACACTTACTATACAGTATGGTTACAGAGTGAAAATGTGTTTGGGGAGGTGTGAATGTGTTAATACAGGTTTTGAGAGGTACAGATTAGAATGTAGAGAGATTTGAGCAAGGTTTGTAGATTGTGTTAAAAAAATGAAACATACAAACTGTGTGTACTTGTAAGTAAAGGAAGCAGTGTTTCTCAAACTATAAAACAAAGGATGTAGTAATACAAGCTGTACTGTTATGAACTTCATTTTACATACACTTTAGCCCTATAAAAATGTATGAGTGGTGATATTGTTATTTCTAGGGTGAAAAGCTGTGGTGAGTGTTAGCAAAGGTGTCTCAAGAGGAATGTGTTACTTTATAAACTTTTATGAAATGAGGTTTGATAGCATGTTATAATTTATTTGTGAAAAAAGTGCACAGGGTGAGGGTGTGGAATTTTTCAGGAAAAAGGAATAACAAGTTATAGGTGCATTAGATGTAAATATGTGATTGTGGGTGTAAAGTGTTGGAATGTACCAAAAATATACTGGTGTATCACTGCTATCAATTATTGTCGTGTATGTAACTTCTACCTTGTTGGTATTTTTGCCTTTTTTTGGAGGGAAACGGAAACTTATCTCAGACGAAACAATAATCTCTTATATAAGCAGGAAAGAAAAGCCGTGTTAAGAGAAGCAGGATGATTGTGCTGTTCAGCAACAACACCTCATTAGACACAGTGGCCCATATTTATACTTTTTTAGCGCCACATTTGAGGCACTTTTTGACGCAAAAGCGGCGCAAACTTACAAAATACAATTGTATTTTGTACGTTTGCGCCGCTTTTGCGTAAAAAAATGACGCAAACGCAGCGCAAAAAAAGTATAAATAAGGGCCAGTGTATTTTGAACAGTTGAGTGCCTCAGCAGCATGAGCTACCTCTGGATAATCAAGGCTTTGCGAACTGTATATAAACATATGCTGCTTTGCTGAGCCTTTATTGTCACGTAGCCTGCCATAATGTGGCACATATCTAAAGACTCTGGCGGGATAAGGTGGATAAAAGACTGAAGAAGTGCTACCTACATCAATATCCAGTAGGCAAATAAAGCAAAAGGGGGAGGGGGATCAGGAGGTGCTTATGAGAGTCAGAAAAGTTTTTATTTATTGTAAAGTTGTGTTTTTTTCATTTTATATCTATGTTGTTCATTAATGTAGTTGTAGTTTTGTATTGTTGTTAAATTGTTTTGTTGTAATAAAAAAAGTTTAAAGTTACTTTGGATTAGTTTCCTTAATACTTATTATACATTTCAAGTTGAATAGAGCATTGCAAAATTTAGTAAAACCAACAGGACCATGTTATGGGACTGGGAATATGCTATTACATGTACATGTATGTAAATGGTACTATGCACATCTTTTATCCTACAGAGAGTTGGTAATAGAGGAGGCAATTATTTTCCAATGCAGGTATGGTTTCTTGTCATGCAACACTGAGGTGCTACATGCTTTAGTATAGGCAACTGTAATGCAAGAGAGGGATCTTTGCACAGAGATAAGTGCATGTACATACTGCTATTAGCTGCTGTGCACACCTTGTTATGCATGGGTGTTGCCATTTGGAGGTGTTTGAAACACAGATAAGTATATCTCCACAATGTAATGTGGCCTCGAGTTATCCATGACACAGTTCTGAACAGAGAGGACACCCAGTTTTATACTATACTATGGGCATTCATCAGTATGAAGAGAGGTATGTGCAGAAAGAAGAGCTTCTACCTATAGCCTACTATGCACATGTTATTCTGGGGAAATGTCTCACCTGAGAGGGTAGTGTGTTTTCATGTCATAGTCTCTGTAGATGTTATGCGAGACATACTTTTGGGCATAAAGGTATTTTCAAGTCCATACTTTACTTGTACTTCTGTCATACTAGTGAGAGGTGTGACCAAAAGGCAAGCCACTTTTCACACCCTAATTTGCACAAGCAGTTTCCAAGAGATACAAAACAGGAGAGAGGCTGGTCTCTCCACACACCATACTACACAGAGTTATCATGCAAGAGACTTGTGTCAGTAAATAGGGCAGTTTCTCCTCACAGCCTACTATGCATACCTGTCAGCATGAGAAGATGTATGTACAGAAATACAATTCTGTCAAACACTCCTAGAGATCCCTCTTACCCTGGTAAGATGTGTTAGGAGAGAGAAGACTCCCTTCCCAGACAGCACTGCATATGTGTGCGGACAGATGCCCCTAGTTCAATACACCATACTGTACATCCAAGCTGTCCTAGAGATAGGTGTTAGTGCAGAAGACAGTATTTCCCTACATACTGCTGTATATATCTGTAATGCTGAGGAGATCTGTGAGTGGACGGAAATCCATTCCCACACACTAATAAATATGGTTATTTACCTAGGGAGAGGTTTCAGTGGAGAGGCTAGTACTTGTTATACCTAGTATGGAATAGTGAGCTCTTACATGTGAGATGAGTACCATCCTCACACTACTATGCATACTACTTATGCTCGGAAAGGTGTGGAGGGAGAGGCAGTGTCTCTTTACACCCTACTCCAACACACTAGTTATCTTCATGCAAGCTCTCAGTGTCCAGTCCCTCCCCATAGTCTAGTAGTGGGGATTGTAAAACGTAAGTATTATAATGAAGGAAAATGGAAATTCTTGCTCTAAAATATTTTTACGATCTTGGGAGACTCTTGCCGTATCGTATAAAAAAACAAACTAATGGTAGCAAAATAAAGGTTGCATATATGATTTATACCTATTATAACAGAATATGTTCAGTCAAAATGCAAATTCCATTTTATAAGTACGCTTTTGTGAGATGCTCACAACCGCAAAGCAGCAAACACTGCCCCTTTGCAGAGGAGTTATCAGCTGTGTCTCACAAGAGGCTTGTGAGAGTCAACCATGCCAGATATGAGAACATCATGACTCTTGTGAGTGTTTAATGAGAGTCATCAAAAGAAAAATAGGCTAATATAATCCAAACAACATACATAATAAAAGTATAGGGTAACTCTGAAAAGAGCTTTTTTAATTAACATTTTTCAACCACTGTATTTTTTGGTGTTTTTAACTTTTTTGTATTTTTTTTAAGGGGCTATAACAAAAACAAAAAACTGGGAGAAAAAAAATCCCCTGTAAAACAAAGAGGAGATTTTTTTTTTTTTAAATCTACTGCTTAGGTGGGCATTTATGATCCTGGACAAGCTTGTCCAGTGCAGTCCTGCTTGTTTCTGAAGATGGAATGTCTTGCTTGCATAAGCAGCAAAGGATGCCTTTATTTAAGCAAGCAGAGTTGTTATCTCCTAAAGTGTTGAGTACCTGGGCGGCACAGTGGCACCAGGTTCAAAAGAACAGGACGTCCCTGAAGAGTTATCAAGATCTGCCACACCAGCTAGCTCAGCCCAAGCAAGACGTTGAGGGTGCATAGCTTTCAAATGTTGCCACATCCCAGTGATACTCATGCTATTTTGCTTGTTCTGGCTGCCCCTACTTAGCCCTTTTATGCATATTTTACAAATCACATATTTTGCCAATACTTATTTTTCCCCACAAGGCCTTATCTCAAAAATTGGCACACCAAGGACTCCTTTGGTGGCTGAGTTGCAGGAACAGTAGTAGGATTTTCATCTGAATCTGAGGATGACATTCTGGTGACATAAAATAAGTAATGTCAGAGAGCTACCCAAAAAGGTCTACCCACAGCAAACCCAATAACGAAAAAAACAACAAGGAAAGAAACTTCCTTTGGTAAATAAAGACATCCATATGAACCAATCACAATCCTTCCTTGGGATGTCTTTCCTCTCCCAGGCATCTTGCGAGTGTCTTGCTAGAGGCTCGTGAGATCATAAAAACAGACACCTTTCTTTATAACTGAATTGCAACAATAAATCAATTGTTTTTCTACTTCAAACACTTCTCGTGTCTTACTTTCGTCAAAACTGCAAAAATAAACTGTAATGTACTTAATTCCAAATGTACAATCTTGTGAGAACTGTACGTTTGTAAACAATATCATTAATACACTATACATACTGTATTGACTTTATTATTAAAGATTATAATTCAATAATAACTGACCAGATGAAAAAGAACTCTGTACAACAGATTAGAACAAAATATATAACTCTACGAAAATAGATGTACATAGTGAAAACACATACTTTACAGTATAGGAAAAACTAATCAGTGTATTTTGAAATATAAAAATTATGTTTATGTAAAGACGGATACAAAGACTGTGAAAACTATGCTGGGAATATTTCTCAATATGTAGTTAAAAATGCTAAGATGCTGAATATCCTCACAGCAAACATTTTTGGAGTAGTTAGTTTCTATGTATTTATAAATATATTTTCATTTTAAAAGAGCCCTTCAAATTTACTGAAAAAAACAAAGATTAAAGTGTATTTTGAAATATAAATATGATGTTTATGTAAAGACGGATACAAAGACAGTGAAAACTATGCTTGGAATATTTCTCAATATGTAGTTAAAAATGCTAAGAAGCTGAATATCCTCAGAGCAAACATTGATGGAGTAGTTAGTTTCTATGTATTTATAAATATATTTTCATTTTAAAAGAGCTCTTCAAATTCACCGAAAAAAAACAAAGATTAAAGTAACGTTATAGTTAAATGTGATAAAATTATGTGTTTTCAACAAAAAAAAATAAAAAATCTTAGAAATTCTTTGAAAAAAACAAAGTTATAATTAGGTGAATTTCTCAGTGACAAGGTTATTGTTTAGAACTAAAAAAAAGAAATGAAATTCACCAGTAATAACTTGTGCCCCTGACATGCACTGCTTATGACCTTATATATGACATCACCCATGACATGATCTATGACATCAATTATGACATCACTGATGGCATCCCAAATGACATCATTGATGACATCAGTAATGATGTCCGTGATGCCATCATCCAATGAGTGTGTTAGTTTGTTTTATGTTTTACGTAGTGGGGAGTAACTACCATAGTACTCTCAACCTAATTTTCTACAGCCTCTATCCAGTTAATGGGTATAAGTGTGTACACATGTGCTGCTAGTACACCATAGCTCTGTAGAGGTATTGAACACATTATAAATGTTTACACACCCACACAACCACAAATACACCCATTCACGCACCCACTCAAAGACCTACAAAACCACTTGCACACCCACACAGCCACTCACACAGCCACACCCACACAGCCACATCCACATCCACTCACACACCCACATAGTCAGTCGCACACACACTCACATGCCCACCACACACACACATTTATACACCCACACAACCAGTCACACACCCAATCATACACCCAGCTTACAGGGATGTTATAGTTAGGGAATAGGATTAAAATCCATAGAAATTAACTGAAAACACTAAAGGTTACAGAAAAGCTATAGTTAGGCCCAGATTTTACACACACACACAAAACCATAGATATTCAGCAGTTATAGTTACCTCAAGCAACTACATTTCGTGCCCTAAGGTAACTATATCTCCCGACCTCTTTTTTGAAAACAAAAACAGATATTTTATATCACAGTTTACTATATGTTAACCTATATATATATATACACTGACAGTTGTCAGTTGAGCGCCCAGTGACGCCGAGTCGGAGGACCCACGATGTACGGACTGACTCCAACGGTAAGTTGTGAGCCTGTGATTTGTTCTACAGAGTCAAACCAATAGTGGCAGCATCGAGGGAGCAAGAGAGAGTGAAATATTATGCCATGTGAGAATGTTCAGTGAAACCGCATGCAAGGGGGCAGCTGCAAGCATTTTTGTAACTAAGTAGCAAGCAGTCCCCCCTGGGGGAGGAGGCACGTGAAATGGAGAGACTGATTTGGACAATTGAAAGGGCTCTTTTTACAATTGGAACGATTATATCAATGAATAATCAGGAAGTGGGGGGAGTCGACCTCACTTCAAAGTTATCTGGAGGCTGGAAGGATACAGAGAGGACTCAGGATTCTAACTGTCCTGCATATAAGAATCCAGACCCAGCATTGCTAACAATATGTGCATATTGTATGACAGCATCACCTAAGGAAATGGTAGAAATTCTTACCAGATACGCATGGAGCGAAGGAGAGAAACTTCTGGTGCAAATTCAACTAATTGAATATCAGATCCTCAAACAGAAAACACACTGAGGGCTGAGAATCCGAGGCAGCAAATGAAATATAGGCTAGATGCATATGAAAATAGGATTAAACGGCAGAAGCAGAGTAAATTTGCCAGGGACCAACAGGACTTTGAAACTGGTAGAGTCCTAATGTTCGCAACAAAATATGACGTTCCGAGGAGGGAAGCAAACAAAACCAGAAATTTGACTGCACCTGCACGCAGGGAAAATTCAGAATCGGAACTGGCAACTGATACTGATCAATCAGAAGATTAAATCACAAGTGGGCAACAAGAGAGGGGAAATAGTCTTTTTTTCAGTTGATTCAACAAATATGACTAAGACTGCCACAGCGCAATCATCACCTCAAACTACGGAGGAAAACCAGAAGAGGTTGAAAGAGAAGGAGAAGACTGCGTGTTCATGAAACAGCAGGAGCAAGGGGGGTGGCAATCAAAGATGATGTCAGAAGACCGCACATTTTTAATTTAACTAGCTGGGAATCGACAAAAGGCAGAGAAGGAAGTACTGAGTTTCGGACTAGTGTTCTGCTCGATTTCTAACATTAACTACATGCAAACAAGGATGGATGTTCTCAAGTTTGAATGAAAACTGAAATTGGTGAAAGTTCATGCTATGACTCCAAATAAAAAAACAACGAATACATAGAGATGAGGTTTCACCTTTTGATAGTCTAAGTGGGAATGATTTAGAGACACTCATTGCATTACAAGGTTTGGAGAACTGTGGTATTATGCAAAAGAGTGGTGCTTGTAAATTTAGACCGAAGTTACAGACCATGCCTCAGACTCCCCATGATGCCATAGATGTCTTTTATGACATGGTTACGAGAGTCTTGATCAAGCTTCGTACTGTTAAGAACAAAGTAAAAATGAAAAATGTGACTAAAGAGTAAGGGGAGGCTATCATGGCACTAAGGAACACCCTGGACCTAGTCATAAAACCCTCTGATATGGAGGGAATGTTGTATTATATAACAAGAGACCAATATGAAGCAGAAGCTCTCAGACAGTTAGGGTGTTGTGGATCCATTTTAGCTATAGTTTTATACACGTTATTTTAGCAAACTAGGCCTGTCGCTGTGCACCTTAACCTAGAGATGTTTTATTATAGCTCAGTTATATTATTTTAAAAATAACCACATTTGTGGTCTTTTTTTATTTTCTCTATCTAGCTGTTCTGTGCCTAGGCCAGCACTGCGTTTCTAAACAAGACATTTCTTTCACTCTGTGCTTTTCTCAAGGCTACAGTAAGATAGGTTGCCGGCAAAAGTGGTATGCCTTATCTCTAATGTTCACAGAAACATACACACTCTTACGTGAGGATCCTTTCTTGGAACATCAGCTGTTTTATTATAAAAACACTACTTTGACCCATGAACGTTAGAAGGAAATTCCAGCCAGAGGACCACGTCTGTATGCTAATTGCTGAGTGCTTCACTGCAGCTGCTTATGTAGACTACAGGCCTCCTGTTCAGGTATGAGGGATGATGTCTTCCCAGGGGAACCTGAAGGGCAGAATTAGAGCTTAACATGCCGTGCTCTAACATAGCCTAGGTAGGAACTATCCTTCACAATATTAGTGACACAATGGTAGCGTTATATTTGTGTTTTACTCCCCTTCTCACAATTTTAATCCTGTTGTGCTTCATCATCCTAGTTATTGCAATTCATGTTTTATTATCTACGATGCAGTTTCTTCAATAAAACCTTATGGAACTATGCTCTGCTTCTAGTTGTCCTTGCATATGCGAGACTAATGTAAATGAGAGAAATGGATGAGATCTGAGTGACCACAGTTTCCCTGAGGAGTCATTTATGTCATGTGCCCGGTTGCCCAATCATCCCTGCCCTTGGGTGGAAATGAGGCACTGCTAATTACCCGGAACAAAACCCGGATTAGGTCGACAGGTGTCACCTGTAGTGGGTTGAGACTCAGTCCCCCACAGTACAAGTGATTCTGCCCCCCCAAAATTTAGTAGTCTCATTAGGCTAATGAGAACCTACATGACATGGCGCTGCCAACCTTTGGTCAGGCACAAATTTTTCGGGTCCTCTTGAGTATCTCTGTCTCGCTACTTGCAAAGACACCCCAGTACGATATACGGAGACATCCGTGGTATTGAGGATTTTCCTCCTCAGCTAAGTAGGGACTATCTAACTAACATTGTACGTTGTTCAAGCTTGAACCCTAAAAGGCTAATCCCCATTTGGTGTGCTTATCTCTGAACAAAATATACCATTCATCATGGCAAACCCGCAACAGGTAGCAATTGCAGTCAATATGTGACCACCAAGTTTTCTATTCATGGGTTACATTTCCAGCAGCTGATGCGAACACAAATACATTTCACCACTATAAACATGCAAACATACCTGGACAATATAGAGCATATGCATATTTAGAAATACATCTATCTTATCAAGAACATAATAATTGGCTTGATGGCACCCAACTACATACAATCCTACATGTTAGGTTAGGTTCTCTAAGTAATGATGGTCCTACCTGGCCTTTATTGGCAACATATACACTGCACCCTGATGCAGCAACCTTGACGGCAGCTGAGGTCCGTCGCCTATATGTTGAGCTTACGGAAATATATAGACGATTAGTATAGTTTGTAATGCAAACCAGCACGTGCTGCCCCTGCGCAAGCACATGCAGTAATGCCAGGTATTAATCCTGCAACTGTACATTCGATTATGGGTAAAGTGCCCGCCAAACGAGAAGAGATTCCGTTTTGGTTAGCTCAAAAAATATATGCACTGGAAGCAGTATTTTCCCACATGTGACCTCAGGATAAGCATAGAATAATAACTATGTGCTTGCCATTTGGGATGGTTCCCACAGTAGATCACTGCAGTACGTGGGGCACGGTATTTGCCACGCTCTATACTACTGCACATGGTACACCAACACTTGCCAATTTACCAGAAGTGTTAAAACAAATTCAAGATGAATCCGGGGCTGCCCCGGCCCTGGACTTGAGGATGCAACTTATGGGCGGACTTTGCCACAGTATCTTCAATTATATTAAGTAACCTCAAAGGGGAAGCAGTTGCACTAGCAGTGCGTATGTGGCTCTAGGATGTTGCTCCACAGGCTCAAGAACATGACCTACTCTAGTATTGGTCGAGATAGTTTGGGAGCCAGACCGACAAAACCACAGTTTCAAGGTAAATCTAATAAAGATTCTACCGAGCAAGCTCCTGTGGGTTCTAAAAAACACTGGGATAAAAAACAACAAACACCGGAAAAAGAAAGGGGAGAATTTCCATGTACGGAGACCCTACAGAATAGATATCATCTCAGAAATAGGGATAATATAAAAACGCCTGACAGATATCAATATACTAATGCACACCAATCTCGTTCCTTTCAGGACTCACTGGAAAAAGGCAGTGAGAGAGGTGGGTAGTCAGAGCAAAGAACTGAGGGGCATATTTATACTCTGTTTGCGCCGAATGTGCGTCAAAAATTTTGACGCACATTCGGCACAAACCGTGCACCACATTTATGCTCCCGAGCCCACAAATGCCAAAATTCTGTTGTGTGCGTCATTTTCTGGATACAGGAAACCGCCTTCCGTTACTGACATGCAAGGTAGGCGTTCCCGTCAAAAAAATTACGTAAACACCCGTGCGCCATATTTATGCTACCGCGCAAATGTCCTGCACGGCCAGGCGGTGGAGTCAGAAAATGACGCACAGCCCGATTTCCGTAAAAAAATAACGCCTGGGTCAGGGCAGGTGTTAAAATGGGGCAAACACACCAGTACTTAAGGAAAACACACACAAGCAAAAGCAGAGCTCCAAAAGGAAGACATGGAGGTGCTGTTCATCCAGCATGTACGCCGACGCAGAGCACAGGACCAACAACAGCAGCGTCTACAACACCAGCAGGGACACCAAAGGGAACGCAGAAGGCAGGAGAGGATATTCCGCACCAGGACAACCCTTCTCGGACCCGGGTAACAAGACATCATCCAGAGGTACAGGCTCAACGGGCAAGCCATTCAGCAGCTGCTGCGCAACATTGACCCACAGTTGGCACCCAGCTTGCAGACACCCCACACCATTCCACCAGAAACCAAGCTGCTAGCTGTACTCCACATGTTGGCAAGTGGCTCCTTTCAAACCACTGGTGCCCTGGTTGCCGGGATCTCACAGCCCTCATTCTCTGCCTTCCTACCTAAGGTGCTGGATGCCATCATCTCCCTCACATCCCGCCACATCATCTTCCCCAACACACAGCAGAAGCAACAGGAGACCAAACAGGGCTTCTACCAAATCAACGGCTTGCCGTGCGTGCTTGGTGCCACTGACTGCACACATGTACGCCTTGTGTCACCTGCTGCAACTGAACATCTATACCGCAACAGGAAGCACACACACTCCATCAATGTGCAGGCCATTGTCGATCACCGGGGATTGATCACCAACATTGTGGCAAAGTATCCTGGGAGTGTACATGATTCATTCATCTTCCGCCACTGCACCATCAATCAACACTTCCAGGATGGAGGATATGGAAATGTCCTACTTGTTGGTAAGTACAGAAACCTACTTATATACACACTGCACAACAATCCTCTAGGACAAACAACACATACACCACTACATTGACACGTGGCCAGGAACACACTGAGGTTGTGACACCGCTAGGCATGTTTGATATCCTCACCCATTTGGATACACACCTATGGACAAATGACAGAACCAAATAACAACAGCTGCCACTCCACAGGCACAAGGTAACAATTTAAAACATCACAATGACAATGACATGGCCTTAACTGGCAGTACAACTTGGAAGATTAATCTTTCAACATCACAATTTTAGAAGCCACCCTGTGTACAAATGTTGTGAGGAAACTTGCCGGTTTAAAATTCCTGATCCATTAACTTTGTCAGCACACCGAGGTTGCCCTGTTGTCAGGCTCATTACACGTCTGCAGTGCCATAGCTGGACTATCCCCATGTGTGTTCTCAATTCCTCTTCGGCTTTCCTTCAATTCAGCTGTGAAGGATACTTTGTAAATGCAGGAAATGGCTCCACAGACTCATGACTAGACCTGCACGTAACTGTGACAACATGGACCCCAATAATGACTCAGGCTACACATGGCCCCACACACTTGAACTGGACTCCTTTGTGCAATTAACCACTGGAAATATGTGCACATGTGCTGCTTGGTCTGTTGGTCCTCCACTGCCACAGGAGAAACATGGCTCCTTTACATGACTCAAACTGTGGCATGACATTTGTGAATTGTTTTTGGGACTCGGTGTCACAAACACCGTACCCACACAGTATTATCCAATGCCTGACTCATGGGTAGTATACAAACAAGTGCCTAGGAAGTGGTATCCAACATTCCAGGACATATGATGGCTTAGTCTTGGAACATTGCCATGATCAACCGTCTTCTATCTATCCTGTGCATGGTTTGTCATTGGTGATGCTTATGTCCCAAAAAACCTTGGAAGTTCACACAGCATTTGTTGCTACATGTATGACAAACACATTTCCTTTCTCATTTCCACACTGAATAGCATCTGATGGTTAGACACATTAACTACACATGCATACAAGCCGATTTGAGAAAACACGTCTTGTGATGTTCACTCAGTGGGACAACTACATTAGTAAGAGCCAATTCACACACATTGACACACAGGCATTGAGTTACTGTATTGAGTTGCGTAGCCTTGCTATCCTCTATTGACGCAAAACATGCCCAAACTGGGTAATACCTATTTGTATTCCACACATTTGGCCATCTATTGCTTCAGTGAAGAGTGCAAATCTGGTACAACAACTAGAGGATCATGGTCCGCAGTAGTATGATCTGTCACATGTGCCCATACACCGGATTGCACAATGTAGGTGAAAACAGCCTATCTCTGTATTGTCACACCTGTCATGAAGTATTAAAAATGAGAAATGACCCACACCCATTCAAAGACAGAAATTTTGACGCATACACGTCAAAAAAGACGCACATGCGTCAAAAAATGATAGGTATGCGTCGAAAAATGACGCTCATTGCCATGACACATCCATTGAAATTGGTTAAGTATGAAAAATATTAGAAAATATGGATGCAGGGTAATTTCTAAGCATGCGCGTAAAAAAAAATGACTCACAGACTGTAAGCGTTATAATATTTTGACGCATAAGAATAAAAACACACCGCATTTGAGGCAGGAAATGATGTAATAGGATATCCTGTTTACAGAATTGGTACAGTGGGTGTACTTTCACTTTCACTTTGCAGTCTGTGATATTTCCTGACTGTGTGGCTGTGTTTTGACGTGTATTTCTGTGCATTTTGTGAATTTGGCTCCTGTATGTCTTTTAATTGTCTTTTGGTGTTTCCTAAGTGTCTGCGGTATCCTGTGTAAGTGTATTTTTGTCATTTCTGGTGTATAAATGTGTCTTTGTACTGGTGGGAGCCTGTTGTGGGTAGTGTTAGTTTGGGGATAGTTGGGCTGTTTTGTGTTATTTTGTTTTCATTTCCCTCTCCTACTTTCCCTTCAATATCCTCTGTACCTCTTTATCACATTTTTCTTTTGCAAGCATGTTGTGTAGGCCGCATCTTGGCAGGATGGGAGAGGAGGAGCTGGGGGATTTATTTGGCTGGTGTGCCACTTCCTACCTTTAATGATAGAAGCAGGTGGGCGTGTGATACAGGGGTATCACACAGAGGCAAGGATGCTCCGGTGGGCAAAGGTCCTGTACCATCTCAAAAGAATCTACAACACACCGTGCAATGACCACCAGCTGAAACACCGTTGGGTTGACCTGGTTGCCAGGGAGCAAGACCTGCTGGACCACCTGGGGATTGTGATTGGTGGCCATGTTGGTGATTACAAATCAGAGTAATGTGCACATTTAAATGCTCTGTAGTGACAGTAGCAGATTTGTTCATATGCTGCAGGCAATGTTTTTGGACATGTGGAATGCAAGTTAAACATACAGTTGCCGTGAGTTATACAATAATTCCTACACATTACTGTCATTTGTTGACGCAACAGCTGCACTAACTTACAAAACACAACCAACAGGAGCCTGTAAATTAGTGCTGCCTTCACGTCAATAGATGATGCAAATGTGGCTCTAACATATGTTTTATGCATGGTCTGCAAGTGTACCAGGAAAGACATGTTTTTAATCCAGATATTTTCAAGAAATAATGTGTCCCTCGATTATTTCGGATACGTGTCTGAACTGGATTCTGACACATACGTAACAAGTTATAGCTGACCTCTGGTAACATCTTAGACTGATATTTGGACTTTGTTGTGCCACAATTAAATTAGGGATGGATGCCAAAAGTAATGCACACGGGTTCATATCAAAATGTTCGGTGCAACTCACCATAGCTGTGGCACATTAAATAAAGCAAATGATACAAATTGAGGGGTAAAAATTATCCCTGGCACTCTGTACACTGTACCTGTGTGTTTTACATTGGTCTTAGTCACAATAGCTGGGTGACTGGTATTGCAGTCCTCCAGGAAAGTGGCTTTGCATGTCTCTCATGAATACACATGATGAGAGGAATATACTCCATGAATGAGTCTGCAAATAAATGATGGAGCATGTTTGCCACCACATGATAGTTAGGGCCACTGCTGGAGTACCCGGGTCTGTACATGTTTGCAGTGGTATGTCGGATGCAGCATCATCATGTCTAAGAGGCTTGACTTTCTGATTTAATCTTACACACAGTAATTGTATTTGGAAGTGTTGTACAGTGCACAGACATTGATCACATTTCTCCCTTCCATGCTTTACAGGTGGACCTGCCTCCTACACTATCGGAGAGAGCGGACCCAGACATCTCCAGAAAGTGTTGATATTTATGTTCTGTATTGTGTTTGCTGCAGTTGTGTGAGTGACTCCTGTGTGTTGGACACATAGCAAGGTACGATGCACTGGTCAATGATCGGATATGTTCCTTGAGTGGAGTATCATTTCTTTCCATCTTTGAGCTGGGCAATCATTAGCGTATAGTCATATTTTGGGATTGTAGGGCAGCCCTGTAGGCACGGCCATGTGAATAGGGTGACTTTTGTGGATAAAACTTAAATTAAGAAAATATAGCAGAGGACCATATTTGTGATTTAATCAGCAAGTCAGACCCTGATTCTCATAGAGTAGGGATGCCAAAGTCTTACCCACAGACTTGAGCATCCCTATTCACTAATGAACATGTTTGACTGTATGCTTGACTTCCTAGCAGCATGTAGCTCCATACCTTGTGCTACGTGTATGAGGCACTTGAGTACAATGGCTTAGGTGTGAATGCATCTCATGGCCCGATGTGTGCTTGCATCCATCTGCTTGTTGTAAGTCATGTGTTACTGGTAGGAAATGATGTTGACAATTGTCAGCATTTCCAAACATAAATGTGGATGGGATTGTCGAAGGTTTGGGTGTATCCTAGTTGGACGTCCTCCTTACCTGTGGTGGACCGCCCAAACCCATGTACAGCTGTCCAAAGCTTCCTGGGTGTCCTTGATGTTTGAAAGTATTTGTTGCTTGTCCACCCCCACCCCAGGCACAGGTGTAGGGTTATGAAAAGTGTACCTAGGACTGATGATCCAAGTTTAGTACACAGATATGTAAATCTGTAAGTCACTTGTCCAAAACTAGGATGCCTACTCATGATTAGCAACTGCATTCTATCCTGGCAATTCTATTTACAACTCACAGATCTTGTGGCCCTTGATTGTCATCCAGAAGTTAGTCATTAGTTGGCCTGTCATATGTTGAGGACTTGCAGCATTTTGTACGTGACAAATGGCTGAACTATGATGCATAGGTCATTTAAGTTGTTACCCATCTTTTAGAGTATTGCTGTGCTGTTTGATAGGACATGTGTAGGCTGCATTGGAATGTACTTCCTCAGGGACAATCAGTGATCTATATGATGATATGGCCTGTTTCTGGTACATTAGATGTATTGTCTAATTTACTTCTGGAGCCATATCACACAATGAAGTACCTAATGTTTGGTTTTATATTGGTTTTAACAGCTGCCAATATGAATCCCATCCAGATTCGTGAGTTTCAGCGCAGGGCGATGCGTTACCGCCACATTCAGGATGTGGAGTCTGGGTTCCGCAACATGGCAAGGCGTTATCTCCATGAAAGAGCCTCCGGAGTGTGGAGGTCATTTGCCCAAGGGGGCCCTTCTGTGTCCACCACAGCCACCACCACCAGCACCACCAGCACCACCACTACCACCCAGGTGGCACCAACCATAGCAGCACCTTTGCTGGACCGTCAACCTCCACTGCTTCAGGACCTGTCACAGCACCACCTGCACCTCCTACAGGTATGACACCGACAAGGGGACATACATCTTCAACTGGCACCCAGACCACCCCTGATGCAGTCATTGACCAAGCAGATTTTCAGCAGATGCAACGGAACATTGACCATATGTTGCAGAAAATGACCAGGCTGCAGCAGGAGGTGGCACAAGTTAATAGGAGGGTGCGTGCCATAAGGAAGACCCTGCGAAGGGCGAACTTGCAAACATTTTACCCTCAGCCATGATTCCTTCCCCTCGCTCCTCTTTCCTGGTTCTTTTCATTAGTGGGTTTAGGGGGCTTAGGGGCATATTTATAATCTGTTTGCAACGAATTAGCGTCATTTTTTTTTAACTCAAATTCGGTGCAAAACTAACTCCATATTAATACTTTGGTGCTAGACACGTCTAGTGCCAAATTTATGGAGTTAAAGTCATTTTTTGGAGTGGAGACCTACCTTGCCTTAATGAGATGCAAGGTAGGCGTTCCCGTGCAAAAAATGATTCTATGGCCTTAATGCCATATTTAGGGGCATGTTTACTCTCTGGGGCATATTTATACTCTGTTTGCACCAAATTAGCGTCATTTTTGTTTACTCAAATTCGGTGCAAAACTAACTCCATATTTATACTTTAGTGCTAGACCCGTCTAGCACTAAAGCCCTGATTTATACTTTTTTTGCGCCGCATTAATGTAATTTCTTTACCCAAAAGTGGCGCAAACTTACAAAATATTGTCCCTTATTTATACTTTTTGGTGCAAAACTGCAATAACGCAGTTTTGCACCAAAAAGTTTAGCACCGGCTTGCACCATTTCTGTGTACCAGCCAGGCACCATATTTATGGAATGGTGCTAGCCGGTGCAAAGGGTAGGCTAGAGTAAAAAAAAAATACATTAGTCGGGTGGGGCTGGCGGTACAGAAGAAGGGCTTTAGGCAGGTTAGAGTAAAAAAATGACTCTAACCAGATTAGCCTCATTTTATGGTGCTAAACCTACCATGCCACATGACTCCTGCCTTAGAAAAGGCAGGAGTCATGCCCACCACCCCAATTGCCAGCACAGAGGACAAGGGTCCCCTGGGCATGACCATTGTACCCTGTGCCATGTATGGGGGCCCATTTCAGTTTCCCCTATGGCACTTTCAAAAATAAAATGCAATCTTACCTGTACTTACCTCAGATGGGGCCCCCCATGCTCCGCAGTCCCTCTGGTGTGGGTGGGGGTGCCCCTGAGGCCTGGGGAGGGCATATGTGGGCTTATTCCATGGTGTTCCACCATGGGAATAGGCCCACAGGTCCCCTAACGTCTGCCCTGACCTCGGCTTTAATAAATGGGACAGAGCAAGCTTTGCACCATTTTTTGACCCCTCCTCCCTCCCTTGCACCATTTTTGCATGGGCGTATAAATATGTCGTTAAGGCCATAGAGTCATTTTGTGCAGAGGAACGCCTACCTTGCATCTCATTAAGGCAGGGTAGGTTTCCACTTCCCAAAAATGACTTTAACTCCATAAATTTGGCACTAGACGGGTCTAGCACCAAAGTATAAATATGGAGTTAGTTTTGCACCGAATTAGAGTGAAAAAAAATGGCGCTAATTCAGTGCAAACATAGTATAAATATGCCCCTTAGCGTCAAAAAATGACGCTAATCTGGTTAGAGTCATTTATTTTTACTCTAACCTGCCTTACGTCATTTTTTTTTACGCTAGCCTACCCTTTGCACCGGCTTGCACCATTCCATAAATATGGGGCCTGGCTGGTTCTAAAAAATGGTGCAAGCCGGTGCAAAACGTTTTGGTGCAAAACTGCGTTAGTCCAGTTTTGTACCAAAAGGTATAAATATGGCCCATAGTGTTAGGTTAGAATAGGCTGTAAGTTTAGTTAGTAGTAGTGGGTGGGGTATGATACTTTTAATATCTGTTTTTTATTAAGTGTGTGCGGTTGATGTTGGAGTTTTGGTGTTTAAAAAAATATATATATATATTTAAAATATAAAAATACAAAAAAAAACATATTTGTTTAGTATAAGATAGTATGTGTTTAGGTTAGTATATGATGTCCTCCATGTGTCCGTCTTATAAGGAGGTTTGGGGGTTGATGTTTAGAGTGTTTAGTTAAATGTGATAAGTAAGTTTATCTTAGGTTAGTTAGGGCCAGTTGTGGGTAATGTGTAGTTAGGATAGGTTAGGTTAGGTAAGGTGTTTTCCCTGGTTTTAGCTTCTGTTTTTACTGTTAAATAAATATTTAGGTAGCCCTTTACAGTATTTGTCACATGCTTGGGGATCAGGGCCTTGGCATGGGTGAACAGTGTCTCTTTAGTATTAGCTTCTGTGTCCCATACTTCAACCAAATCCCAATTGAGCTGTTACATTGGCAGCTACACCAAAGCTACTTTGCTAAAATTCTGCCATCCATTGCACCCACCACTCAAAGTTACTATGTATCCCAAAATGTTGTTAATTTTTGATGTATGTTTTCAATTTCACATACTTTGCGACCATAATTGGTAATGAGGACACTGTGTTAAGTCTGCCTGCAGCCTGATGTCCAAGCGAAGCCTTATAACGTGAGTGGTAGTATGCTCTCATGTAATATGGTATACATAACTCACACCTATCATTTTTTACAATGTTCAGCCAGGTTACATATTTGTACGTACACTCATACACATCCATTCATGCAGTATGGTGTGTGTTAGGTACAATTTGGGTCAAATGTCACATACGTAAGTTTTGGCTTGAAGAAAAAGTTGAAGGCAATAATTTTTGGCTTAGACATCCCTTGAGGAAGTGTTATTCTGTCCAACACAGCATTATGGTGTATAGTTTCGATTTTCCTCAGAATTAACCCTCAGGAAGGGCAGATTATGGTACAATCCAGACCACAGTGCATAGATATCAGCCAACATTCTTTCAGGTCAGTTGTATTGACAATCTATAATCATTGACCTGAGGTAAACATCACTGATGGCCATCACGGTTGATATGTCACATTACACAGAGACAAAGTTGTTGTGTAAGTGCTATTTATTTGAAAGTGGTGTAGTGCTATATGTACATTGTCCATGATTATGAGTCCATTAGTGTGACACGTTCCATTGTGATCCTACACAAGTGCAAAAGGACATGTCATTGGACATGCTGGGGTGAAGTGTCAGACAGTGCAGAGGGACAGGATTTGCCAATGAGTTAGTGAGAGACAATCACAGGGCAGAGTGACAAGATAAACAGTGGGCTGAAGAACAGTGCTTGAGTGCAGTTGTTGCAAGACTGGCATGTTACAAAGCACTAGACCTTGGTTATAGGTGGCCATGTGGCAGGGACTAGTGCTACCGGATACTCTTACGGGTGAAGGTGATCTGTTCCACGTCTTCATCTTCTAATGTGTGTGTAGTCTCCTCTGCCCTTGGTGGTGGTGGTTGTGAAGGGGCAACACACCTCTCAATATTTGAAGACGTGGAGTCACACATCCTGGTAGCTGCCAACTGTGGGGTTATTAAGGCAGTACTGCAGCAAGGAGGAGCTGCTGGTCCTTAAGTATAGCAGCCACATCACTGTGGTAGGCAGCAAGGTCGGCCCTGAGGGGTTCAATATTGCATCTGCGCACTCGTTGACAGGATTGTTGTTGTAGGTGTGTGTCAACTCTCTTACAGCTGTGCTGATTTCCTTCAACCTTTTTTCGAGTTCCTGCAAGATTGATGTTCGCCCTTGCATGGCTGCTGCCTGTTCTGCAGTTTACATCATGTACGAACTCATCCCCTCTAGGCTGGCTGCCATATTTTCCATCCCCACCCACACCTCCTTGGCCAACTCCCACTGTACTCCAACTACAGTTCTCTCAAAGCTGGTGCCAGTGTCATTAGAGTCCTCAGCTGGGTTGGAGCTGGCAGGTCGTACAATAGGAGTGGTGGGTAGGTCCTCTGTGATGGCTGCTAGTTCAGTGCTCCTCCTTGTGACTGAAGGTGGGGTCTGGAGGGTCCCAAGGACATCCTGGAGGGTCTGCTGGCTGATGTTTGTCAGCTCGTCATCCATGTCATCAGGGAAGTCCAGGGCAGGCATATCCGCAGGAGAGCCATCGTCCTCTGCAATGAGATATGGTAAATTAGTGTGTCTGTGTTGTGGGATTTGTAATGTGACGTGCATGCCTTCTTATTAGTTCCCCATTGTGATCTTGGTTCCTGTTCATTGTTCCTGTTTTTCATATTAGCATTCTCCCAGGCCTATGCCCCACCTGCATGTCACATGTATTGTGGTCAGATTGGGGACTTGTCAGCTTCACATCCTCTAGGTGTTGGTTCTGCCCAATTTGGGAAGTGCCACCTTCTTGTCCTATTCAACCCTCCATCTACTTCCATTCTCATGGTGAGGCCTTTCACTGGCTGTGGGTGTTCTGATGGGAGTTGCACCACACTTAACATTCTGGAACTGACCCAGTCTCTGATATTTCACATCCACCTATATGTTGGTGAGACCTAGCATATACTATGTTTTGCATTGGCATGGCACGATACGGGTGTCAGCATTGGTAGTGTGTACTGCTGATGTTGGGAAATGTGTGCTACATTGGATTGCACTGATGGTCCTAGCAGTGTTCCAGTTCCTCCTCTGACTGTGCGGGTGTATTTCACTAGCCAGTTACATATGTCCTCCCCCTCAATGCTGTTGTCTGAGCAGTATGACATTTGGGATGTTGCATGGTGTCATTGGAGCTATTGTGACCCAGGCACAGGGTGGACCTTGACATATGCAGCATGGGTATGACATTAGTGCTGTGTACCTCATAATGTTTATAACAATGGCTGATGTTTGTAATAACTATGGACAATCACATTTGACAGGATTGGAACACTTGTATTGATTTCAGGGGATTGATAACTTTGTCATCCTGAACCCTCTAATTTGGGTGTGCTTGATCCATGGGGACATTACTGCCATTAGCTACTTGACCTGCACACACAGCAGAGGTAGTAGTGGCAACTCAGATATGGCCTGAGGCTGTTAAATGACCCCTAGTTCATGTAGGGAGAATAGCAGCTGTCGTGTGACAACAGGCCAGTTTAACATTGTACCCTACCCTCCTGGTCTGGCTTTACCTTTCCAACATCCTTGGCATGGCAGCATACCCCCATGCAAAGGTTGTTGGTGTAGTGTAGTACTGTGCCCCAGGTTTCCTCTGAACGGGAAATGCCCCAGTGCTGTGCCCCTTTACCCATGCCACTCCCTGAATATCATGACTTAGAGGCATTGTGTAGTAGGTATGCCCCCCGCTTGCAGTTAACATTTGTGCATTTTAGTTTCCCATGCGACTTACCCTGCATGTGTGTTGTCTCCTGGTAGTCTGCGCTGTCCTGCCCTTGAATCCCTGTGATGATCTCCTCAGGGATGACGGCTGCCACCATCTCCTCCATGTGGTCCATGGCCTCCTGCGGTGCTGGACTCCCACCTCCAGTCTGCAGTGCTGCCTTCCTGTTCTTGGCCATCTTTTCCTTGGTCCTGTGCTTGCAGTCATGCCAGTGTTTCTTGCACTGGATTACTGTTCTCCGTACTTCTGCCACACTGTTTATCTTGTCAACAATTTGTTGTCATATTGCCTCTCTCCTACTGATTGGCAACTTTGAGGTGACAAACAGTTGGTGCTGGTGTTCAGTCACCTCTTTCACCAGAATTTCCTGCTCCTCTGCACTGAAGCGACACTTTCTTTTCTTCTTCTCCCTGTGCTGGCTTTTCTGTGGGTCCTCCTGGCTGGTTCCTGGTCTGTTGTCATCTTCCTGGGGTCTGTGCAAGCATCCGGGATCCATTTAGGCTCTCTTTAGCACATTGTGCTGTGTTTGCGCCGCTTTTTGACGCAATTGCGTAAAAAAACGGTGCATATCTGGTTTGCAACATCGTAAACCGGCTCACAGTAATTTTCGCCACGTTAACGTCATTTTTCTTTATGACATGACGCATTGGTTTGAGTGAAAAAAAATGATTCACACCAGTGGTTTGCGCCGCCGTGTGTCAAAGTATAAATTTGACGCCCGAGCGGTGCAAATAAATGGCGTTAGCTGGCGGTAACATTTTTGATGCAAAATTGCGTCAGCGCAGTTTTGCGTCAAAAAGTATAACTATGGCCCTGAGTACGCAAAACCGATACAGGAATCACAACGTTCTTCAGAAGTTTCTGTTGAAAAAGAAGAGAAACTTCCCCAAAACAAAACTCAATTTAAAAAGAAAAAAGTGGCAGCAGTTGCAATTTATCATGCCACTTAAGAAGAGGGCTCTATTGAAGAACAAGAAGTGGGCGCTAGCTCTGATAGACAGCGCAGCAGAGGTCACAATAGTTCGCCAGAATCTTTAAGAGCATCTGGAGGTAAAAGCAACTGATGACTTCTTACAAGTTGAAACTGCGGACATGCGTGTCTCCACGCGTGACAGGGTCTACAAAGTAACGTTACAGTTAGAAAGAGACATTGAACACACAATTGACGCAATCTTTTGGGACTGCGTCGTAAAGATTTATGATATTCTACTGACCCGGAAGGAATGACCACCCAAAATTGTCTGTAGTCGCCCCTTGTTCCTGATGAGCTTGCAGAGTCCTACACCATTGATTGGGCATTGGTGCAGGCACCCGCATTATATCGCAACCACGAAAGGTGGAATAAAGATTCCCCCTATCATGTAATCCCAATTAAAAATCAAACCCAACCTTAACCCCAATGCCTAATAAAACATGATGCTAAAGCACCGGTGGGAGAAATCCTCATACAACTGGAGTGCCAGGGCATAATCAAACCCTGCGTCTCACCTATGAATAATCCTTTATTACCTGTAGCTAAACCGGACCATTCGTACAGAACAGTCTTGGACTACAGACACTTAATAGTCATACACGCACATATGCTATACAAAACTCACCCAGCACAGCACTTTTTGAACAACTCAGTGCCCAAAAAATACAAAACGACATTGAATATTTTCAATGGTTTCTTCTGCTAAAATATAGCGCCTGAGAGTAGAGACTTAACAAGTTTCAGCGCACTAAGCTCCCAGAAAACAATTCTGTTGTTTACCACAGGGATATAACAACAGTCCAGGTCTGTTCTCTGCTCGTGTAACTTCATGACATTGACCTTGAGGCATTGTTCTATGTAGATGATATCTACCTTACGGATGACGGGTTACTGCAACATCTAAGATGGGTAGCCCGCATTGTTGTGGGATTTGCCGAATTTGGTTATAAATTCAATGAAAAAAAATAAAAATACCCGTCCTTAGCGTCCTGTTTCTGGGATATGAGCTATCAAGTGAAGGAAAGACCCGAGCGCCACAATTCTTAGAAAAATGCGCACAATTACAACCTCCAAATACCATTAAAAAACTCCAATCTTTATTGGGTTTTCTAAATTTTGGCAGAATTTACATTCCAGATTACGCATCACGCATTAAGCCATTTTATGACTTAATACATCCTGACTTTTCCAGTAAATTCTGGACAGTCGAACACACACACATTCTCAGAGCTTTGCAACAAGACATGCTTGCAGCACAACATTTACACACAAGGGACAATAAAAAAAATCTGGTAATAAGAGTAATTGCTGGTGCCATTGGTTTCACCTATGTAACATTCAATGAGGGCGAGACAGTCCCGATTGCATAAAAATCACATTTATATTCAGCAGCAGAACAACACTTTGCTCCCACTGAGTAAATTCTCACTGCTGTTCAGATGGCTGTCATTAAATAAAAACCATTGGCCCAGGGGAAACGCATTATTGATGTATCTCCAATTCCAGCCCTTGAGGCTGTTACCAAAGCCAGCGTTCCAAACGCTAAGGCATTACATCCACGTTGGATTCAATGGGCAACGTCTCTGACAGCCACTGATGTAGACTACATTTTTGACCCAAAGTTACAAACACAACAATTTTTGCAATATGAACTAGCACAACCGGCAAATACATTGCCTATTGTTCAATATCAAAGACTCATGTACACGAATGACTCAGCACAACCTGCAATGGGCACAAAGCATCAATATTCAGCTGCTTGCGCAGTCGTAAGCGGCCACACAGAGGGCAGTAAATTCTATCCACAACATACTTTCATGCAAACCCTAGGGGATTACACAACACAACTAGCAGAGCTAAAGGCTCTGGTGATGGCACTGGAACAAACGGATCCTGCACAGCTAACACTGATTGTCTATGATTCATATTATTGTGTCCAGTCCTTCAATGAATATCTGCATTACTGGCACCAGAATGGGTTCAGAGATTCTAACGGTAACACCATCAAACATAAATTTCTGTGGGGTAAAGTAGCGGATCTGACGAAACGCTACCAAATGTCCATGTTGTACATACACTTGGACACCAGCGTATTGAAATACACGTTGCTGGAAATACACTGGCTGATGAAGCATCCAAATCAGCAGTAACTACGGCTTCTGTTGCTGCAGTAACTCTTTCTAGTACGAAACCGGACAATGACATATGGGCTGCCGTGAAAGCCACGGCTGTAGGCACGCCCTTTCCAAAAGCATTTCCTGCCAAATATTCCTACCGGATGGGAGCCTTGCTTGACGCAGAAGTAAAAATACCAGGCATGGGGGTTTGAGTGATTCCCAAGAAAGACCTAAGATCAGAGTTGATCAAAGCAGCGCATGTTGAGGGGGTTGCCTCGGTCCATGCTGGTGTGGCCGCTACAGTATAATTATTGCAAGCTCGGTATTGGTGGTCAGGTGTATACAAACAGACCAAGCAGTATGTCCTTTGTTGTGATATCTGCCAACAGATTAAGGAGTCCACTGTCAAATGCCCACCGCAGACACCGCTCCTAATTTCTAACAAACCACTACAATGTGTGTACCTGGACCATTGTGGTCCCCTAGCACCAGACAGTGCATACAAATATATCTTAGTCGCTGTCGACTCTTGCTCCAGATTTCTATGGGTGTGGCCACAATGCTCAGCTGACGCTCGGATTGTTATTAAAGATTTGCAAATCTTTATCAGCACATATGCAGTTGCGGCTTTCCACTCGGACCAGGGCCCTGCTTTTGCCTCAAAGGCATTCAGAGCCGCCATGGCTTTGTTAGGGGTCCAACTCCATTACTCGTCTCCATTTCATCCCGAGGGAAATAGTGTCATGGAGCGATGAAACTGAGATTTAAAGCTATCCTTAACAGCCAGAGAATTAGGTATGGGTCGTAGTTGGCTTAATCACCTGTATGGAGTACAGAGAGCACTTAATAATCTGCCTAGAATGTCCTTGGGGGGGGTCGTACTTCATACGAGTGCCTGTTTGGAACTCAAATGTATGTTCCAGATCTTGATATTCCTGGCATGGGAGCGGCAGAAACATATTTTGACATAAATGAACGTGTCACTGGCTTGCAGGAATTACAACAGCTCCATGAGAACAACGCTTCTGCCACTTCTGCCTCCGTGGGAATTAAGGATGTACCAATAACACCTACAGGCTTTATTCCAAAGGTTGGGGATCTAGTACGTGAAAACGTTGCTGTGAAAAAGGAGTTCGGTCCTTCCTATCGCGCACCGGTCCCAGTCCTGGGAATACACGGTACCAGAACGATCATTCTACCACTGTTGCCTGGTGCTAAAGAAAACCGCTTTGTCTCCATCGACAATGTCAAGTTACACCATGTGGCTGATCCTGCACAGCAGACTAAGAGGAACTACCAGTGGTACCTGAATCCCTCTCACTACTGGTCAAGATGTACCGCTACAAGTTTTGAGCAGCAACGCTGACACCTCTCCGAGCTTGGAGAGGGAGGAAAATGATCTTGCATTAGTTCCACTAACATCAATTGTAACAAGTAACACAGAAATTGCTGATCGATTTGATTCGACTTCTACACAGACAGATAGCATCCTTTACAGTGAACGACTGCGGGAGACCCCTACCAGTTCTCCTCCTTCATATACGGCTCCAGCTTTTGCACGAACTGCTTCTGGATACTTTGCTGATATTAATGACACCTTTTCTGACTAATTTGCCTCTTCTACACCTGAACAGCCACAAACACGTAAGCTTATAAATTGGCTTAAAACAAATTACTTTATTTTTCCATCAAACTGTTTGTGGCTTTCCTTGACTATATTAGCTTTCCTCCTTTGGATTGGATTTGTCATTACTTTATTTAAAATACTTTGTTATTACCTTTCTGAAAGATCAACAGTTGATCTGGTGGATGAGGTCCTAAAACCCAATTTTTCTTCTCACAAGGTCCGCAGAGACTTGTCTTTCAGGAACATTTCCGCTATACCAATTCCTGATGGGATTGTTTGAGATAAGGTCACATTTGATATATACGGCCCGATGGAGGCCATTCAAATACCATATGTGTTTAAACTTTCTATGAACAATGTAATAATACCCGGAGTTGTTTCTGATGACTGGGATGTAAAAACAGTTGATTCTATGATGACGAATTGCAGTAATTTACTGTATGTGAAAGTGAGGATGTTCATCAATCCAAAGAAAATTATGATGACATGTTTTGCTATAATTATTAAGGACACCATTTCATTCACAGAGCCAGTACCCCAAAGACTATTTTTAATTACACACAATGGGAATATTGTCCAGCTCCACCACAAGGGAGTTCTAAAAACTATTCTGAGAAATATACATATTTTTCTGGGCATAATGTAAAAAATGGTGAGTCATATTATTTCAAATTGCCATTTATGGAAAATGTACACATATTATTGACAGACGCAAAATTCATTTATTCGGATTCCTTTGTTTCCCGGTTGGCTTTAGAAGGCTATAAATATTGGCTGAAGTCGATTGACTTCAAAAGTGTGTGGGAAACAAAAATTGAAATGAAACTGTACAACAGACAAGTTGTTTAGGCTTATCAAAAATTAAGGATTTGAATGCACCCAGTATTCCTGGCCCTGCAAAATTTTACAAATGGCAAAAGTTTATAAATGCAACTGAAAATCAACTCAATGAATGGGTCCAGAATGGCACGGTTAATGCTTCACTTTCACGTCCTGGTTGGTTATTGTGGCCAATAGATACCAATGGGTTTTATAAACTCCACTGGGGGTTTTAGAACAAGTAGGCCTGACCCTCACTATGTGTCATCTGAACATGGGGGTATAGTAACAACATACAGTGTAGGGAAGCTATGCCAGCAATGGCTGAAGAGTTCCTCACTAAATGCTGTTAGAGAACACCTCAGTCTCCTTTCTAATAACACTAACTTACAGGATTTCCTGTTAGACCCCAGAAAACATCGCAGAAAAAGCTTCTTATATGCAGTCTATAATGAAATTTGGAAGCTTTCTCAACTAGAAGCTGCTGCCCAGGTAAGCAAATAGACCAGGAAAACATACAGAAGGCATTAGCTGTTGTAGATAGTGGGATTAATACCCTGTCTGACTGAATATACACCTTAAACAACATTGTTTCTTCTGGAAACAGACGTAATACAAAGTGACATGTCCTCTTTACACCATGGACAGAATCAACTAAGTCCATTATGCAGTTAGGTTGGACACTACAAACACTGAAGGCAGGTCGCGTTCCCAGGCAACACGTTAGCGCAAGGGATATATTTTCCACATTTAATTTAATGCGACAACAACAACTAATGGCTAAGAAAGAAGCGACTTATGCCTTGTTAAATATTGAGAAATTAGAAACGTTGGCTTTCACTGTGGCTGAAATACCATCTGCTGAGTGGTTAATACAGGGGGTCATTAATCTGCCTATTTTAACACTTCAATTCACATCCTGCTTAAAACACATTCCAGTGGGCAGATATGAAAGACTAGGAGATAGTTACATCCATGTGGTGTGGGAGCTACCCTTCTTGTACAAATGTCTTAGTGGCATGAAAGAGGTCTTTCTTAGCGGTAGTGAGTGCGAGACTTCTGTCAGCTGTTCGATGATTTGTAAACAGCTGTCCTTGCATGGGGCATGTAATGCTTCGGCAGCGAACTTAGCTTGTTATCTGAGGGGAGTTCCAGTCCCTTTGATTAGACCTGCATTCCAGGTGCTTTCGAATGGCAACTATGTCCTCCTCAGTAGTGAAAACTGTTGTGGGATGCAAGCCGGAATAGTTTATGTCGTTTCGGTCTCTAAGATTGTTACATGCTGTGGGAATGTATTTTTTCCTCCTATACGACAGAGGGAAGTAGCTGAGATTTGGCCCCATATCGCTACTTCAAATGTGAATTTTGACAAGTTGAGCAGACTCAAGGCTTTATTGTTTCAAAAACATGTGGCGCTCACAACTGTACACGAGACCTATGTGCTTCATGTTGCAAGGTCATCAGCAGGGATACAGTCCCTTTTAAGTGCTAATTTTCCGAGCTTGTGGGACAAATATTTAATGCGTCCAATATTAATGGAATCGCAAATTTCTTTAAAGCTGTTGGTTCTGGTGTCATTCACACTTTCTCCTCTATATTCGGTTTAATACCTTCAGCCATTCACTCAATATTCTCCAGTATTTTCGGGGGATTTCTGATAACTTTGGCTATAATAGGTGGCATTTTGCGGTTGCTACTTTTCCTGTGCAATGGCTGTCCCGTCACAACAAGGAGGACTAAAAGCACTTCCACCAGCGCAGCTGTGTCGTGAACGCATGATGCAGTACTTTGGAGCATCATTCCTGGAGCAATTGGAGTGTGACTGGTCTCTGTCATTCAGGCCAGTTTTGCATTGTGTGCAGCCCGTTTTTCGGTGCCTCTGGTGCTCTTTTGAATATGCACAGAAAGCTTGTCTTTCTACGCAGCGCCTGCTTTGATTGGACGCTGAGCTGTTGATGTTCTCGCTGAGGGCTCGTTACCAGACATGTGCAGTGAGGGTGCGTTTGCTGCGGGAAGCTGTTTATGAGTTACCCTTTGTGGATTATGCAGCTCTAAACTCATTGTTGGGTACATCACGGAATGCTGCTGCCTTGGCTGGGGCTTAGGCTTTGGAACACGAATGCTCCTTGGGAATGTACTTCTTAATTTACCATCTGCAGAAGTGGAAGATTTCCTGTCTTTAATTACCCCGGATTTAAGTGGCAACTTCCAAACTGACTCTGACTTTTGAAATTCAGATTTTTCTTGACACCACAATTAACATTTTCAATTGTCCTTTAATACTTGCTCATGTGTCTTCAACTTGTCTTTATTGACATTACCATATATATGCCTTAGGATGCATTTTTGTAGCTTTTATACATATAGTTAGGGTTTTAACCACCTTTGAACGGGCAAGGGCAGGGTGTTGTGTAGCCATTTTAGCTATAGTTTTATACACGTTATTTTAGCAAACTAGGCCTGCCGCTCTGCACCTTAACCTAGATATGTTTTATTCTAGCTCCGTTATAGTATCTTAATAATAGTCACATTTGCAGTCTTGTTTTACTTTCTCTATCTAGCTGTTCTTTGCCTAGGCCAGCACTGCGTTCTTAAACAAGACATTTCTTTCACTCTGTGCTTTTCTCAAGGCTGCAGTAAGATAGGATTCCAGAAAAAGTGGTACACCTTGTCTCTAATGTTCACAGAAACATACACACTGCTATGTGGGGATCCTTTCTTGGAACGTCAGCTGTTTTATTATAAAAACACTACTTTGACCCATGTACATTAGAGGGAGATTCCAGCCAGATGACCACGACTGTATGCTGATTGCTGAGTGCTTCGCTGCAGCTGCTTATGTAGACTATTGGCCTCTTGCTCAGGAATGATGTCTTCCCAGGGGAACCTGAAGGGCAGAATTAGAGCTTAACATGCTGTGCTCTAACATAGCCTAGGTAGGAACTATCCTTCACAATCTTAGTGACACAATGGTAGCGTTATTTTTGTGTTTTACTCTCCTTCTCACAATTTTAATCCTGTTGTGCTTCACCGTCCAAGTTATTGCAATTCATGTTTTATTATCTAATATGCAGTTACTTCAATAAAACCTTATTGAACTATACTCTGCCTCTGATTGTCCTTGCATATGCAAGACTAATGTAACTGAGAGAAATGGATGAGGTCTCCCCGAGGAGTCATTTATGTGATGCGCCTCGTTGCCCAACCATCCCTGCCCTTGGATGGAGATGAGGCACTGCCAGTTACCCAGAACAAAACCCGGATTAGGCCAACAGGTGTCACCAGTAGTGGGTTCAGACTCAGTCCCCCACAGTACAAGTGATTCTGTCGTCCAAATCCAGTAGTCTCATTAGGATAATGAGAACCTACGTGACAAGGGGATCAGCAGTGCTATGTACCAATAACTAGAGAAACATATGCATGAAGTATTAGGTCATTTTATGATCTTCTAGATTGTTGGAAGGACCAGCAATCCTTGAACATGAGTAATTTAAGTTTTTGAAATGTGGTTACCTGCAAGTCCAGACCTTCTGTTATCTGCCCAAAATACATAAATGTCTCAGTACACCTCCAGAGTGTCCAATCATTTCCTCTAAGGATAATCTACTTGAAAATGCTTCTGTATATGTTGATCACTATCTATTTCCTTTTGCCACTAGTCTCAGTTCATATGTGCGTGATACTAAGAATTTTTTTAGAACTTCCTACTAATTATGCTGGCTGTGACAAGTCTCCATACATGTATTAGGCATTCAGAAGGGCTTCAGGCAGTCAGATTTTTTCTCCGAAGTGGAGTTCTCAGATATTTTGAGCACGATCAAATGATTCTAGATTTGAATTAATTCTGCCGCCACAATAATATCTTTATTTTTGCAGGACAATTATACAGACAGATTCAAGGGACCGTCATAGGCATGTGCTTCACCCCCAGTTATGCAAACTTGTTTGTTGGCTGATGAGAGGAGCACGTGGCCTGGGGTAAAAAGTGTAACATCTGGATTGATAGTGTAGCCTTATGGGCACAATATATCTTTGCAGAACAATTATACAGGCAGATTCAAGGAACCACAGTGGGCACGTGGTTTGCCCCCAGTTATGCAAAATTGTTTGTTGGCTGGTGGAAGGAACATGTGGCCTGACGCGAAGAGTGTATTATCTAGATTGATAGTGGAGCCTTATGGGCATGCTATATAGAAGATCTTTTTATTGTGTGGAAAGGGGCCAAGGAATCTGCAGAGAGCTATATTCAGTATTTGAATGAGCACACCCTAAATTTTAAATTCACAGCCAAATCAGTGTATTTCATTGACCTAACCATGTTTGTGCAGAATAAACAGTTACAAACTGCTCTCTAATGAAAACCCATGGCTGGAAACTGAGTGCTACATGCATGAGTTTACACCCAAGGAAGCTGAGAACCAGTATACCATATGGTGTACTCCTCCGCATCAGGCGCAATTGTACGGGAATAGATTACCAGAAAACAGGAAGGGAAGCCATACAAAGATTTCAAGTGAGAGTTTACTCCCCGACAGTACTTAGAAAGGCTAGGGAGAAGACAGATAAACAAGAAAGACAGGTACTTCTCCAAGATCAAAAGAGAGATGAGGCAGGAAGAAACCAAGGGCCATATTTATACTTTTCGACGCACAACTGCGCCAACGCAGTTGTGCGTCAAAAAATCTAACGCCATTCTGAAGCGCCATGCGGGCGCCGTATTTATTCAATGACGTTAGCTGGCGTTAGCCGGCGGAGCTGCCTGGTGTGCGTCAAAAAAAATAACGTACACCAGGCAGCGCCGGCGTAGGGGAATATGGAGCTTGGGCGTCAAAAAATGGGGCAAGTCAGGCTGAGGCAAACTTTTCGCCTCAACCCGATTTGCGCCATTTTTTTTTACTCCCAACCCCCATTAAAATGACTCCTGTCTTAGCAAAGACAGGAGTCATGTCCCCTTGCCCAATGGCCATGCCCAGGGGACTTATGTCCCCTGGGCATGGTCATTGGGCATAGTGGCATGTAGGGGGGCACAAATCAGGCCCCCGTATGCCACAAAAAAAATTAAAAAAAATACTTACCTGAACTTACCTTAAGTTCCCTGGGATGGGTCCCTCCATCCTTGGGCGTCCTCCTGGGGTGGGCAAGGGTGACAGGGGGTGTGCCTGGGGGCATGGGAGGGCACCTCTGGGCTCCTTCCGAGCCCACAGGTCCCTTAACGCCTGCCCTGACCAGGCGCTAAAAAACGACGCTAAAACGGCTGGACGTCATTTTTTTTGACCCGCCCACTCCCGGGCGTAATTTTTGCCCGGGAGTGTAAATACGGCGCACATGCCTCGGAGTCATTTTTTAGACGGGAACGCCTACCTTGCATATCATTAACACAAAGTAGGTGTCCACGCTAAAAAATGACGCAAACTCCATGAACTTTGGCGCTAGACGCGTCTAACGCCAGAGTATAAATATGGAGTTGGTTTTGCGTCAAATTTGCGTTAAAAAAAACGACGCAAATCCGGCGCAAACGGAGTATAAATATGCCCCCAAATACGCCTGAGAAGAGGCTTTTTTTTTCAAGCAAATCCCATGAAGTTATGAAACATTTGAGAAAAAATTGCAGATATTAAGGCCCGTATTTATACTCCGTTTGCGCCGAATTAGCGTCGTTTTTTTCGACGCAAATTCGGCGCAAAACGAACGCTATATTTATACTTTGGCGTTATACGCGTCTAGCGCCAAAGTATGGGCAAATAGCGTCATTTTTTTGCGTGAACGCCTTCCTTGCGTTAATGAGATGCAAGGAAGGCGTTCCCGTCTTAAAAAATGACGGCGACGCAAATGCGTCGTATTTATACTCCCGGGCAAAAATCACGCCCGGGAGTGGTCGGGTCAAAAAACCCCGCATTTGCGCCACTTTTTAACGCCTGGGTCAGGGTAGGCGTTAAGGGGCCTGTGGGCTTAAAATGAGCCCACAGGTGCCCTCCCCTGCCCCCAGGGACCCCCCCTGCCACCCTTGCCCACCCCAGGAGGACACCCAAGGATGGAGGGACCCACCCCAGGGACATTCAGGTAAGTTCAGGTAAGTATAATTTTTATATTTTTTAATTTTTTTTGGTGGCATAGGGGGGCCTTATTTGTGCCCCCCTACATGCCACTATGCCCAATGACCATGCCCAGGGGACATAAGTCCCCTGGGCATGGCCATTGGGCAAGGGGGCATGACTCCTGTCTTTACTAAGACAGGAGTCATTTAAATGGCGTCTGGGCGTCGAAAAAAATGGCGCAAATCGGGTTGAGGCGATTTTTTTGCCTCAACCTGACTTGCCCCATTTTAAGACGCCCTAACGCCATTTTCCCCCTACGCTGGCGCTGCCTGGTCTACGTGGTTTTTTTCCACGCACACCAGGCAGCGCCGGTCTGCTAGCGCCGGCTAACGCCATTCCATAAATACGGCGCCCGCATGGCGCTTCAGAATGGCGTTAGACGGCGCTAAATTTTTTGACGCTAAACTGCGTTAGCGCAGTTTAGCGTCAAAAAGTATAAATATGGGCCTAAGGCCCGTATTTATACTCCGTTTGCGCCGAATTAGCGTCGTTTTTTTCGACGCAAATTCGGCGCAAAACTAACGCCATATTTATACTTTGGCGTTAGACGCGTCTAGCGACAAAGTATGGGCAAATAGCGTCATTTTTTTGCGTGAACGCCTTTCTTGCGTTAATGAGATGCAAGGAAGGCGTTCCCGTCTAAAAAAATGACGGCGACGCAAATGCGTCGTATTTATACTCCCGGGCAAAAATCACGCCCGGGAGTGGTCGGAGCAAAAAACCCCGCATTTGCGCCACTTTTTAATGCCTGGGTCAGGGTAGGCGTTAAGGGGCCTGTGGGCTCAAAATGAGCCCACAGGTGCCCTCCCCTGCCCCCAGGGACCCACCCTGCCACCCTTGCCCACCCCAGGAGGACACCCAAGGATGGAGGGACCCACCCCAGGGACATTCAGGTAAGTTCAGGTAAGTATAATTTTTTATATTTTTTAATTTTTTTTGGTGGCATAGGGGGGCCTTATTTGTGCCCCCCTACATGCCACTATGCCCAATGACCATGCCCAGGGGACATAAGTCCCCTGGGCATGGCCATTGGGCAAGGGGGCATGACTCCTGTCTTTACTAAGACAGGAGTCATTTAAATGGCGTCTGGGCGTCGAAAAAAATGGCGCAAATCGGGTTGAGGCGATTTTTTTGCCTCAACCTGACTTGCCCCATTTTAAGACGCCCTAATGCCATTTTCCCCCTACGCCGGCGCTGCCTGGTCTACGTGGTTTTTTTCCACGCACACCAGGCAGCGCCGGTCTGCTAGCGCCGGCTAACGCCATTCCATAAATACGGCGCCCGCATGGCGCTTCAGAATGGCGTTAGACGGCGCAAATTTTTTTTACGCTAAACTGCGTTAGCGCAGTTTAGCGTCAAAAAGTATAAATATGGGCCTAAAAGCCAACCATACTATTGAAAATTACATACCTGCCGAGCCAATAGTCACATACAACAGGACAGCATCTTTTAAAGAAGGCAAACAAAAAAGATAAGCAAACAGGATATTTACCATGTCTCAGATGCAAAGCATGCAAACAAGCTGCAAAAGTAAAAGATTATAACGGCCCAGGCCACACGAAAAATCAAAAAATCAATAATCTGATTAATTGCAATGCTGAATTCACAGTTTACTGTTTAATTTGCTCGTGTGGTCTAAAATACATTGGGGGCATCACACACCCGGTGCGAAAATGCATTTTTGAGAATATGCGAGCAGTCAAAAACAGTAACCCCACATATCCTGTGGTGAGACAGTATGCTGAGGCTCATGTTAATAAACAGGATAACATTAGCTTCTTTTGTTCAGACTAGGTACCTAGATTGGAAAGAGGAGGCAATTGAATTTGAAAATTAAGACAGCTAGAATCTACGTTGTTTACTGAACTACAGCCCAAGACTCCAAGGGGATTAAATAGTCAAGAAAAGCTGTGGGTGCATGTGAGAAATTAAGCAGAAATTATTCTGTACACAAAGAAATTCAGTGCACTTATTAAATCTCCTTTGCTGTGCATCTCCTGCCCCATTAGTGTAGCAATCTACATCATGTTGGTTTGTTGGGATTTTATATTTGTTCATAGGGTTTGTGTTTATAAAAGGAATGAGGTTTTCATACTTTTTTCTTTTTCTTTGGGTGGATTTTTGACATTTTCTTCAAGGGTTCAGTCCACATTTGTATTTAGCTGAGAAAATATTGTGATGCTAATTTAAATTTCACTCCAAACATTTCTAAGTAATAATCATCTGTTTGCACCCTGCTCTCACGTTGCACTAAAATTGCACACTACATGTGAATGCGAAAAAATGGGCCTCCAATTTGTACATCAGGACATTGTTGAACCTGGGATTTTTTATTTTCTGCTTTCTTTCTTTTGGTTATTTTTGTAGGGGTTAATTATTGAATAGGAAAACACTGCATCTTCAGGGAAAAGAATGCTTTGTGCAGAGTAACTGTTTCAAGATGGCCACTGCAGTGAGAAATATTTATCACACTGTATATGACCAGTGCTCCATTTTCTATGTTGCTCCCTTTATGGGACCTCTCGGTGCAATGCATTGACACTGACAGAGGCCAGGAGATGAAATGTGCCTGTTTTGTTATTGTGCCAATAAAATTCTATTAATGGATTGTTGTCCCGAAGTGACCATATTTGTTCCTGAATTGGGGGAATACTTGTTTTATTAAGCGTGAGGACCACCCTCACGGATGGAGGCACCGCTGCATTGAGGTACGGCAGCACTGGTGGAATGTCGGAAATGAATTCATATATAACAATATAACTATAACTACATATATAACTATAACTACTGCAATGCGCAGTACTTATAATTAGGTCAGACTTTCCATAACAAGAGTGTTTTTGTTTTGCCAACAACTTTGGCACTGCATGACAAATCTTCATCCACCTCAGCTCCTTCCTGGAAAAGTTCAGGGAGATCCATCAAGTGGGGGCTGAGAAAAAGGGGGTAAAAAATGCAGTTGCCTCATGCAATGTCAATAGGAGAGTTTAGATACCACTACAGCAAAAATGGCTGACTGGATTTGCACCAAATGTGGCAGAGAGTTTGAATTTTACCCAGAAAGTGTGTTTTTGTGATTTTGTACGATCTGTTCAGTAGTTTTCGAGAAACTAAGGCTCAAACTTTGTAGATATATTGAGAGTTGGGCTCAAATAAAAATAAATTAAGCCTTCTGATTGGCTGAGTCAGCTTTTTTGGATTGAGTACTTTGTCTGGCTTGCCACTACATGCATAAAAATGTTGCAGCAGCCACTACAGGACTCGATGTGGTCCCCTTGTAAGAATTTGGGTGTATTATATCATTATATAAAGAGGTATCCTTAACATGGAATACACTCACAAAACCTTTCTTGGGTAGAGTCAGGTACGTTTGCAAAATCTTAACTCAACCCTGGGTAGCTGTGGCTTCGAGCAGCAATTAAAAGTACCAAAAGAATTCAATAAGAAAATCACACAACACAAATGAACCAGGTCACCAATTTATAAAAATAGAGCATATTTCAACACATTTTTAGAAGCAAAAATAAACAAAATCCACCAGTGGTTTCCAGAGATACAGATTTTAGAAGTCATTGGCACTTTTGAATTTAACCGCAAACAAGTATTGGTGAACAAAAAGTTTGTAAACTTTTGAAAAGTTTGTAATGAGTTACTCTGCATGCTCCGGCAAGGCTTGGGTGACCACTTCTGTGAGGGCAGTGGTGTGTGGGGCCAGTAAGGAGACTTTGCACAGTTACCTGGCTACTAGAGCATTTCTAGGGCAGCTTCCAGCCTTTAGGACACAACAGCCATATGAAAATGTAGTGGTCCTGATGATGGGTATGCAGGAGAAAAAATGGTCAAAGGATGCTCAATTTGCTGTTCGTTAGACGGGGGTGCCTCTGTGGTCATTCCTTGGTCATTAGGTGAGGTGGGAGCGACCTAGGCCAGAGGATGAGTGTCCCATGACATCTTCGTAAAGACGGTCAGCACTGGCTGAGCTACCAGTCTCTGCACAGAGGTTGTCCTGGAAATCTTTAGTGGGGGTAGTGTCCTTCTTGGATGACCAAACTGGCTTCCAACATCACTCCCAGGTCCATCTGATTCTGGTGTAACTTTTGACCATTGTGGATTACTTTTTTGGGTTGCCTACCAGCAGTTAGTGACACGTTTCTTGAAGTAGCTACTGAATTGGCGATTTTGCCTTTTTAGGTTTTATTGTCCCCGGTGCTGATTCCAGGAGGTCAGCAGACTAACCCTTTGAGTCACCCCTTCGGGCTGGTGCTAGGAATCCACTTTCCCTGATTTAGGAGTTGCAGGCACAGTCCAATCTTACCAGCCCAAGGTGCAGCAGGTGCAGTCCAGCAAATGGTACATCCTTTCTTTTTGTGAATCCAAAGGCCGCAGGGCAGTCCATCTTCTGTCTTCTTCCAAGCCCAATCACGTTCTAAGGGCCCAGGGTGCCAGGAGGGGCCTACTTATTCTGGGAAAGTGCCCAAGAGGACCATGAGGTCACTAGTCAATGGGTTAGTAGGTCACCTCCTCTTTGGTGACAACATTCCAGTGATATGTGGCATTTGGCAATCCTTGACCACAATATTCTTGCCACTCTCAAAATGTCAGGACCCTTCCTCAGAAGTCAGAAGCTTGATAGCCCACCTTAGAGGTGTAGCTACCTGTGGGCTACACACCCACAGAAAAAATGGTTTAGGCACTGTTTTTCCGTCTCAGGCTCTGTCTCCATCTAGTCTGCAGAAACAAAAGGCAGCTCCGTGGGGGTCTGATCACCATTTGCCCGTCAAAGGCGGCTTCCCCCTGAAAGCTCACCTTTTGCACCACCACCTTTCCTGCAAGAAAGAGGTAATACTTCTTTCAGCCACAGGATGTTTGATCCTAAGCCTTAGAGTAGTTAACACCCCTCCCCGGTGGACAGAAAGTTGTGTGTGTTTTAGCCCGTGTGAGGCTACTGGAATACTGGCACAAAGCTGGCAACGTTCTAAAAGTTGCCTTTCCTTAATAGTGACATTAAAGAGGAGCGCGTATTGGTCACTGTCGAAGATGGCAGTCTAAAACCAAAGTTCTGTTGCTCCGGGGGTGGGGGCCTGGAGAAAAACGCAGATAACCGGTGATCTTCGGCCGCCACGATTGCTGGATGTGTATCCGCCCATATGGGGAAGGGGTAGAGCCCCCTTGAGGGAACTGTACATGCTCCGCTGAATACATGTGGGCATGGAGTCTCCCGGCTTCGTCGCAGGAGGCCAGGCCCACGACCTCAGGCGACTTCAACAGACGGACCGCACCGAGCAGAGACAGCCAACTCTCAACCCCTGCAATCCCATCAAAACCTTTGCAATCCTGAGGGGCTGTGGAAGGGTTAAGAAGAATAATGAATCATAATGTAGATGTTAATGCCCCCTCCTTCAGTTTCACAATTGAGCCCATTTGACAGCTGATGTTAAGAGCCACATTCTTTGTCAGGCCGCACGGAGTGGCACCTTGGACAGCTGCTCATCAGTACATAGCAATGCTAACATAACTTCCCTGCATATATTTAGGTAACCACAAGAGGGAGCCAAAAGACAAAGTATGTAATATTTTACCTTTATTAAGAAACAGCAATCAGTCAACAACTGGACAGCAGTGGTGGCAAGAATATCTATTTATTTACTTATTGTTTTCTTTTTTTATCTCCTGAAAGACATTAGTGAGTGTTATACAAAACAGTTCCTCTCAGCCCCTGTAAACCCTTCATTTCTGCAGGCAATCCTAAAGGGATGTCAGTGACCAGTGAGTGGCGCAGTACAATTTCTGAAGGTAGCCTTGAAATTAATGGAACTGTCGCATCTATAACTATCCCTGCGCCACCTTGGAAAAACACCCACACATGTTGCAGACTGTGAAAGAAAAAAGAAAACACGATTCAGGCATTCAGGCACTGCTGAAACGAGATCACTTTTATTGTTTTGTTTAGCAACTCGCATGTGAAAGGGAAATGCAGTGACTCAGGGCTATGGGTGACTGACCGGGGCACACCGTGCAGAGTAGTGGATTCAAGGTCAGGAATTCCTGCTGTGCAGTTCATCAGCAGTGTCAAATAACAATAAACAATAATTATAGTCCCTCAATCACAGCGCAAACAGAGGAAGGACTAATCATGATAAAACAGTTTGTACTTGGTCCAAGCTCTGGAGGACAGAAGAGCAAGTGAAGACTTCCCACGTTGTCCAATTAGGAGGCATGGTAAGCAATGGGCGGGCTGCAAGCCCCTTGTGGCATACATTCTCTCTCGCAAGTGAGAGAGCTTACGCTATCATAGGTGATAACGCGTCCAGCCCTTATAAATTACCTGTACCTGGACACGTTGGAGGTCGGTGAATCTTTTAGCCGAGTCGGGCTCTCCTCATCCTAGAATAGTAGGGTCACTTAGATCAATAATCAATAACTATTGTAATCAGCAATTTATACTCAATTAATTGACCAAATTTACACATCAGAAATCAATAACAGTTGATATTTCGGCGCACCATGACCTTTCAGTCATGAATAACCACACCAGTTTATTAAAAGTTAGTGAATTTATTTCCCTATATTAACAAAGCTAGCACGATGTATATAAGTCTCAAAACCAAATGATATATGTATATGAACATTACTAGCTGTCCATAGCGGCGGAAGAAACGCAATCTATGCAAAATCTGGATAATGATACATTCAGTTATGGCAATGCAAATCACTAATATGACTAACTGTATTTGACTAATTTCATACATTGGTCAGCATAACAAGATTTCAAATTATCATGGTGCATCGAATGAATACCTTGACTAACCTCTAATTAGCATTAGCATGTGGGGCTTCATGCAAAACGAATTTAGTCAACACAAATTTGGAAAACTTCTAGCTTAGGCCCTATCAAAATAGCAGTTGGTACCTAAAAGGAAAAACACAATGCATAATACAATTATCCTTTCATATTTACCAAATACAATCAGCATTCAAGAAAAGTCTTGAAAATGGAGCTTGGAATTGGCTTCAAATTGGCATCAAGGAAAATGGCTGACTTCTCTTTGTCCAGTGGGTTTAAATAAGAAACATTCCAAATTCTGCAGGGTCTTCCATTGGAGGGTTCATAGGTTGGCTTCAAATTGTCCAATGAAAATTGTCTTTTTACTAGCTCTCATTTATGCATACATTGTCCTTGGAGCCTTGGAACACAAGTTGCAACATGGGTTGCCAATTATTTTACTATCTGTACCTTCATTATCCGCACCTGCAGAGACTGACCTTGTATCAAATGGGATGAAACCGGCCTAGTACGAAACCTTGAAGATAAGTGCATTAGTCATCTCTACTGGAAAAATACAACTTCAAGCAAGAATATATGTTTCAGTAGTTCAAGGAAAAGCCACGCAGTTAGAATTTGAGACCAGTCAACTAGGCCAAAGCCTCTACTAAATTTAAGCTAAGCAAAAACAGTTTCAAATAAGAAATCATGGCATACATTTGCAATTATGACGGATTACTACATTTTTCAATTCTTCATGATTAATAAAGCTCGTTTACAATTATGGCAAACTACCCCGAGGGCACAATTTCCCTCGTACATTATTTTCTTTAGTAAAATCACACTACATTATATGCTTTTGGTTACATGATATGTGAATAAATGTTGGACCCTCTTTTTTCTGCATCATCAATCCCTCCTCTGATGACTAATTATGTCATCACACCAAATCTACCCACAAATTTTATTCCATTAAAATTCTGTTTAGTAATTTGGCACTTCAGTCAATTCCCTTTTTCTTTTAATCCCTTTAGATTTTTCTCTATATATTTCTACCATTTTGGTTTGTTCTTTTTCTTCTCTTCTCCTTTTGCGTCTTGTTTTCAATATTTTGATAGCTTTCCATATTCCCCAGAAGCCTAATAAACAAATTAATATTATCAATATTCCCTTCACTATTTTTTAGTAACAATCCGTTCCAAACGTTGCTGAGCCAATTTCCCACAGAAGCAAATCCCTTTCCAACTTTCTCCCAGACTCCTGGTTCTTTCAATTCCTTCAAATCTGTACTTTCATTAGTTAAATTTGTAAGCATTTTTCTAATTTTTCCACTGCTGTCTGGTATATATGTACAACAGTGACGTGTACCAAGCATTTTGCAAACGCCGCCATCCTTTGCTAAAAGAATGTCTAAGGCAACCCGATTTTGAAGAGTCATAGCTCTTTCTGCAGCGAGTTCAGCATCCATCAGGATTATAGCTCCTGAAAATTTTGTCAGCATGTTATCCACAATAGTAGACACCTTTCGTATTTTGATTGAATTCAGTATGACTCCTACTGAAGGAATCAGTGCTCCAAATATATCTCCTACCACACCAGAAGCTGTCTCCCTTTTCTGAACATGATGTAATTCAGACAGCCTTGGAAATTTCTTTAAGTCGTCCAGTTGAAAAATCTTTGGGAACACTATTCCCAAATAACATCTCCCATACCATCCTTTAGGAAGACGATAATAGGCGTTAAGTCCACAAATATAATATATCCCAGGAATAACTGGGTCTTGTCCATTCAGCATGAACGTCCACTTAGGTTGAAACAAAAACGTGTGTTTACATTCACTCGTTCCCACAAAAACGGTGTCATAATATGATTTATGTCTATGTATACAAAATCTCCCTACGTGCAATGTATCTAAAGCTATTTTCCCTTGTGTCTTTATTGCGGCAAAAGCGGCAAAAGCATAGTTATCTACAGATGTCCTTTTGTGTAATCCCTTTCCTCCTATCGTCAGTGCGGTCTAAGAAGTTTATCTCTACTGGTGTTAGCAAGCATGTAAGTTTCTCTCTATGCCCGTGAGCTGTGTGAAAAGGTGACAACGGCTCAAAGAAGTCTCTCATCAATTTTATATAATAATCTCTGGCCACTTTGCTCAGGTACTCGATAATGGGGACATATGCAAATGTAACATCATAATTAGAGTAAAAATAATGAATGTACTGTTGACCATAAAATCTGGACATTATTATACTACATGTAATTCCTTACGTAAGAGGCATGCTGTGATAAGTCACCCCTTCCACTACTGAGGTAGGTATTTGTGTGCACACATAACAATCATTCGCATCCATTGTCTCAACATACTCAATCAACAAGTGATAGAAAACGTTAGACGAAAGTTCCTTTTTATCATGCAAATGTCTTTCGTCTTGTTCGAGTCTCTTCAGAGCTGTTAGTTCAGTAATAATAGTAGGTTTAGAAGTAGAAGCATCATTCGTCTCACTCTTGTTCTTCCCATGCATTCCAAGAACTATTGCTCCAATGATTAGTACGCATGCGGTTATTAGACCTATACACATGTATTTACAACACTTCATTTTATGTCCCTGTGTAGAGTAGCCTGTCATAATCTGTATAGAATCAGAAAGTTGAAGACACTTTATCAAAGCGGATTTGCATATATATACAAGGCTGAACGAGTTCAATGTTCACACAGTTTTCTTTTAGCAGCTTAGTCTCTTATCGGTTAGCAGCGTTGTCTCAAAATTGGTTTCAAAGTCAATCAAGTTAGCAAAGTCTTAGCCGGTTGAAAAGTCAATCAGGTTATCAATGTCTTTATTCGGTAAAGTTCATGGAGTTTTACTCGTCAAGTACCAAAGTGAAGTTCTGCCTCTTCGTTCTCGAGACTGAGGGATACGAACTCGTCTGACCAATCGTTAGTGGCCAAGTATGCCCACTCCGGACCAGAATATCTTTTGCTCGGTATTCTTTTCCTTTTCAATTTTGCATCTCTCTTCGACTCTCTCTCGCTGGTACTTTCTTCCTTGGCCAAGTCTTTCTCTTCACTTGGTGCTGATATTGCGACAGACACTTCTTTTCGTTTCTCTTTCACCTTTGGTCCTTCACTTTCGTTTAACGTCTCTCTGATTCTTAATTTTACTGGCGATATGCTTTGTCTGCGTTTTGCACTGTGTCCACTCGACGGATCTGCAACCTCTTCTGAAGGAGTTTGAACAATTTTGCTCTGTCCTGCCGTGTCTTCTCCTTCTGAGAAGCCGATCAGGTTTTCCTTTTCTTTTCCTGTATCGTCTACTTCTGGGAAAACCCTCCTCTGATCAGGCTCTCCTGCTCCTTCACCTGTCTCGAGCTCTTTGTCACTGTTACCTGCTTCAGGCTCTCTGTCGCCTTCAGCTATTTCAGGCTCTTTATCACCTTCAGGATCTTCGTCACTTTCTGAGGCTCCTCCTTGGTCTTCACCAAATGAATCAGTTGCTTCGTCCTCAGAAAATATTTCTCCTTCCTCTATTTCTACCTGTTTGCTTCTAGGTCCTCTTCGTTCTGCCTCGGCGCTTGGTACTTTGTTATCAGACACTGGTGATTTCAATGCTTCAACTTCCTCATCCGTGGGGCACGTCACCCTCTTCGTGTGACTGGCGTGAATCCAGTTGGGAACTCCCGCACACTTCACAGCGGTGGTAGTTGTCAGAATCACTTGGAAAGGTCCTTTCCAACGGGGTTCCAAACATGACTTCCTCACGTGCTTCTTTATCACGACCCAGTCACCTGCTTTCAGGGCGTGTCCTGGACCTTGGATCGGTGGCAAGGTGGTTGCCTCCACCTGGTGAGAGAAAGAGCGGACCACATCAGCTAGACCTTTGCAGTAGTCTAACACCATATCATCTGTAATATTCAAAAGAGCATTTGCAGGAACTGCTGGAAGTCTCATGGCTCTGCCCATGAGGATCTCGTGCGGGGACAGTCCAGTCTTTCTGTCAGGGGTGTTTCTCATTGACATTAACACCAAAGGCAATGCGTCAGGCCATTTTAAGTTTGTTGATGCACATATTTTCGCCATCCTTGATTTCAATGTGCCATTCATTTGCTCCACTAGTCCTGATGCTTCAGGGCGGTAGCTACAATGCAACTTTTGCTCAATGTTCAGCACTGCACAAAGTAATTTTATTACTTCATTATTGAAGTGACTTCCCCTATCTGATTCTAAGGAGATCGGGAATCCGAAACGTGGTATTAGCTCTCTCAAGAGTAGTTTTGCAACTGTGAGACTGTCATTTCTGCGTGTAGGGTATGCTTCAATCCAGTGACTAAAAATTCACACAACCACCAACACATACTTCAAGCCTCCATGCACAGGCATTTCAATAAAGTCCATTTGCATCCTGCTGAAGGGACCCCCTGCTCTTCCAATGTGGCTCAAATTTACAATGGTTCCCTTCCCTGCGTTCATCTGTTGGCAAATGACGCAACAATGGCAAACTGCTTCAGCAACTTGATGGAATTTGGGGTTAAACCAATCAGTTTTAAATAGTCTAATCATGGCATCCCTTCCAAGATGGGCTTGTCCATGGTAGAATCTGGCTAACTGTGTCAAAAGACTGTTTGGCAGAACAAATTTCCCTTCACTTGAAACCCACAATTCGTCTAGTCTTTTTACACATTGCGATTTGGTCCATGAGAGTTTCTCATCCTCACTGACATCATTCTGTAAGGACTTCAATTTATCCATTGTATCTACAACCTTTAGAGCAAAGATTTCGCTTGGTTCAAGTTCTGGCTCATTTATCAAGTTCCATTCATCCCTGAGCAATATACAGTTCAATGCGCAAAACCTTGCGACTTGATCCGCATATCCATTTCCCCGAGAAACATAGTCTTGTCCCTTCGAGTGTGCACTACATTTTACCATTGCTACTTCTCCTGGTAATTGGATGGCATGTAACAATTCCCTTATTCTTTCACCATTTTTCACTGGCGATCCTGAAGAGGTCATGAAGCCTCTCTGTGACCACAATTGTCCAAAATCATGCACTATTCCAAATCCGTACTGACTGTCAGTGTAAATGATAACTTTCATTAATGCGGAAAGTTGGCAGGCTCTAGTAAGGGCTACCAATTCCGCTACTTGTGCAGAGTAAACTCCTTGAAGCCAAGAGGCTTCCAGAACACCTGTTACCGTACATACAGCATATCCTGCTTTCAATATTCCCAGTGCATCTCTTAAACATGAACCATCAACAAAAATAACTTGATCATTTTCTTCCAATCGGGTATCTTTGATATCAGGTCTTGGTTTGGTGCAAAATTCAGTCACCTGAAGACAGTCGTGCTCGATGTCTTCAGCGTTCTCAATTTAGGCATTTTCACTGGGAAACAAAGTTGCTGGATTCAACGTAGTGCACCGTTTCAGCTGCACATTAGGTGATCCCAGAATTATTGTTTCATACCTTGTGAGCCTTGCACCAGTCATGTGCTGTGTTCGGGAACGTGTCAAAAGTATCTCGACTGAGTGAGGGACCATGACTGTTAGAGAGTGTCCCATCACTATTCCTTCACTTTGAGTTAGGCTGATACCAACTGCTGCTACGGCACGCAAGCACCCTGGCAGTGCTGCTGCGACCGGATCCAAAGTAGCTGAAAAATATGCTACTGGTCTGTTCACGCCACCATGGGCTTGAGTCAAGACAGACAAGGAACATGCATCACGTTCATGACAAAACAATGTGAAAGGCTTTGTGTAATCAGGCATACCTAAAGCTGGAGCCCTACACATGCATTCCTTCAATTCAATAAAAGCATCCATCTCATCTCCTTTCAGCTCTATTTCATCCAGCGCATCCTTCTGGGTCAGTTTCAGTAAAGGTTTTGCTAGAGTTGAGAAATTGGGAATCCATTGGCGACAGTAGCTCACCATTCCCAAAAACTTTCTCACCTCCCTCCTCGTCTTTGGGGGACTCATTTGAAGTACACTTGTTATTCTTTCCTTCATAATTCTTCGTGACCCTTTCTCTATTTGGTGACCCAAATATTTCACTTTCTTCTGGCAGAACTGTAATTTTGAAGGGGACACCTTGTGTCCGTTCCTTCCCAAATGGTTCAATAGGGCAATGGTGTCAGCTGTACAGTCACTTTCTGTCTTGGATGCGATCAGCAAATCGTCAATGTACTGTACTAGGGTTGACTCAAACGGTAATTCCAACAATTCCAAATCTTTCTTTAGGATCTGATTGAAAATTGATGGTGACTCCGAAAACCCTTGAGGAATTCGACGCCAACTGTAGACTCTGTCTAGGAATTTGAAACAAAAGAGAAATTGGCTGTCCTCATGAAGAGGCACAGAAAAGAATGCTTGTGACAAGTCGATGACTGAGAACCATTCAGCGTCACAGGGAACTTGAAACATTATCACAGCTGGATTTGGTACTACGGGACAACATTTGATTATTATGTCATTTATTTTCCTCAAATCCTGAACAATTCTGACCTTTCCACTTGGTTTTATTAGTCCCATGATTGGTGAATTACATGGACTGCTTAACACTTCTTTCAGTATTCCCTGCTTTACAAACTCATCAATGAGTTGGGCGACTTTCATGAGGGTGTCTTGCGCCATATGGTACTGTGGGGTCTGGGGAAAAGCTACATTGGGTTTTACAGTCACTTTCACTGGTTCTACTCCTTTGACCAATCCTACTTCTTTCCCTGTCATATCCCACACTTCCTTTACGACTGTTTCCTGTAACTCAGCAGGAATATCTGCTTCAGTGAGCATTGGACAAAGAGTAATCAGAGGATACTCTTCATCGACAGTTTCCGCTTCGTCCCCTCCTACACTGTCCTCTTCTTCCCCATCACTGTTTGTCTGAATTTTAATTCCATCGTTTGAACACATAATCGAACACCCCAATTTGCACAATAAGTCTCTCCCTAACAGGGATATCGGGCTTGAGTCACACACCACAAATTTATGTGACCCTTGATAGTTACCAATTCTGACTTGAACTGTATCTGTGATTGGGTTCGTCAGGTACCTATTTGCTACTCCCACTACTTGAACTGTTCTCCCTGAAAGTGGCAAATTTGGTACTTCAATGCTCCTAACAGTGGAACGTGTAGCTCCTGTGTCAACCAAGAATGAAACGCAGTGACCCATAACTCTTCCCTCCACATACGGATCCTTTTGATCAACTTCCAGAGATGCTGCAAGCATACAATTTCCTTCCTCATCTGAACTTTCACTCTCCCATGCATCGTTTATTCCATTCTCACTAAGTAATGGGAATTGGTGTACTGTGTCACTTTGATTCATTCCTTGACCCGTGACCTGTTGAGGAAGCATTGCCTGTTGCTGATTCATTGGTGCTAAGGGTATTTGCATTTGCTGATTAGGTACCATAGGAAACTGCTGTTGCATTGGCTGCAATTGTGCCATTTGCACACGGGGCATTTGCACCTGTTGCGATTGCATGGGTTGTAAGCCCTGCATCTGGTTTACATTATTTTGATAATTTGGATTTGGACCTCTCAATTTTAGTCCTCTCATATTCTGAAATGCATTGACATCATTGTTTTGATGGCCTACACCTTCCTGCACCATCATTGGGCACTCCCGTTTCCAATGCCCAACGATTCCTTACATGTGACATGGCATCTCCTTCTTCATTGCCTGTATACCATTTGGAATCATAACGGGATTCAAATCAGGACCATTATTCACAAAACCTCCTCGGCCTCTGCCTCTCATCTGCGGCTGAAACATAGCATTTCCCTGCTGCTGCGGCATCTGTTGTTGAAAACCTTGCAAACCTTGCAGACCTGTCTGAGCTGCTCTAAGCTGCATCACCATCACCTTTTCTTCAACCTTTTCTGCTTTGTCTCAATCTCATCACTGCAGTATTTTGCATAATTCAATACTTCATCGATCGAATATGACTGCCAACAAATCAAATGCGTTTTAATCATCTGACTGATTTCGGGTCTCAACCCTTCCACAAATCTGAACACAAAATGGAGCATGTCCTTTGCCTCAATCGTTTCTGTGCCACTGTAATTCTTAAACGCTTTCAACAATCTCTCATAGTACGCATGTATAGATTCTTTAACCTCTTGGGCTGTTCTGTCAGTCCTCTGCCAATCCACATTTTTTGACGCAACCTTGGTTTTCAAGTGCTCGATTACCTTGTGGTACAAACTCATTACCGTAGGGGATGGCGCACCTGTGTCCCTATCTCTCTCCGGTTCACTCGTCGGCCAACCTACAGCCCTTTTACAATCTTCCCACAAATCTGCCGGAACCACAATTTCAAATAAGGTATTTAGGTCTTCCCAGAGACATTTTGCAAGTTTCACAAATCTATCTGTTTGTTGATACCACTCGATCGGTTTTTCTTTTAATTTAGGGAAACCATCCGTAAAGGATTGAATATCGCACCTGTGTCACGGTACATGTACAAGTTTTCCCCCTGCTGTCTCTCTCATTGGTAACATGGTTATCAGGTCGTCATTCTGTTGTGCTTTCTCATTCCGCTCTTTTTTCTTTCTTTCTTTTTGTCCTTTTTCTTAACCCACCTGCTTTCCCACTTGTCTAAACATCTCCAGACTTGTGCGTTCTGCAGTATCTCTTTAAGGTGTGTTTTCATCCCTGCAGATCTCATGTGTTCAAAGTCTTTTGTCTCAAAGTCTAGCCTGTAACTTCTGCTCAAGTGTTTAGTCTTACCTATATCGATCTCATTTCTGTCTGCGATTTCTTGTAACTTCTTATGTATGCTGCTTACTTCTCTTGTAATTCTAGGGCACATGTACCTCAGTTCTTCCTCTGTATGTGACTCTAATCTGTTCAGACCCATTGTTCCCTCTACCAGTTCATCTGCCTCCATGCCCAACCTTATTTTATTCAGGTATTCTTCTCCCTTCCCGCTGGATGTACTCTGTGGGGAGTTCAGGCTGTTAAACCATTGTGTTAGCTGTTGTGCATTCAGTCCCATCAATGTAGCACTTACATCAACTGCCACCGAAGGTTTCTGTAATGTTTCAGTCTCTGAGGTTAACGGTATTAATAGTGGTGGATTTGACCGTACCACTGTTGACAGTGCACAAATTGGAATTGGACTAAATCCCGACAAGGACCCAGATCCATTTGGCAGTGTTGCTATCGGAGTTGTTTCTGGAGTGTTTTCTATGCATCTTTTCCCTGTCCCACTTTGTATCATTACCCCTTGGTCGCATGCGTTTGGGTTTGCCTGTATGTACAGTGGTACTGGTGGACCTACAGTGATAGGCAGAGATATTGCATCTGGATTCTGTCCATTCCCCAAATTCTGTGGCATGTTAATCCCCACATTATGGTTCATCATTGCTGGCATACCTAACTGGCTCTCTGTTACTCGAGTATACCTCGGCACTTCTTGGGCCTGTTTTTGAGGCATCAAAAACTGTGTTGATTCGGCTTGAATCAATGTTGGTCTTTGATAATTCTGTCCTCCCTACGCCATTGAATCAGAGGTCATTCCCATGTTATGCCCATCACAGCAGTCCCTTTGAACCTGTGGCTGATAGTTATCAGCAGGTTTCAATTTAGGCACGTCTGGGTATATTCTCTGAATCTGTGTTATTTGTGGTGAGAAAGGCATATCGGAACTGCTCTGCCTCTGAGATATTCTCAAATTCGGTGTTACATTACCCTGTATTGGTTCTGGAGGGGCAGTACTAATGCTTGAGCCTTTTTCGCTTTCCACATATGGTGGCGGTGATCATTCAGCAATTGTATAATGAACTCCTCATCGTCTGACTCGTCTGACCTTTTCGAGTTTCTGTTGTTTTCTCCATCTCTGGACTGACTCCTATTTGTCTTATAAGTAGCTTTCCTTTCTTCCGTCTCCGCTTCATCAGTAATTGCTGGAAACAATTTAATCCCCTGCAATACATCTGATCTCCAAACCTTTTGTGTGCTGTCCCATCTAGCATCCACTAGTGTCTTTTCTACTTTTCTTATTCTTGTCTCAAATTTCTTTTGTTGTTGGTTTCTAGCTATTAGCTCCCAAATTGCTAGTGCCTCAAACTGTGCTGGTCTAGGGGGTACTTTCATGTCGTATAGCGTAAATCTTAGATTTTGCAAAACCCTTAGAATAAACGACCCATGGATAGGGAACGCTACGCTTCCATGCTTCTCTGTTAATTTGCACCATTGCTTTAGCCAAAGACATGGTGCGACACCCTTTTCTTCAATCACAATGTAAGCTGGTGTACCCTCAGGCGGTGTTTCTTCTCCTACATTTGCTTTAATATAAACATCTCCCCTCATGGCACTCTTGAATGCTTTGAAAAATGTCATCTTTCCGTCTTTTATTTTTCTAAAATGTGTAATCAATAAGTGACTTTAATTCCCGGAATACTCTTTGCTTGCCTTTCCCCTTCTAATTGTGCTTCACGGACTGTGTCCAATCCGTGCGCGAACTTTCTCACCAACCGACCTATCCCAGCGCGGCTCCTAGTGACGTCACACTCACACACTGCGGCTGACAAAGTCCAGCGGCTTGTCCTCTTTTCATTCGGCTTTACTCATAAACTAATTTCATGCAATATAACGCGAGCACTAACCAAAAGAATAAAACAAATCTGTCGGTTTACTACAGGAAGGTAATACAATCGGTTCAGAAACCTTAGGGATTTTTCACTAGCCTCTGCAGTTATTCCATCTTTCTTGGTTTCCCGCTTTCGCAAGCAAAGTCTGACCCGCAAACTTTACCCTCAACTGATCAATGAACTATTCTAGTGCACTTTAGAATTCGTCAAATCTCAGAGTCAAAAATTTTCTTTCATTCCTCAAAATTCATACCGACTTGTTGACCACGCCTGATCAACCTATTAAACCGAACAGATTACAACATCAATCAAGTGTCTCATACACTTTTCAACATACTCTGGAGTCTCTTGACCTCGCCGGGCCCGTCTCAACATCAACAACCACGTGGACAGTTTTTCTGCACAAAGCGCTACACACACGTGAAGTTCGACGACTTCCCTACTCTCACACTTTGGAGTAACACTCCTCTAATATCTTTTAAATCCTCACAAACTTCTCAATTAATCTGCGGCAATAAGCTCTGCAAGCGCAAAACCCTAACTTCTCTCATACTGTCACTAGAAACGCCGAAAACATTCTCACACCTCCATGTCCTTCATTCGCAAGCTCCGAGATCCCGGGAAAGTCATTGGGGACTTAGGGCATCATCATCCCTCCAACTTGTTTTATCAAAGAAAATTCTAACTTGACTCCGTCTATTGTTCGGATGGGGTCCCAAAGGGCAAAACCATCAATCTCTGCTACCATCTACTGATAACTCGTCCAGCCCTTATAAATTACCTGTACCTGGACACGTTGGACGTCAGTGAATCTTTTAGCCGAGTCGGGCTCTCCTCATCCTAGAATAGTCGGGTCACTTATCAATAATCAATAACTATTGTAATCAGCAATTTATACTCAATTAATTGACCAAATTTACACATCAGAAATCAATAACAGTTGATAATTCGGCGCACCATGACCTTTCAGTCATCAATAACCACACCAGTTTATTAAAAGTTAGTGAATTTATTTCCCTATATTAACAAAGCTAGCACAATGTATATAAGTCTCAAAACCAAATGATATAGGTATATGAACATTACTAGCTGTCCATAGCGGCGGAAGAAACGCAATCTACGCAAAATCTGGATAATGATACATTCAGTTATGGCAATGCAAATCACTAATATGACTAACTGTATTTGACTAATTTCATACATTGGTCAGCATAACAAGATTTCAAATTATCATGGTGCATCAAATGAATACCTCGACTAACCTCTAATTAGCATTGGCATGTGGGGCTTCATGCAAAACGAATTTAGTCAACACAAATTTGGAAAACTTCTAGCTTAGGCCCTATCAAAATAGCAGTTGGTACCTAAAAGGAAAAACACAATGCATAATACAATTATCCTTTCATATTTACCAAATACAATCAGCATTCAAGAAAAGTAGTCGTCCTTAAGGTACTGGTTCGATCAGCATGGGGCAGGTTTCAAAGGGGCAAAGTTAAGGGCAAGCTTCCTTGCAATAGCAAGGAGAATGGGGTAAAGTTACTGCATGGGTAAGACGGGGCAAATCAAAGTTAAAGTCTCTAGGGTGAGAATTCTTAAAGTCTCTTTTTCTGGAATAGAGAAAAGGGCATCAGGGTGTCGTCCAAAATGGAGTCTGGCATCTGGCTTCAAATTGGCATCAAGGAAAATGGGTGACTTCTCTTTGTCCAGTGGGTTTAAATAAGAAACATTCCAAATTCTGCAGGGTCTTCCATTGGAGGGTTCATAGGTTGGCTTCAAATTGTCCAATGAAAATTGTCTTTTTACTACCTCTCATTTATGCATACATTGTCCTTGGAGCCTTGAAACACAAGTTGCAACATGGGTTGCCAATTATTTTACTATCTGTACCTTCATTGTCCGCACCTGCAGAGACTGACCTTGTATCAAAGGGGATGAAACCGGCCTAGTACGAAACCTTGAAGATAAGTGCATTAGTCATCTCTACTGGAAAAATACAACTTCAAGCAAGAATATGGGGCATATTTATACTCTGTTTGCGCCGGAATCGCGTCTTTTTTTTTACGCAAATCCGACGCAAAGCTAACTCCATATTTATACTTTGGCGTTAGACCCGTCTAGTGCCAAAGATCTTGGAGTTTGCGTCATTTTTTAGCGTGGACAGGTACCTTGCGTTAATGATATGCAAGGTAGGCGTTCCTGTCTAAAAAATGACTCCAAGGCATGTGCGCCTTATTTAAACTCCCGTGCAAAAATGACGCACAGGAGTGGGCGGGTCAAAAAAAATGACGTCCAGCCGCTTTTGCGTCATTTTCTAACGCCTGGTCAGGGCAGGCGTTAAGGGACCTGTGGGCTCGGAAGGAGCCCAGAGGTGCCCTCCCATGCCCCCAGGGACTCCCCCTGCCACCCTTGCCCACCCCAGGAGGACACCCAAGGATGGAGGGACCCATCCCAGGGAACTTAAGGTAAGTTCAGGTAAGTATTTTTTTTAAAAAAAAATTGTGGCATAGGGGGGCCTGATTTGTGCCCCCCTACATGCCACTATGCCCAATGACCATGCCCAGGGGACATAAGTCCCCTGGGCATGGCTATTGGGCAAGGGGGCATGACTCCTGTCTGTGCTAAGACAGGAGTCATTTCAATGGGAGTTGGGAGTAAAAAAAAATGGCGCAAATCGGGTTGAGGCCAATATTTTGCCTCAGACCTGACTTGCCCCATTTTTTGACACCCAAGCTCCATTTTCCCCTACGACGGCGCTGCCTGGTGTGGGTAATTTTTTTTTACGCACACCAGTCAGCGGCACCGGCTAACGTCATTCCATAAATAAGGCGCCCGCATGGCGCTTTGGAATGGCGTTAGCCGGCGTTAACATTTTTGACGCACAACTGCGTTGCCGCAGTTGTGCGTCAAAAAGTATAAATATGGCCCTATATGTTTCATTAGTTCAAGGAAAAGCCACGCAGTTAGAATTTGAGACCAGGCAACTAGGCCAAAGCCTCTACTAAATTTAAGCTAAGCAAAAACAGTTTCAAATAAGAAATCATGGCATACATTTGCAATTATGACGGATTACTACATTTTTCAATTCTTCATGATTAATAAAGCTCGTTTACAATTATGGCGAACTACCCCGAGGGCACAGTTTCCCTCGTACATTCTTTTCTTTAGTAAAATCACACTACATTATATGCTTTTGGTTACATGATATGTGAATATATGTTGGACCCTCTTTTTTCTGCGTCATCATAGGCGAGACCTAAAAAGGGGCACACTTAGAGTTTGCAAGTGTTATTCCCCGTTTTTTCTGCCACTTGGTCGGTTGGTCGCTAAGCACTGCAAGCACTTGATGAAAGTTATATTACAAAGCTCAAATGTACCAAAGGTTTCTTGGCACCAAAGATAACTACCAATGGAGGGTGAGAAGGGTTGCACATAGCTGCCAAGTTTCCTAGGTCAACGTGTGACTATATGCTCCAGGAAAGGTTTTTTCTTTGATTTCTGGGACTTGTAGATCTGTTTTATAATTGAACAAACAAAACTACAAATTCCGAAATTCAACGAAAATACCTGGACTGGAGCAGCACATCAGGCATGGACCTGGGAAACTTGATAGGGAGACATAAAACGTTTTAATTGCCTTCTAAATGCAAAGTGAGAGCTAATGGCACATAACTGCATTGTTAGTTTGTGCCATATCCTTGGATGCAACAGTCTGTGAGTGCTTTTCCTCCTTCACATTCCTGTTAGACCTTTGGACGCTTCAGTAATACCCAATAGCGTAGTGAAGCAGCAGCTTTACCAGACTGAGCGTGGGTTGGTGAACAGATTACATTTGATTTGTTGCTAGTCTGAACTTTTAACTGTGACTTCTTGTTCCAGGGCAAAAGTAGAAGCAGAAAATAATAAATGAACACATGGCACAGTTGTGGGTGTGGAACGAAGAGTGGGAAAACAAACAAACATGGATTTAGAAAGAAAGAGGAATGATTAAAAACGCAAAGAAAACGTAAGTGAAAGGCAAATAGAGTGAAGAGCAAAATAAGAGAAAAAATATGAATGCAAAGAAGGAAAAAGTAAGCGAGATGAATAAAACAATAATGGACAGAAGGTAGGGAAAATGAATAGAGGAAAGGAAGAACACAATACAGAAACGTCCTTTGGGGAACAATTCCTGGGAACCTTCCTTGAAAAGGTTGGATTTGCATGTGTCGCTATCATCACTCAGTGGGAGCCATAAAGTTTTATTTTTCTGGCTACACACTTAGGCCCATATTTATACTCTGTTTGCGTCATTTACTTTGGCGCAAATTCGGCACAAACCGAACTCCATATTAGTTTGAGTCATTTTTTGTACGTGAAAACCTACCTTGCTCTAATGACATGCAAGGTAGGCGTTCCCGTGCAAAAAATGACTCAAAGGCATATGTGCCTTATTTATCCTCCAGCGTCAAAATGATGCACAGGAGGAGGCGGGCCTTAAAACAAGGCACCCAGCCTGATTTGCGCTGTTTTTTAACGCCTGAGTCAGTGCAGGCGTTAAGGGACCTGTGGGCTCCTTTCCATGGTGGGAGACCTTCGAAGCAGTCCATAGGTGCCCTTCCCTGCACCCAGGGACATCCCCTGCCACCCTTGCCCACCCCTGGAGGACACCCATGGATGGGGGGACCCATCTGTGGTGAGTGCAGGTAAGTATAATTTTTTTCTTATTAAGCTGCATAGGGGGGTCTAACTTGGGCCCCCTACATGCCACTGTGCCCAATGGCCATGCCCAGGAGACTTCTGTCCCCTGGGCATGGTCATTGGGCAGGGGGGCATGACTCCTGTCTTTGCTAAGACAGGAGTCATTTCCACTGGGGTTGTGCATCAAAAAATGGCGCCAGTCAGGTTAGAGCCAATATTTTTGACTCTAACCTGACTTGCACCATTCTTTGGCGCACAACCCCCAGTCTTCCCTTCGCCTCCGCTGCCCGGTTACTGTAATTTATTTTGACTCTAACCAGGCCGCAGCGCCGGCTAACGTCATTCCATAAATAAAGTGCCCGGCTGGTGTGTTGGAATGGCGTTAGCCGGCGGTAAACTTTTTGACGCAAATCTGCGCTAGCGCTGATTTGCGTCAAAAAATATAAATATGGGCCTTAGTACCACTATATGTTCTAAGCGAAGAGTGTTTGTTGGTGCACATAGACAGTATACAGAAGTGAGCATCGAGGGCTCCATTCTGAGCTGTGTGGGGAGGTTTCTCTATTCTCAGTTTAAGGGATCAGGGATGCACCAGGAAAACCAAGGCACATATTTATGACAAATGGCGCACAACTGCGCTAACACAGTTGTGTGTCTTTTTTTAACGCCATTCCTTAAAGCCATCCATGCGCCATATTTATGAAATGATGCACAATGGCACTAAGGAATGGCTGGCGTCACAAAAAAAGACACTAGCCGGTGGAGGATGGCATTAGGTGAAAAGGCGTCAGTGGGTCAGAAATTACGTTAGGCTGGTTAGTGGCAAAATTTCTGCCGCTAACCAGCCTAGCATCATTTTTTGACGTACAAGCAGCCAAGAAATGATTCCTGTCAAAGTATAGACCGGAGTCATTACCACCACCCCAATGCCCACCACAAGGGATCAGTGTCCCCTGGGCAAGCCCTACATACCCAGTGCCAGCAAGGGGGCCCCATGTAAGGAGCCCCAGTGGCACACCACACACATACACAGACACTTACCTGCAACTTACATGGGATGGACTCCCTCCTCCTGTAGTGTCCCTGTGGTGTGGGTGGTGATGTTGCGGGGGGTTGAGGTGGGCATCTTTGTGACCATTCAATGGAGTTTTCCCATGGAAATGGGCCTACTTGCACTTTAACGCCTGGTCTAACCAGACATTAAATAATGGCGCTAAGAGGGCTTAGCATCATTATTTTGGTCGGCCTCCCACCCGCATGTCATTTCTGCACCGGAAGTTGAATATGGCGCTGGGGAGGCTAGCGTGATTTTTAGGAAGGGAACGCCTACCTTACATCTCATTGACGCAAGGTGGGCTGGTGCATCCTAAAAATGGCGCTAACTCCAATATTTTCATGCTAGACAGGTCTAGTGTCAAAGTATAAATATGGAGTTAAGTTAGAGCCGCTTTAGTGCCAAAATAAATGGCACTAAGGTAATGCTATGCTTCCATAAAAATGGACCCAAATGTTTTAGTCTCACATATATTCCACCAGCAGCAACTAGGTGAAAAAGTTCATGGAAAAGGGTTCAGAATAAGGAAATCTCATGTTTCTTGCAACTGGAATTTCCAGGTGCAACATATAATTCCCTATTCTGGGTCTGGAAACATGTAGAGATACCCGGTTTCAGCCATCTTGTAATATGGAACCAAAAAAGCATGCCCATAAAATAACTTTTTGAATTAGACAAAAACATTTTCCATGGACTTTTTGTTCTACAAGCAGCCAGTGGAAATCTTCCCTTTCATAGAGACCTTCATTGCTTCTTTTTCAAGGGAAAGATCAGGTTTACAGCTATTGTTAGAAACTGAGGGGCATATTTATACTCTGTTTGCGCCGGATTTGCGTCGTTTTTTTTAATGCAAATCCGACGCAAAGCTAACTCCATATTTATACTTTGGCGTTAGACCCGTCTAGCGCCAAAGATCTTGGAGTTTGCGTCATTTTTTAGCGTGGACACCTACCTTGCGTTAATGATATGCAAGGTAGGCGTTCCCTTCTAAAAAATGACTCCAAGGCATGTGCGCCTTATTTAAACTCCAGTGCAAAAATGATGCACGGGAGTGGGCCGGCCTTAAAAAAGGACGTCCAGCCGCTTTTGCGTAATTTTTTAACGCCTGGTCAGGGCAGGCGTTAAGGGACCTGTGGGCTTGGAAGGAGCCCAGAGGTGCGCTCCCATGCCCCCAGGGACACCCCCTGCCACCCTTGCCCACCCCAGGAGGAGGCTCAAGGATGGAGGGACCCATCCCAGGGAACTTAAGGTAAGTTCAGGTAAGTATTTTTTTGTTTTGTTTTTTGTGGCATAGGGGGGTCTGATTTGTTCCCCCCTACATGCCACTATGCCCAATGACCATGCCCAGGGACATAAGTCCCCTGGGCATGGCCATTGGGCAAGGGGGCATGACTCCTGTCTGTGCTAAGACAGGAGTCATTTCAATGGGGGTTGGGAGTAAAAAAAAATGGTGCAAATCGGGTTGAGCCCAATATTTTGCCTCAGACCTGACATGCCCCATTTTTTGACGCCCAAGCTCCATTTTCCCCTACGCCGGCGCTGCCTGGTGTGGGTCATTTTTTTTGACGCACACCAGTCAGCTGCGCCAGCTAGCGTCATTCAATAAATAAGGCGCCCGCATGGCGCTTTGGAATGGCGTTAGCCGGCGTTAAATTTTTTGACGCACAACTGCGTTGGCGCAGTTGTGCGTCAAAAAGTATAAATATGGCCCTGATATTTTTTGGTGGAGGGGGCAGTTAACGTTTCTCAAGGAACAAACACCATCCTCGTCATGGTACACCACAAAAGTAATTAAATTAACATGTACTTCATCCTCTGGTAGCTTGGCACAAAAACAGTCAGGCTTAACTCAGAGGTACTATGTTAAGTATCCAAGGTCACCTCAAAGCGAATACCCTTCCTGGTCATTGTCACATATTGGCTTGGAAGCTTGGATAGCCATGGTCTTCGCAGAACACTAAGGGTGCCCCTTTTGTGAATCTTGTACCTGTACTCACCGCAGATATCATCTCTCTTGCCTAGCTTTGGTCCAGAATTTTTTCTAGAGGCAGAGTTTGAGCCAATATTCAAGGGATTTTCTACAGCCTTGGATCGTTGAGGTCCCAGAGGATTATCCAGGGCTTTCTGGGCACACTCTTAAAAAGAGTTGTATGACTCGTGAGGCTGTCCAATAAATGTTCTCTTCCTGTTCAAACATTTGAAAACTTAGTGGTCTGTTGTTAAAGCCATCAACCTGAGGTCAGGACTCTGTGTGCCAGCAGCATAATGACACAAATCAGATTGGCAAGGGTTCAACGGGCGCTCTACAGTATCAAACTGAAGAATTAATCAAAATGTGCACCTTCTTCCCATTCACCTATTCTTTAAAGTTAATAAAAGCATCTTTCAACCATAACATGCAAATCACAGCAATGTATTTTTGTGGTCTCTTCAAAGGTTAATCAGTATTAGTGAGTGGTGTGACCAAACTTCCTGATCAGCACAACTTTCATACTCTCTTACATTTACCTGTCACCCAAGTCCAAATCCACAATCATGTTCCACTGAGAGGCAAACAGGCCAGTACACCTATGTTTTCTTCACAGAATTAAGCTAAAAAGCTGATATGACACAAACTATACTAACATATCCTAGCCCCAGAGTGCATTTCTACAATGTAATTTGAAGTTTAGGTGTGAACAGGGGAATGGTTCATGGGTGGGGGCAAGGGATACAGTTGCAAGAGCCATAGGTGCAGGGAATTTTTAGCATCTCAATCCGAATGCACTTGAGGTAGAGAGGAACTTTGCACTACTTATCTGTGTGAAATTACTGGTCCTTCTTGATTCTGGAAAAAGCACTCTTTACAAAACTGTGTATTCTTCAATACATCTTCCCCTATCTCTTCCCTATACCTGAGTACATCTACACTACCTATTGCCAAGGTTCTCTATCTCCATCTAAAGCCTAGTTTCACTATGCCCTGCCTACATCCTAGTAAATCTGTCCTCACCAGTACTCTAGTACCTCTACCCATGCCATATACCTGGCTTCCTGTACCCTAGTACTGTTACCTCTACGTATACCTTGATAACCCTATCCCTTCTACAACTTGATAGCGCTAGCCAAGCTGTGCTCTTGCCCCTTTACAGTTATCTGCACCCTAAGACCTCTCCCTACCTACCTATATCCTATTACCTATTTCCCTTTCATTAATCCTCCAGTATTTTCCCTCCATGTTCTTGTGCCAATTTCACACTACTCCAATCTCTCGCCCATGTATACAGTAATATCTCAACACCTTCCTAAACTGTAGCTACTATAGCCCAAGTGATAAACGTGTACATGCATACACTCTATTTCCTGGTACCTCTACCGGGCCTATACTTTTACTTCTCAACACGAACCTGTACTCTAGAATTTCCACCTCTGCCTACTCCTACCCATTCTTTATCACCTCTAACCCCTCATACCACTACCTTTATTCTAGTACTTCTACGTATTTCTTAGTAACTCATACTTTTCTTCACCATAGTACCTCATCCCTACCTATAGTGTATGTGTACTCCTGTGTATATCCTTGTACCAATACATATGCACATTCTAGATGTCTACCATGCAAAAATGTTTACACTTACTTGTGCCCTAGTATCTCTACATTTTATACTTCAATTTAAATTTAAATACTTCTTCTCCCGCTTATTATTCTTGCTTCAGATCTAGCCATTGGTATCTACACACCTGCATAAACAGTAATATACAGTAGTACATCTACTCTTGCATACACTCAAGTACCTATAGTTCTACATATGCCCTAGTATCTTTATCCCTACTTATCCCCACATACCTCTTCCCCCCCATAGCCTAGCACTGCCAAGCTTGCGTGTAGCCAGTGCTTGAGTTGAGGAGGTGGTTGGAGGTGGGGTCCACCGGGTGGAGTCCACCGGCACTCATGTTTGGGGATTGGCACTTATCTTTCCTAATCAAACATTTCCCATGAGTAAGAGAAGGAAAAACACACAAAGGAAAAGAAGGAGAACCATCATGAAGGAAGAAAGCAGGAGTGAAATAAAGGGGCAGGAAGTGTCTGATAGTCAATTAAGAGGCATGAGGGGGATTCCAGGCTACACAGCCTTCGTGTTTGGCGTGCTGGCAGTAGTAGTGCTGGATGCTGGCTTCTCAATAGAGCTTTGGGCACCAGTGTGCATTCTTTCACAAATTAAGCACTGCCTTTACCTTAGTACCTCTATCACTATCAATACCAACTACTATAGGAGGTGGGCCCTCTATGTAGTGTGCAAAACTAGGTACACTGTGCAGGGGTCCACGCAATCACACGTTGATTTCCAGAGGTAAAAATTAGGTCACCTAATGCTCTAATTTTTGAGGTAGCTTGGTCGACAGATAGGCCAATCTTGGAAAAGTGCAAAGTATTTGTTGTATCAATCATGCAACTCACACATTCAAAGGAATAACTCAAGACCAATTTATAACAAAACTTCACATTTTTATATACATTTTAAGACCATGATTATCAAAATTGGTTAGGTACTTTTGAAGATATGAATTTTTGAACTTTTAATAAATGCAGTCTTTCTGTGCATAATTACGCACCATAGGAATCAACAGGAAGACACCTTTAAAAAATTCATCTAAAATCACACAGTTGCTTTACCGAGTTCTGCTTTTGCAGGTTCGTTGAGGTCATGGGTGGGCATGCTGTGCCAGCTGGAGAAGTTTGGGTGGCTCCCGGTTCTGGCGAGAGCAGCGGTGGAAAGTCTCTTGGAGCCTGTGTAGGGCCACTGAGGGGGACCACTTGGAAAAGGTCTACTCTAGTCCAGTTAATGGTGGTTTCATGGGGTTCTCTTGGAGTTTTGAGGTTGCAAGGGGTGAGGGACCCTTACCGAGCAGCTGGTTCTTTGTTGCAGAGCACAGGGCAGCCGGGTGCAGAGTGAATCGGTGAGACAGAGGTTGTGCGTAAAGATGCCTTTTGGATCTGGAGGTCGGTCTTTTTGAACAGGGGCACTCTGGTGGAGGTCCAGGGTGTTCCTGAAGAACATCGACTGGGGCTTTGTCCTGGTCCTTTTTCAGCTCTGGGCGAGCTGGTTTTCCTGGTGTCTGATGTCAGCTGACCAGTACCCAAGATATTGGCATTATTCGAGCACTGGAGGGTGCAGTGCCAACAAACTTGGCACACATGCAGGGTTTGTTCTCTTGGTCGTCGGTGTGTCATTGGGTCTGGCTGCGACCTCCGGTTCGGGAGATATCAGACAGTCAGTGAAGTGACCCTCACTGGGTTGTTGGTTCTAGAATTGTTGCAGAGTAGTACCTCCACTCTGGAGGGAGTTCTGGGGTGATTGGTAAAGCCTGGAGGACCTCTCGGTTTCTTGAGGTCAGTCCAGTGTCCAGCTTCTCCACAGCAGTGATTGTCTGGTTCTGGGTGCAGCAGGCAGAGTTTGGAGCCTTTTCTTGATGCAGCAGGTCCACAGTTCTCGTGCCTCAGATCTTCTTTGTGCTGGTCTTCTTTGTGTCCTTCAAATCTAATTTCCTGGTCTAAGGATGCCCACTAAGTACTGAATTTAGTGGGCGTTTTAGGGGATACCTGGTAGTGTCCAATGGGACACTTACTTTTGGGTGGCTACACCACCATAGGTACCACTTCCTGTGGGAAGGGTCACTTCCCTAAACCTACTTGGCTATTACCCTTCCATCTAAGATGGAGGAAAATGAAATGGGAGTGTCCACCTCGCAGGCAACACCTTAAGGGTGGTGCATGACAGATGGGGCCACTGCTCCTACCCTTTGTGTGGTTTCCTACCTTTGTTCTCGACAAAAGTGGGGCTTTGCAAAGGGGGAGGCCATCTGCAGCTAGCAGTAGGCCTGGGGATCGAGTTTCAAGGGAGGTAAACCCTTTGAAGCTCACCACCAGGGCAGTGCACATTCCTGAGGTAGGGGATGTTAGCTCCTCCACCCAGGAAGGGCATTTTTTTAACAAACCGGAGAGACAGGGCTCTCCTCCAAGGTTTGTATATTGGGTGTCTGGAGGTGGTAGGCTGGATAGAACCAGTCAGCAACCATGCCAGAATAGTTAGCTTTTGCAGGGGGCACCTAAAAGGTGACCCCTGGGTACATTTAGGGATAAAAACCAATACTGGTACCAGTTTGGATTTATCATTCTGAGTCGTTTGATACCAAACAACCCAGGGTTCAGAGTGGCCATCATGTAGCTGGGAAATTCGTGTTGACCAGTAGCCAGCACATGTATTAAAATGGCTGTTCTGTTCACACACTATATCCCAGGTTTGGCAAGGATACAATTGGGGCAAATGGCTCATGCAGCTATGCCCTCACATATAATATGGAGCACCCTGCCTTAGGGCTGTAAGCCCTGCCAGAGGGGTGCCTTACCCCTAGTAAATGCAGTGCATGGTGGACAGGGCACACAGGCAGTGTGACATGTCGAGTTTGTTTTTAGGTGTGCACCAGGACACTCAGCCTGCAATGGCAGTGCTGGGTGAATTTGGATGCATGGCCCTAGTGGGAGGCACAATCAGTGGTGCTGCCCTCAGCGGCCTACCTATAGTACCCCATGGCCAGGGCACATAGGTACCCATTTACTAGGGACTTATAGTGGTAGTTAAGGGTGTATCCAATTGTGCCAATGCATCACAAGAGTTTTAGGGAAAGAGCTCTGGCTCAGGGAACCTGGTTAGCGAGGGCCCTGAGCACTACAACTTCTAGGTTACTTCAAACATCAGGCAAAAAGTGGGGACTAACCATGTCAAAAAGACAACTACCACAACTTCCTCACAACTACCATTACCTCTAACAGTAGTCAAGCCACTTAACATCTCCCTACACCCTAGTACCTCTACACTGCCAATACCATAGTGCCTCAAAAAGTGCTTATACCTTAGCACACCCACCCCTATGCGTATTTGAGTATGCCTACACTTTCCCTACTCTGATACCTCTAATACTACTAATGCTCTTGCACCACTTCAATTACCTATAACCTAGTACCTCTACCCCTAACTTCTCCTGCCTTCTTGGAAAATCACCAAGATTGATTTAAACCAACCTGGGGTCATCAACTGGTTTTCTTAATTTTGGATTTTCTCCAAAATAGGGTTCAGTCAACTTTCCTTGCCTCTCTGACTTTCTTATTCTGGGGTTGGCCACCACTTTCTCCTGCTGCCTATTCCACAGGGCTGGAATTCGGGGACTGTAGTGTCGCAGGACTGGAGCGCAGGTTTTGTAGGTGGATCCCAGAGGGCTCTCGGGCAGACTCTCTCTTCTGGCTTAGACGTGTACCTTAAGAATGACTACAGCAGTGCAGTCTTCTTGACCTGCTCTGCTACTTTAGTGTGCCTACTTTCAAGGACTTCAACAGAGCATCATCAGTTCTACAGTCTGAACCATCTTTATTGCAGGAGATATTGACGGTGTGCTATAGTAGCATGTTCCACGAAGACCAAGATTAAGATACCACCACTAGCTACCAATCGCTAGCTTTTTCCCTGGCTTGTACAGACCGAGAGATAAACAAGGCCCATCTGCAGTGAGAGTGGTAGTGTTGTCCTCTAACCGGGACAGGACTACAATCAGGACACGGTCAATGACAAAAATGTGGTGTTGTTGACAATTTTGATAGCCATGGCCGTGAAGTCAAGGTTTAAATAAAAGGAGGTGGTGTAGGGTTCTAGGCACAGTTCAATAGTTATTATAGCAGCTGTATAACCAGAGGTTTTTGTTTTCTTAAAAGCACAGAAATGTAATAACATCTCATAATATATCTCATACGATGCAACTACTGCTGCCCAAAAACGTAATAGTTGCCACTAGCCGGGGTCTGTGCAGTGGTGGTAAAGGGTGTTACCCTCTTAAAACTACAGCATGCAGGGACCAATTGAGGGTCTTCCCATCCCAGGGCAAACCAAAGCGTTGCTCTAAAACGCACCAAGTTTGGAGTTTGGGGGGTTCCTTCAGGCTCAGGCCCCCCACAAACTGCCACAAACAGCTACAAGGCAGGGGAGCTAGCAGCATGGAAGTCATTTATGAGTCACCATGAGTAACAGTTGTGACCTCTGGCTTTCCCCTTGCAACCCCTGGCACTGCCTTTGCAACCCCTGGCTTCGGATGTGACATAAACAGAGCCAGGACCACAGGGGCAACTCGTTCTTATGGGCGTTGGTGGGGGCCGCCCTTTCCTTGTTTTCTGTCATTTTTTTATTACACTAATAACGAATAATACTATATTATTTACTATTGGTGCAATAAAACATGGAGTACAATTAGCCCACGACCCTCTCTTGCAGCTGAGGTAGATAAAAATGATTTTAAATGTAGAAGGTGTGCATGCTGGCGAGAGTGTGACTATGTGAGAGACGTCATGTGAATATGTGTGTATGTGGAGGTGTGTGAGTGGAGGTAAGGTTCAAATGCTGTGAGATGTCAGCTCCGCTACCCCCGGCATTATAGTGAATTGACTGCTCGCATGGAGAAGGAAAACATTAATAGGTTGACAAGGGGCAGGGTTGGTCATGGACTTCCAGCCATATACAGCGGTAGGACCCAATCCTCCGTGTGCCGCAGCAGCAGACATAGACTGTACACTGCGGACCAATGTGACTAACGAATAATACTCGTAGCGTCCAATTCAAGTCTCCTTATAAACACAAGCAATGACATTATTTTTTTATTTTTATTACTAGGGTAAAAAAATAACACAATTGAAGTGACATTTACATCGCCTTTAATTTATTCTTAAGGAATCATTCTTTATGTGTATTTAGTGCAAGTGGGGCGGGCCGTTTTTGAAGATACAGTATAAAATAGGATTTTTTTCATGTACCTGTTCTGATTTCCACATTCATTCATTTTTACCCCAAAGAAAATTGTACCAGTGACCTGTGACTGAAAGACTGAGACAATCAGCTTGAATAAAAGAACACATTCATATATTCTTTAGAAATACAGCAATTTAAAATATCACCTATGTAATGAAACTGCCCGTTAAACATTTCTTTAAAATTATGAATATTATGTGGAGTTCTGTTTAAGAGCAGGAAAAAAAAATGTCAGTACTCCAGAAGCTAGACATCATTTTTTTGTATACATTCTTGCCAGCACATTTCCCGCACCATTCGAGAACCATTCAAAGTGTAAACCACAGCACAGAGTGCATCAGGTGCATCCAAGAACCACAGACCAGTATTAGTGGGTAAAAGGCCGCTTTATTCAGACAGGTGCTCAGTCACTAACTCAAAAACCTTGGATCTAACGTCTTACATACTAACATCATCCCACCAGCCTCACTATACATCTCAGTAACTGTCAAACCCACCTCCCCCCTCCTCTAAGTAGCCCTTCACAACCAAATCGGGCAACCGTCCAATCACCACTCTCGCCACTCAAATCCCTGCGTCCAGACTTTGGCCCATATTTATACTTTTTTAGCGCAGCCTTTGCACCGCTTTTTAATGCAAGAGCGGCGCAAATTTAGAAAATACACTTGGGCCCATATTTATACTTTTTTTGAACCGCTTTTGCGTCATTTTTTTACGCAAAAGTGGCGCAAACTTACAAAATACAATTGTATTTTGTAAGTTTGTGCCACTTTTGCATCAAAAAGTGACGCAAAAGTGGCGCAAAAAAGTATAAATATGGGCCTTGTATTTTGTACGTTTGCGCCGCTTTTGCGTCAAAAAATGACGCAAATGCGGCGCTAGAAAAGTATAAATATGGGCCTTTGTGCCTCCAAAATTGTTGACTTTATCCCATTCCTCAAACTTTTGCCCTCCCTTTCCCCAAAAATCTCAACAGTTCTTAAACTGTCCGTTTCTGTTGTAATAATTTATTAAACTTATGTATACCCACCCTTCACCTGTTCACCGTCAGCGACAACCTAATAAAAACATTCTA